>NC_086447.1:395985446-396325610 GCF_028390025.1 Pseudophryne corroboree | reverse complement strand
GGGCTGCCGAGTGCCGACACAGAGGTAGCCACAGCCGTGAACTACCGCACTGTACTGTGTCTGCTGCTAATATATAGACTGGTTGATAAAGAGATAGTATACTCGTAACTAGTATGTATGTATAAAGAAAGAAAAAAAAACCACGGTTAGGTGGTATATACAATTATGGACGGGCTGCCGAGTGCCGACACAGAGGTAGCCACAGCCGTGAACTACCGCACTGTACTGTGTCTGCTGCTAATATATAGACTGGTTGATAAAGAGATAGTATACTCGTAACTAGTATGTATGTATAAAGAAAGAAAAAAAAACCACGGTTAGGTGGTATATACAATTATGGACGGGCTGCCGAGTGCCGACACAGAGGTAGCCACAGCCGTGAACTACCGCACTGTACTGTGTCTGCTGCTAATATAGACTGGTTGATAAAGAGATAGTATACTCGTAACTAGTATGTATGTATAAAGAAAGAAAAAAAAACCACGGTTAGGTGGTATATACAATTATGGACGGGCTGCCGAGTGCCGACACAGAGGTAGCCACAGCCGTGAACTACCGCACTGTACTGTGTCTGCTGCTAATATAGACTGGTTGATAAAGAGATAGTATACTACTAATATTATATATACTGGTGGTCAGGTCACTGGTCACTAGTCACATTGGCAGTGGCACTCCTGCAGCAAAAGTGTGCACTGTTTAATTTTAATATAATATTATGTACTCCTGGCTCCTGCTATAACCTATAACTGGCACTGCAGTAGTGCTCCCCAGTCTCCCCCACAATTATAAGCTGTGTGAGCTGAGCAGTCAGACAGATATATAATATATATAGATGATGCAGCACACTGGCCTGAGCCTGAGCAGTGCACACAGATATGGTATGTGACTGACTGAGTCACTGTGTGTATCGCTTTTTTCAGGCAGAGAACGGATATATTAAATAAACTGCACTGTGTGTCTGGTGGTCACTCACTATATAATATATTATGTACTCCTGGCTCCTGCTATAACCTATAACTGGCACTGCAGTAGTGCTCCCCAGTCTCCCCCACAATTATAAGCTGTGTGAGCTGAGCAGTCAGACAGATATATATAATATTATATATAGATAATAGATGATGCAGCACACTGGCCTGAGCCTGAGCAGTGCACACAGATATGGTATGTGATAGAGATGAGCGGGTTCGGTTTCTCTGAATCCGAACCCGCCAGAACTTCATGTTTTTTTTCACGGGTCCGAGCGACTCGGATCTTCCCGCCTTGCTCGGTTAACCCGAGCGCGCCCGAACGTCATCATGACGCTGTCGGATTCTCGCGAGGCTCGGATTCTATCGCGAGACTCGGATTCTATATAAGGAGCCGCGCGTCGCCGCCATTTTCACACGTGCATTGAGATTGATAGGGAGAGGACGTGGCTGGCGTCCTCTCCGTTTAGACACTTGATTTACTAATTTTGGGGAGCATTAGGAGTACTCAGTAGTGTACAGTGCAGAGTTTTGCTGATAGTGACCAGTGACCACCACTTTTATTTATAATCCGTTCTCTGCCTGAAAAAAGCGATACACAGCACACAGTGACTCAGTCACATACCATATCTGTGTGCACTGCTCAGGCTCAGGCCAGTGTGCTGCATCATCTATATATATTATATATCTGTCTGACTGCTCAGCTCACACAGCTTATAATTGTGGGGGAGACTGGGGAGCACTACTGCAGTGCCAGTTATAGGTTATAGCAGGAGCCAGGAGTACATAATATTATATTAAAATTAAACAGTGCACACTTTTGCTGCAGGAGTGCCACTGCCAGTGTGACTAGTGACCAGTGACCTGACCACCAGTATATAATATTAGTAGTATACTATCTCTTTATCAACCAGTCTATATTAGCAGCAGACACAGTACAGTGCGGTAGTTCACGGCTGTGGCTACCTCTGTGTCGGCACTCGGCAGCCCGTCCATAATTGTATATACCAGTGACCTAACCGTGGTTTTTTTTTCTTTCTTTATACATACATACTAGTTACGAGTATACTATCTCTTTATCAACCAGTCTATATATTAGCAGCAGACACAGTACAGTGCGGTAGTTCACGGCTGTGGCTACCTCTGTGTCGGCACTCGGCAGCCCGTCCATAATTGTATATACCACCTAACCGTGGGTTTTTTTTCTTTCTTTATACATACATACTAGTTACGAGTATACTATCTCTTTATCAACCAGTCTATATATTAGCAGCAGACACAGTACAGTGCGGTAGTTCACGGCTGTGGCTACCTCTGTGTCGGCACTCGCCAGCCCGTCCATAATTGTATATACCACCTAACCGTGGTTTTTTTTTCTTTCTTTATACATACATACTAGTTACGAGTATACTATCTCTTTATCAACCAGTCTATATATTAGCAGCAGACACAGTACAGTGCGGTAGTTCACGGCTGTGGCTACCTCTGTGTCGGCACTCGGCAGCCCGTCCATAATTGTATATACCACCTAACCGTGGTTTTTTTTTCTTTCTTTATACATACATACTAGTTACGAGTATACTATCTCTTTATCAACCAGTCTATATATTAGCAGCAGACACAGTACAGTGCGGTAGTTCACGGCTGTGGCTACCTCTGTGTCGGCACTCGGCAGCCCGTCCATAATTGTATATACCACCTAACCGTGGTTTTTTTTTCTTTCTTTATACATACATACTAGTTACGAGTATACTATCTCTTTATCAACCAGTCTATATATTAGCAGCAGACACAGTACAGTGCGGTAGTTCACGGCTGTGGCTACCTCTGTGTCGGCACTCGGCAGCCCGTCCATAATTGTATATACCAGTGACCTAACCGTGGTTTTTTTTTCTTTCTTTATACATACATACTAGTTACGAGTATACTATCTCTTTATCAACCAGTCTATATATTAGCAGCAGACACAGTACAGTGCGGTAGTTCACGGCTGTGGCTACCTCTGTGTCGGCACTCGGCAGCCCGTCCATAATTGTATATACCACCTAACCGTGGTTTTTTTTTCTTTCTTTATACATACATACTAGTTACGAGTATACTATCTCTTTATCAACCAGTCTATATATTAGCAGCAGACACAGTACAGTGCGGTAGTTCACGGCTGTGGCTACCTCTGTGTCGGCACTCGGCAGCCCGTCCATAATTGTATATACCACCTAACCGTGGTTTTTTTTTCTTTCTTTATACATACATACTAGTTACGAGTATACTATCTCTTTATCAACCAGTCTATATATTAGCAGCAGACACAGTACAGTGCGGTAGTTCACGGCTGTGGCTACCTCTGTGTCGGCACTCGGCAGCCCGTCCATAATTGTATATACCACGTAACCGTGGTTTTTTTTTCTTTCTTTATACATACATACTAGTTACGAGTATACTATCTCTTTATCAACCAGTCTATATATTAGCAGCAGGCACAGTACAGTGCAGTAGTTCACGGCTGTGGCTACCTCTGTGTCGGCACTCGGCAGCCCGTCCATAATTGTATACTAGTATCCAATCCATCCATCTCCATTGTTTACCTGAGGTGCCTTTTAGTTGTGCCTATTAAAATATGGAGAACAAAAATGTTGAGGTTCCAAAATTAGGGAAATATCAAGATCCACTTCCACCTCGTGCTGAAGCTGCTGCCACTAGTCATGGCCGAGACGATGAAATGCCAGCAACGTCGTCTGCCAAGGCCGATGCCCAATGTCATAGTACAGAGCATGTCAAAACCAAAACACCAAATATCAGTAAAAAAAGGACTCCAAAACCTAAAATAAAATTGTCGGAGGAGAAGCGTAAACTTGCCAATATGCCATTTACCACACGGAGTGGCAAGGAACGGCTGAGGCCCTGGCCTATGTTCATGGCTAGTGGTTCAGCTTCACATGAGGATGGAAGCACTCAGCCTCTCGCTAGAAAACTGAAAAGACTCAAGCTGGCAAAAGCACCGCAAAGAACTGTGCGTTCTTTGAAATCCCAAATCCACAAGGAGAGTCCAATTGTGTCGGTTGCGATGCCTGACCTTCCCAACACTGGACGTGAAGAGCATGCGCCTTCCACCATTTGCACGCCCCCTGCAAGTGCTGGAAGGAGCACCCGCAGTCCAGTTCCTGATAGTCAGATTGAAGATGTCAGTGTTGAAGTACACCAGGATGAGGAGGATATGGGTGTTGCTGGCGCTGGGGAGGAAATTGACCAGGAGGATTCTGATGGTGAGGTGGTTTGTTTAAGTCAGGCACCCGGGGAGACACCTGTTGTCCGTGGGAGGAATATGGCCGTTGACATGCCAGGTGAAAATACCAAAAAAATCAGCTCTTCGGTGTGGAGGTATTTCACCAGAAATGCGGACAACAGGTGTCAAGCCGTGTGTTCCCTTTGTCAAGCTGTAATAAGTAGGGGTAAGGACGTTAACCACCTCGGAACATCCTCCCTTATACGTCACCTGCAGCGCATTCATAATAAGTCAGTGACAAGTTCAAAAACTTTGGGTGACAGCGGAAGCAGTCCACTGACCAGTAAATCCCTTCCTCTTGTAACCAAGCTCACGCAAACCACCCCACCAACTCCCTCAGTGTCAATTTCCTCCTTCCCCAGGAATGCCAATAGTCCTGCAGGCCATGTCACTGGCAAGTCTGACGAGTCCTCTCCTGCCTGGGATTCCTCCGATGCATCCTTGCGTGTAACGCCTACTGCTGCTGGCGCTGCTGTTGTTGCCGCTGGGAGTCGATGGTCATCCAGAGGGGAAGTCGTAAGCCCACTTGTACTACTTCCAGTAAGCAATTGACTGTTCAACAGTCCTTTGCGAGGAAGATGAAATATCACAGCAGTCATCCTACTGCAAAGCGGATAACTGAGTCCTTGACAACTATGTTGGTGTTAGACGTGCGTCCGGTATCCGCCGTTAGTTCACAGGGAACTAGACAATTTATTGAGGCAGTGTGCCCCCGTTACCAAATACCATCTAGGTTCCACTTCTCTAGGCAGGCGATACCGAGAATGTACACGGACGTCAGAAAAAGACTCACCAGTCTCCTAAAAAATGCAGTTGTACCCAATGTCCACTTAACCACGGACATGTGGACAAGTGGAGCAGGGCAGGGTCAGGACTATATGACTGTGACAGCCCACTGGGTAGATGTATGGACTCCCGCCGCAAGAACAGCAGCGGCGGCACCAGTAGCAGCATCTCGCAAACGCCAACTCTTTCCTAGGCAGGCTACGCTTTGTATCACCGCTTTCCAGAATACGCACACAGCTGAAAACCTCTTACGGCAACTGAGGAAGATCATCGCGGAATGGCTTACCCCAATTGGACTCTCCTGTGGATTTGTGGCATCGGACAACGCCAGCAATATTGTGTGTGCATTAAATATGGGCAAATTCCAGCACGTCCCATGTTTTGCACATACCTTGAATTTGGTGGTGCAGAATTTTTTAAAAAACGACAGGGGCGTGCAAGAGATGCTGTCGGTGGCCATAAAAATTGCGGGACACTTTCGGCGTACAGGCACCACGTACAGAAGACTGGAGCACCACCAAAAACTACTGAACCTGCCCTGCCATCATCTGAAGCAAGAAGTGGTAACGAGGTGGAATTCAACCCTCTATATGCTTCAGAGGTTGGAGGAGCAGCAAAAGGCCATTCAAGCCTATACAATTTAGCACGATATAGGAGATGGAATGCACCTGTCTCAAGTGCAGTGGAGAATGATTTCAACGTTGTGCAAGGTTCTGATGCCCTTTGAACTTGCCACACGTGAAGTCAGTTCAGACACTGCCAGCCTGAGTCAGGTCATTCCCCTCATCAGGCTTTTGCAGAAGAAGCTGGAGGCATTGAAGAAGGAGCTAAAAGGGAGCGATTCCGCTAGGCATGTGGGACTTGTGGATGCAGCCCTTAATTCGCTTAACAAGGATTCACGGGTGGTCAATCTGTTGAAATCAGAGCACTACATTTTGGCCACCGTGCTCGATCCTAGATTTAAAGCCTACCTTGGATCTCTCTTTCCGGCAGACACAGGTCTGCTGGGGTTGAAAGACCTGCTGGTGACAAAATTGTCAAGTCAAGCGGAACGCGACCTGTCAACATCTCCTCCTTCACATTCTCCCGCAACTGGGGGTGCGAGGAAAAGGCTCAGAATTCCGAGCCCACCCGCTGGCGGTGATGCAGGGCAGTCTGGAGCGACTGCTGATGCTGACATCTGGTCCGGACTGAAGGACCTGACAACGATTACGGACATGTCGTCTACTGTCACTGCATATGATTCTCTCAACATTGATAGAATGGTGGAGGATTATATGAGTGACCGCATCCAAGTAGGCACGTCACACAGTCCGTACTTATACTGGCAGGAAAAAGAGGCAATTTGGAGGCCCTTGCACAAACTGGCTTTATTCTACCTAAGTTGCCCTCCCACAAGTGTGTACTCCGAAAGAGTGTTTAGTGCCGCCGCTCACCTTGTCAGCAATCGGCGTACGAGGTTACATCCAGAAAATGTGGAGAAGATGATGTTCATTAAAATGAATTATAATCAATTCCTCCGCGGAGACATTGACCAGCAGCAATTGCCTCCACAAAGTACACAGGGAGCTGAGATGGTGGATTCCAGTGGGGACGAATTGATAATCTGTGAGGAGGGGGATGTACACGGTGATATATCGGAGGGTGAAGATGAGGTGGACATCTTGCCTCTGTAGAGCCAGTTTGTGCAAGGAGAGATTAATTGCTTCTTTTTTGGGGGGGGTCCAAACCAACCCGTCATATCAGTCACAGTCGTGTGGCAGACCCTGTCACTGAAATGATGGGTTGGTTAAAGTGTGCATGTCCTGTTTTGTTTATACAACATAAGGGTGGGTGGGAGGGCCCAAGGACAATTCCATCTTGCACCTCTTTTTTCTTTTCTTTTTCTTTGCATCATGTGCTGATTGGGGGGGGGGGTTTTTGGAAGGGACATCCTGCGTGACACTGCAGTGCCACTCCTAGATGGGCCCGGTGTTTGTGACGGCCACTAGGGTCGCTAATCTTACTCACACAGTCAGCTACCTCATTGCGCCTCTTTTTTTCTTTGCGTCATGTGCTGTTTGGGGAGGGTTTTTTGGAAGGGACATCCTGCGTGACACTGCAGTGCCACTCCTAGATGGGCCCGGTGTTTGTGTCGGCCACTAGGGTCGCTAATCTTACTCACACAGCTACCTCATTGCGCCTCTTTTTTTCTTTGCGTCATGTGCTGTTTGGGGAGGGTTTTTTGGAAGGGCCATCCTGCGTGACACTGCAGTGCCACTCCTAGATGGGCCCGGTGTTTGTGTCGGCCACTAGGGTCGCTAATCTTACTCACACAGCTACCTCATTGCGCCTCTTTTTTTCTTTGCGTCATGTGCTGTTTGGGGAGGGTTTTTTGGAAGGGACATCCTGCGTGACACTGCAGTGCCACTCCTAGATGGGCCCGGTGTTTGTGTCGGCCACTAGGGTCGCTTATCTTACTCACACAGCGACCTCGGTGCAAATTTTAGGACTAAAAATAATATTGTGAGGTGTGAGGTATTCAGAATAGACTGAAAATGAGTGGAAATTATGGTTTTTGAGGTTAATAATACTTTGGGATCAAAATGACCCCCAAATTCTATGATTTAAGCTGTTTTTTAGTGTTTTTGGAAAAAAACACCCGAATCCAAAACACACCCGAATCCGACAAAAAAAATTCGGTGAGGTTTTGCCAAAACGCGTTCGAACCCAAAACACGGCCGCGGAACCGAACCCAAAACCAAAACACAAAACCCGAAAAATTTCAGGCGCTCATCTCTAGTATGTGACTGAGTCACTGTGTGCTGTGTATCGCTTTTTTCAGGCAGAGAACGGATTATAAATAAAACTGGTGGTCACTATCAGCAAAACTCTGCACTGTACTGAGTACTCCTAATGCTCCCCAAAATTAGTAAATCAAGTGTCTCTCTAATCTATTCTAAACGGAGAGGACGCCAGCCACGTCCTCTCCCTATCAATCTCAATGCACGTGTGAAAATGGCGGCGACGCGCGGCTCCTTATATAGAATCCGAGTCTCGCGATAGAATCCGAGCCTCGCGAGAATCCGACAGCGTCATGATGACGTTCGGGCGCGCTCGGGTTAACCGAGCAAGGCGGGAAGATCCGAGTCGCTCGGACCCGTGAAAAAAAACATGAAGTTCTGGCGGGTTCGGATTCAGAGAAACCGAACCCGCTCATCTCTAAAGAAAACTGATCTATTTACGAAAGATAATAGAGCTGAGTTTCCACTTTCTGATCATCTAATGGAAATAAGACAAGAAGTTCCCTTTGTCTAAACACACATTAGCTTGCTATCCTCTCCCTGCGGCAATACGTACAAAGTGGGAAACGTGTCACATGTCTAATAATGACATCCACGTTGCCTGTTACTACGGTCTCTTCATCAAAAGAGCCGACAGGTGTATTGAAAACTGCCTCAAATCCATTTATTCCCTCACTGGAGCTATACATACTGTAGGCCCACGGTGGTAGCTTCATGGACTGCAAAAGCTATTGTATCGTGGTTACAGGACACAGAGGAAGAGCTACTGTCAGATCTGTCTGATAAATGCAGACTATGGGGGTAATTCAGACTGAATCGCTGCAGTGATGCCACATGCAGCCGCTGCGACCTGGACGTGGCGGGTAGCTCCCTGCCAGAACGCAGGGAGCTACTTGTCAGGTACAACAGCATTGCTGCCGTGTGATGCTTTTGTACCTGTGCGAGGGGAGTAGGGTAGACTAAGACTAGCCCTGTGCTGGGCGTCCCCCCGCATGTCAGAGAAACTGATCGTAGATGTGCTACATTTAACACATCTATGATCAGGTCTGAATTACCCCTTATAACCAGACCATATTAAGTCAGCAACAACCTACATTGGTGAGGCACTATATGATGCTTGTGGGTTAACGGCAAAGGCGTCTACTTCATCTGTACAAGCAAGACGTATCCTTTGGCTAAGATTTTGGAAAGTAGATTTGGATTCCAATAAAACACTGGAAGTCCTCTCTTTTACAGGTGATATTCTTTTTGGCGAGGAGTTAAACAAAATTGTGGCATTATTGGCTGTCGTCAAAACTGCCTTTTTACCTCAGACTCCGGCTCATCGCCCTAAATGCTCTACCTTGTGTACCTTTCACCCTCCAGGAAAAGCGAAAGGACAAGTGTTTTCCAGACAAACACATCCCACGAAGACCTCTAAGCCCAAGGCCAAGCAATCCTGGGCTGCATGTCAACCTACCACAAAACCTGACAAGCCTGCAGCCTGACAGTGCCGGCCTCCATCTGGGTGACCTCAGAGTAGGAGGCCGCCTTCTGCACTTTGTGCAGGTATGGACAGGGACCACGACAGATGCTTGAGTGCATGAAGTAGTTTCTCACGGGTACACCATCTCGTTCCAGAGGTGCACCCCTCACCAATACTTTACCATGGGCCTTCTATCAGATCAAAGCCAGTCCCTGATACTGCAAACTGTGGTCCCTTCTTCAGTCAGGTGTGATAGTGCCTGTACCTGTGCCCCAGCGAGGCAGAGAATATTACTCCACCCTGTTCCTGGTACCAAAGCCAAATGGGTCACACAGACTGATACTCAATCTCTGTTAGGGTCTCCTGCTCTGTGCTGCCACGTCGTCATGGCAACCGGGAGACAAGTGCTAGCGGAGTAACCTGAGCGTAGCTGATACTCCGGTTCGGGTCTTTTGCTGTGCAGTGGTTACAGGCTCTGTGCACGGCAGGGGATCCGGTGCTGGTTTTTGTGCTCACAGTCTGTGAGGTCTGAATGGGGCGTGGACAGCACCTGCTATATAAACCCTCTTCTCAGGTTAGGCAGATGCTGCTGAATCTTTGTTGGTTAGTCAGTTCCTGAAAGCTAGCTAGTACTGTGTAAACTTTGTATTTGTTTGTTGCTTACTGCAAATAGGCCTTGGGATTTGGTATTACACTCTGCCAATTCAGACCTAGCAGTAAGGCTGGAGTCAGTCGTTTAACCTGCTGGGGTTCTTTTGCTACTCTGTGAACCTAGCAAGTTTGCGGCTGTATTCTCAGACTTGCCTGCCAAAATCCTTTCTCACTGTGCAATGTGTTCAGGTGTCCGTTTAGTGGCAGTAAGCTGAACCAGTGCACTGCAAGTGAGGACTAGGATTGTGGAGACTCTCCTTGTGTCTATTATTCCATCTCTGACCAAGGAGTTTACTGCCACACCCGTTGGTAACCCTTTAGGGTTTTGCTGTTGCCCTTAGCAACAGCATTTCGGGTTCTCTACGTATTAAATCACTACATCTCGCTTCTTTCCATCTGAGCATTCCTAATACTAGGGAGACACCCAGTTTCTTCTCTGTTCACTTTGTGTTTATTTTGTTACCCTATCACCTTCTGTGTATGTAATGTCATATTCCCCAGTCTGTCTGTGAGTTCATTTGTTTTGCATCCCTCACCGTTCAGACACCAGTACATTCCTGCTGGCACTGGTGTGCATAACATATTCAGCAGCCTAATACTCCTGTTGAAATTTTGTGGGAATATGGAGCATACCCCTCAAAATACTTTGCAACAGGTGGTCGATCAGGTGCAGGTCCTGACACGACAATTTAATGATTTGTCCATTAAAATGCACACCTCGCAGGCCGCTGGCGGAGCTCCCGCAGCAGCAGTACCTTCAGGGGTTAAGGAGCCGAAAGTAAATCTCCCGGATCGTTTTTCTGGAGATCGCTCGCAGTTCTTTTGTTTCAAGGAGAGCTGCAAACTATATTTCCAGCTTAGGCCTCAGTCTTCTGGGTCGGAGATTCAGCGGGTGGGCATAGTGATTTCCTTGCTACAAGGAGACCCACAGGTCTGGGCATATGGGTTGCAGCCTGACTGTCCGTCGCTTAAAAGTGTTGATGCTTTTTTTAAGGCACTGGGCATGTTGTATGATGACCCTGACAAGACGGCCTCAGCCGAGGCTCAGATTTCGATCCTTAAGCAAGGGCAAAGGCCAGTTGAGGTTTATTGTACGGAGTTTCGGAGGTTGGCCCATGATACCCAGTGGAATGACCCAGCCCTGAGACACCAGTACCGAAGAGGTCTTTCTAACCAGTTAAAAGACCAACTGGTACAATATCCCTTGCCTGATAGCTTGGATCAGCTCATGCAGTTATCCATTCGGGTGGATAGACGGCTGAGAGAGCGCAGGCTTGAAAGGGAGACCGAGGTTTCCTTCTTTCCCAAGGAAACCTCAGACTCTGAGGAATTTTCCGAGGAGCCTATGCAGATTGGGGATACCCGCCTCTCCTCGCGTGAGAAGACGCGGAGGAGACAGCAGGGGTTATGTTTGTACTGTGGGAATAAAGGTCATGTGGTAGTATCATGCCCAGAAAAGCCGGAAAACTTCAGGGCCTGAGGGTGATGGGAAATATCCTGTCAGGTCAGAAGTCGGAATTTCCCAAGAAGACTTTTATCATTCCGGTGACCTTGAAGATCCTCGGTCAAACTGTCAAGACTGAGGCCTTTGTGGACAGTGGGGCCGACGGGGTTTTTATGGACCGCCAATTCGCCCTGAAACACTCTGTTCCCTTAGTACCCTTGGCATCGGAAATTGAGATTTGTGGGTTAAACGGGGAACCATTATCCCAGGGTAAAATTACCTCTTGCACTAGCCAGATTTCTTTGTTTATTGGAGCCACACACTCTGAAAAATTGTCCTTTTATGTGACTGTCTGTACTTTTGCCCCATTGGTGTTGGGGTTACCCTGGTTAAGGGCCCACAATCCTCAATTTGACTGGGTCTCTGGGGAGATTCTTGGTTGGGGTACTGATTGTTTCAGGAGTTGCTTGAGCCTTCCAGTCAGGCTTTCGCAGCTAAGTTTGCCAGGATTGCCAGGATGTTATGCAGATTTTGCGGACGTGTTCTCCAAAAGAGTTGCAGAGGTACTACCTCCCCATCGCCCCTATGACTGTGCCATTGATTTGTTGCCGAATGCTAAGCTTCCCAAGAGCAGGTTGTACTCCCTGTCACGTCCTGAGACTCAGGCTATGGCAGAGTACATTCAGGAGAACTTTGCTAAGGGATTTATCAGACCTTCACAGTCTCCAGTTGGGTCGGGGTTCTTCTTCATTTGTAAAAAGGACGGTTTGTTGCGACCCTGCATCGACTTCAGGGAATTGAACCGTATCACGATTAAAAACTCATACCCACTGCCTCTCATTTCGGTCTTGTTTGACCAGCTTCGTACTGCCACCATTTTTTCTAAGATTGACCTACGCGGTGCGTACAATCTAATCCGAATAAGAGAGGGGGATGAATGGAAGACTGCCTTTAATACCCACTCAGGGCATTATGAATATTTGGTGATGCCTTTTGGGCTCTGTAATGCCCCGGCAGTCTTCCAGGACTTCATGAACGATGTGCTCAGGGAATATTTGGATAGATTCTTAGTTGTATACTTAGATGACATCCTAATCTTCTCCCATTCCCTGGAGGAACATCGGAAGCATGTACGCTTAGTCCTCCAGAAACTCAGAGACCACCGGCTTGGGGCGAAGCTGGAGAAGTGCGAATTTGAAGTTCAGCAAATCGCATTTCTAGGATATATTATCTCCCCAGAAGGTTTCCAAATGGAGGGTTCCAAGGTACAGGCAGTCCTGGATTGGGTGCAGCCCACTAGTTTGAAGGCGCTTCAGCGTTTTTTGGGCTTTGCAAATTTTTATAGACGATTTATCGCTGGATTTTCGTCTATAGTGGCGCCCTTGGTGGCACTCACTAAGAAAGGGGCGGATGTTGCTCACTGGTCTTGTGAGGCCAAAGCGGCTTTTGCCCGTCTCAAAAGGGCATTTGTCTCGGCCAAGGTGCTGCGACACCCAGATCCAGAGCGTCCTTTTGTGGTGGAGGTGGATGCCTCTGAGATGGGTATTGGGGCAGTGCTCTCTCAGATGGGGGTGTCTGATAATCGCCTTCATCCCTGTGCTTACTTTTCCCGTAAATTTTCGCCTGCCGAGATGAATTATGACGTGGGTAACCGGGAATTGTTGGCTATTAAGGATGCACTCGAGGAGTGGAGACACTGGCTTGAGGGGGCTAAGTTTGTGGTCTCAATTCTCACCGACCATAAGAATTTGGCATATTTAGAGTCAGCGAAGCGCCTCAATGCCAGGCAGGCATGATGGGCTTTGTTTTTTGCTCGCTTTAATTTTTTGATAACATATCGCCCTGGGTCAAAAAACATCAAGGCTGATGCGCTCTCGCGGAGTTTTGCTCCAATCCAGGAGACCACCGAGGAGCCATTGCCCATTGTGTCCCCATCATGTATTAAAGTGGGCATTACCCAGGACCTCTTGTCATTAGTCCTTAGAGCACAGGAGCAGGCTCCTCCAGACCTTCCGGTAGGTCTTTTGTTTGTGCCTCCTAGGTTAAGACAGCGAGTGTTCCTGGAATTCCATGCCAAGAAGTCGGCAGGTCACCCGGGTATTGCCAGAACTCGGGAGTTGCTATCTAGGGTGGTGTGGTGGCCCTCGGTGGCTAGGGATGTGGATCAGTGGGTTCAGGCATGTGAAATCTGTGCCCGAAATAAGACTCCTAGAGGGGTTCCTGTTGGCCCATTACATCCACTCTCTATTCCATCTAAGCCATGGACCCACATTTCAATGGATTTTGTGGTGGACTTGCCCAAATCCTCGGGGATGACAGCCATCTGGGTTGTCGTTGACAGGTTTTCGAAGATGGCGCACTTCGTTCCATTGGTTGGGCTGCCATCGGCCAGATGCCTGTCTGAATTATTTATGCTGCATGTTGTGCATCTCCACGGGTTGCCACTTGATGTGGTCTCTGACCGCGGATCCCAGTTTGTGGCCAAATTCTGGAGGGCATTTTGTTCCGATCTCCAGATTTCTGTCAGCTTGTCGTCAGGCTACCATCCGCAGTCTAATGGGCAGACTGAAAGGGTGAACCAGTCCTTGGAGCAGTTCCTCAGGTGTTATGTCTCCAAGTGTCAGACTGACTGGGTGGCTCATCTGTCCATGGCGGAGTTTGCCTATAACAACGCGGCTCACTCTGCTACAGGGATCTCTCCCTTCCTTTGTGTGTATGGGCATCATCCTAAGGCCAATTCTTTTGACCCCCTGGACTCCACGCCTGGTGGTTCCTCTGTGGTTTCGGTCCTTAGAGGTATTTGGAGGAAAGTGAAGAAAGCCCTTGTGTCTGTGTCATTAGTGACCAAAAGGGTTTTTGATAAGCGGAAAAGACCCTGCAGCTTCAAATTAGGAGACTTCGTCTGGTTGTCTACCAAGAATTTGAAGTTGAGACAGCCATCTCATAAGTTAGGCCCCCGGTTCATCGGTCCTTATAAGATCACTAGGGTTATCAATCCGGTGGCATTTCAGTTAGATCTACCCCGTTCTTTGGGTATCAATAAAACATTTAATTGTTCCCTTTTAAAATGGGCGATTAGTAATCCTTCTTCCAGTGGAAGACCTTCCCCTCTTCTGATACGTGGCCAGAGGGAGTTTGTTGTTGAAAGGATTCTTGACTCCAAGATGGTTCGGGGTCGGCTGTCATTTTTGGTGCACTGGAAGGGGTATGGCCCGGAGGAGCGGTCATGGGTGCGCAGTTGTGATCTTCATGCCCCCAGACTGTTACGCTCTTTCTTCTCGCAGTTCCCCGATAAACCCGGTGGTAGGGGTTCTTTGACCCCTCGTCAGAGGGGGGGTACTGTTAGGGTCTCCTGCTCTGTGCTGCCACGTCGTCATGGCAACCGGGAGACAAGTGCTAGCGGAGTAACCTGAGCGTAACTGATACTCCGGTTCGGGTCTTTGGCTGTGCAGTGGTTACAGGCTCTGTGCACGGCAGGGGATCCAGTGCTGGTTTTTGTGCTCACAGTCTGTGAGGTCTGAGTGGGGCGTGGACAGCACCTGCTATATAAACCCTCTTCTCAGGTTAGACAGATGCTGCTGAATCTTTGTTGGTTAGTCAGTTCCTGAAAGCTAGCTAGTACTGTGTAAACTTTGTATTTGTTTGTTGCTTACTGCAAATAGGCCTTGGGATTTGGTATTACACTCTGCCAATCCAGACCTAGCAGTAAGACTGGAGTCAGTCGTTTAACCTGCTGGGGTTCTTTTGCTACTCTGTGAACCTAGCAAGTTTGCGGCTGTATTCTCAGACTTGCCTGCCAAAATCCTTTCTTACTGTGCAAGGTGTTCAGGTGTCAGTTTAGTGGCAGTAAGCTGAACCAGTGCACTGCAAGTGAGGACTAGGATTGTGGAGACTCTCCTTGTGTCTATTATTCCATCTCTGACCAAGGAGTTTACTGCCACACCCGTTGGTAACCCTTTAGGGTTTTGCGGTTGCCCTTAGCAACAGCATTTCGGGTTCTCTACGTATTAAATCACTACATCTCGCTTCTTTCCATCTGAGCATTCCTAATACTAGGGAGACACCCAGTTTCTTCTCTGTTCACTTTGTGTTTATTTTGTTACCCTATCACCTTCTGTGTATGTAATGTCATATTCCCCAGTCTGTCTGTGAGTTCATTTGTTTTGCATCCCTCATCGTTCAGACACCAGTACATTCCTGCTGGCACTGGTGTGCATAACAATCTCAAATCTTTTAACTACTTTGTGAAAGTCTCACAGTTTTGCATGGAATCCCTGCGATCTATAGTTTTGGTCATGGAACATAGTGACTTTATGGTATCCCTGGACATACAGGATGCATTCCTCCATATCCCTATTGCACTCTCACACCAGCAATTTCTGCAGTTTGCTATTAGCAACCAACATTATCAGTTCCGGGCTCTGCTGTTTGTCCTAGCTATGGTGCCCAGAATATTTACCATAGTCATGGCTGTTATGACAGCACAACTTTGTCGTCAGGGAATCAGAATCTTTCCATTTCTAGATGACCTACTGCTTCTGGCGAACTCATACAAAGTTCTCCTCAATTATATTCCACTTGCAGTAGCCTTTCTACAATGTCATGGCTGGCTGATAAATTGGAAAAAGTCCTCCCTGGTATCATCACAACAGATGATACACCTGGGAGCACTTCTGGACTCTCAAAGTCAACAACTTTTCCTATCACCGGACAAGATTTTGAAAAATTGATGCACAAAATATGCCAATTCCTTCACCAACCTCAAGTGTCCGTTCATGCGGCAATGCATGTTCTCGGTCTGATGGTGTCAACATTCGACATGGTCGAATATGCTCAGTTTCATTCTCGCCCTCTGCAGAAACTGATTCTCTCCAAATGGAATGGTTAACTAAATTGATGATAACCCTAACTCCAGAGGTTCGACTTGGTGGCTACAAGATCACCAACTAAGCAGGGGAAGACCATTCTGGATCTCCAACTGGGTGTTACTCACGACAGATGCCAGCCTTTGCAGCTGGGGAGTGGTAACAGAACAACTATCATTCCAAGGGAAATGGAGCCTAGCAGAATCTCAGATGCCAATCAATGTGTTAGAATTAAAGGCAGTTTACAAGGCGTTGATTCTGGGTCAGACAGTTCTTCAGGGCAGACCTGTTCAAGTACAGTCAGACAACGCCATGACAGTGGTATATATCAACCATCGGGGGGATGCCAGAGGTGACCAAGATTCTTCGGTGGGCCGAACAACATCTTCTTACATTATCAGCGGTGTTCATTCCAGGCGTACTAAACTGGAAAACGGACTTCCTCAGGAGTCAAGATGTTCATGCTGGAAAAAGGGCTCTACACCCAGAGGTCTTCAAGCTCCTAGTGGACAGATGGGGGTCTTCCAGGTGTGGATCTCATCGCCTCACACCACAACCACAAGGTTCCTGTGTTCGGATCCCAATCCAGGTATCCTCAGACACCTGTCAATTCAGTGGACATTTCGCCTACCGTACATCATCCCTCCAGTAGCTCGTCTTCCTCGAGTGCTGCGAAAATTCAGTCAAGAAGGAGGAAACCTCATTCTGGTAGCCCCCGCATGGCCCAGGAGGCATTAGTTCTTCGATCTCCAGGGCCTCTCTGTAGGACGCCTTCTATTTCCACAACGATGAGACCTTCTATCTCAGGGTCCTTGTCTCCATCCAGACCTAGGCCACCTGTCTTTGACAGCGTGGCTCTTGAGTCATCAATCCTGAGGACAAAAGGATTTTCAGAAACTGTTATTCAAACCATGCTTAAGGCACGTAAACCTGCCTCAGCACGCATCTATTACAGAGTGTGGCATACCTACTATGCTTGACGCGCTGAAAAGCATTATGATGCAAATATCTTTAAAAATATAAGAATACTTGCCTTCCTGCAATGTGGTTTGGTTCTAGGCTTATGGCTTGCTTCTCAGAAAGTGCAGGTTTCGGCATTATCTGTTTGGTTCCAACGTAGAATTGACTCACTTGTGGATTCAATTGTGTACTTTCCTTGAGGCAGTTATTCACATACAACCACCTTATGTCCCTCAAGTGGCTTCATGGGATCTATCAGTTGTACTGGACGCTCTTTCAGAGCCCCCCATTGAACCATTGGAATCAGCCGACTTGAAATGGTTGACAGCAAAGGCACTGTTTCTGCTTGCCATTGCATCAGCTAGGAGGTTGTCTGACTTGGGAGCTCTCTCCTGTCATCATTCCTTTCTGATATTTCATCATGACAGAGTGGTTCTCCGGACTAGGCCACGTTACCTCCCTGAAGTGGTTTCTAAATTCCATCTAAATCAAGAGATTGTGGTTCCAGCCTTTGTCTCCACGGACCTCTCACCAAAAGAACATTATTTGGATGTGGTTTGTGCTCTGTCTGTCTAAGTAGACCATTCTAGCTCCATCAGACAGTCTTATGTTCTGTTCATTCTTTTTGGTTTTCGCAAGCGTGGTTGGCCTGCTAATAAGCAAACGCCAGCCATATTGATTAGAATGGTCATTGCATATGCCTACTGTTAAGCTGAACTACTTGTCCCAGCTTCAATTTTGGCTCTTTCTACTTTGTCTTTTGGACCTGCATGGGCGTCACGCCGTGGAGCGTCCACTGAACAATTGTGCAAGGCAGCTACGTGGTCTTCAGTCCACACATTTCTTACGTTTTTTTGCCTTTGATATATTCGCCTCCCAGGATGCTTACTTTGGACGCTGGATTCTCTTATACTCTCAGGCGCATCCCCACCCTTGAAGTACTGCTGTAGGACATCCCCGATGTTTCCCTGTGGCACCCTATGAACCCTGCAAAATAAAACAAAATAAAATAAAAGAGTTATGGTAGACTTACCTTTGGTAACTCTCTTTCTTCTAAGTTCATAGGGTCCACAGGGCTCCCACACTGATGCACCTGGCCTCTCCAGGTTTTCACGGCATTGGCCTCTGGTTCCCTTCTCCTGTCCGTGAGAATGTGTTCTTCTGAGCCTAACACCTTTCTTCTCTCCTTTGTCTGCTTTCTGATCTGGGCTATTTACCAAAACTGAAGGCCTGAGCATGGAGGCGGGGTTATAGGGAGGAAGAGCCAGGAATCCTGGGATATGCTGAAAGCTTTAACTGTTTAGTGGCTGGACTCTCCATCCACCACTACAACCCTGATGTTTCCCTGTGGACCCTATGAACTTAGAAGAGAGTTAACAAAGGTAAGTCTACCATAACTCTCGTTTTTTCTCCTCCATTGCGGTAGCCATTTGGTTGAGGCCATTTCTACACAGATATCCTCGTTCACAGTTGCAGAGGCAGGCCCCCTCTCTGTCCGGGCCCCATATTGCAGTTCCCCTTTCTGATGGTTGCCCTGCCCAGCACTATTGTATATATGCATGCTGGGAGGAAAGCATAACATGCAAGGCAAGGCTTTGCTACATAGAGTATCTCCCTTCTTAGCATTCGACTCTCAACTGTCACACTGCGAACAAACTCAGTCGTGTTTATGACTTTAGTTAGTAATATTGTGAAACGTGGTTTCAAATCTCATACTTTTTTGTCAGTTATTTGTATGAAGAACAATTGAAATAAAATTCTCTATAAATTGTGCAGGTGAACCAGGTGATAAAGGAGACAAGGGTCTGAAGGGATATGGCCTTGTTGGATTTGGAGGCGACCCAGGACCAAGAGGTAACTAATAAACAGACCATGGGCCGGATGTAATGACGCCCAAGTTCAACATCCGTGCGGGATGCCGGCAGAATGTTGACTTTTTTTTAAAGGGGCATTCACTTACAAGGCATGGTTTTGCCTTGTAAGTGATGGCCCCTTTAAAAGAAGTCCACGTTCAGCCGGCATCCTGTATGGCCACCGAACTCGGGTGCCATTACATCCGGCCCCATATGCTTTTGTTTAGTGATTTGTGTTTGGTTACATAGTACATGATATGCTCCGCTAGCGGAGGTGTATGCCGGGTTCATGGTATGTTAATATTGTTCTTTACAGACAGCCTTCAGGTCACAGCAAGCCTACCTCTGTATGCCAGCACTTGGAAAAACACAAAATACCTAATGTTGTTATAACTTATTGGACAACACCTTCACCTGTCGGGGTGGTGGCCTGCAAGCTCTTTAGCATGGCCGCCGCCCTAGGGCTTCTGTCATTTTCAGGAGCTCTAGATTGCTTCTCCTCCGCCTTTGGACTAACAGCCACTGCCTCGCGCTGGCTATTATTAGCCAGTGCAAGGGGATGGAGTGATGACGTGTCTCACCGCAATTGACTCTCTGTTGCCATCTTGAACTTTAAAAATGGTGCCACTAGCGAGCCATTTATGGCTCATGGTCCCATTTTTTAGATGGGAAATGCTGCAATTGTGTTCGTAAGGCAGTAGTGGAAACTCACCACCGCTGCCCTACGCCCACTGCTGAACTCTGCAGTAATGTCTGATGGGGACTGTATCCTCCAGGATTCATGCACACTGCCATGCCCGACACCTCAGCTGGGTCCTACTGCCATGCTTGCTACCTCATTTGTCGCCTCTTCCGGTTTCTGCCGCATCGGCAGGTAGCACTGGGATCCCTCTGGATTCGGCACAGCCACCATGCTGATGGTGTGCTAAACTGCCATGACTGGAGATCAGTCGCCAGCTCCAACCTCAGCAGTCTGCACACTGTGCATCTGGTCAGCTGGTCGGCGGTTGTGCCTGCTGGTTTTAATTCTCGTTTAAAACCAGAAGACCCAACATGTCCCGGCAGAGGCGACAAATGATGGAATCCAAAACCTGCGAGAATTTGACACCAGTAGGAGGACGTTCGGCCTCGATCTGGAATTTGAGTCTGGTGGGAACACCCGAGCTGGGTTATCTGAAAAACAAAACAAAAAGTTGATCATCATAGTTCAGATGTTCTTATTTTCCATATCTGTATTTCAGGGGACAGAGGGAAACCAGGACTAGGATTTGATGGAGGACCAGGTCTAATGGGTCCTCGCGGGCACAGAGGACAACCTGGGCAGAGAGGGTATACAGGAGAAAGAGGACCACCAGGACTATGCATAACTACTGTTTGTGAAACAAGTCAGTCTACAGGAGAACCTACAGAAGAGCCTGACTCATAATGAGCTCAATGGGCACAGAATGGACCTTTATTGTTTACTTGTAGGAGGTGGCTGCAAAGGATATCTTTCAATTCGTTTTGTGTGGAAGACTGGAGGTTACATTTTATTTGACATGCTAACTTTTGTAAATAAAGGAAAATTACATTTAAAGGTTAAGTAATTGTGATTTAATGCAAAAAAAAATAATCTTCATACAATTTATCACTTGTAGTTATTTATTTAAAAAATGAACAAAATATTTTTTTTCTCTATGGAAACTAGCGCCATATTTATCAATAAGTATCTATGGCACAAAAAGAACATAAGCAACTTAAAGGCCATCGTTATAAATTGTCCTGTTAATATAGCTACTCTCTTTTGTCACTGCTGAATATAAAGATAGGAGGAAAGTCACTGAATTGTATTACTTGGTAACTATGTAATAAAACACGGCAAGGTACCTAATAAAGAATTCCGTTTCTTCTTTTTTTGTATTATGTTCTTCATGCTTAATGACAATATAATTATTTCATAGCCTAGAAAACAGCAACTGCACTTAATTATGTCACATTACAACATGATGATATCACAGTTTTAGGATTTAGCAAAATGCTATAATTCTGTCCTTAAAAATGTGAAAACAGCTATTTCTATGGGCCTGATTGAGAGATGTACTCAATGTCAATGTCGTACACAGTGGAGATTTGTCTGATGTGCCCCGTTGTTCCTGATGTTTCCTCTTATGTATGTAAGTGGTAGATGTGAGACGCTGACAGTGAGTGTCTCTGTGCACAAAATACTGAGTCATTAGCATATTTTCACAAGTCAACTGCAAACAAAATCACACCTACATATACCTCTAAATCAGGCACTATTTGCAGAATTAAGGGCATTATTCTGAATTGTTAACAAACCAAAAAAGCAAACTAATGGGCAAAACAATGTTGCACTGCAGATGGGACAGATGTAACATGTGCAGAGAGAGTTAGATTTGGGTGGGGTGTGTTCAAACTGAAATCTAATTTGCAGTGTAAAAATAAAGCACCCAGTATTTACTATGCACAGAAAAAATATACCCCACTCAAATCTAAATTTATCTGCATGTTACATCTGCCCGACCTGCAGTACAACATGGTTTTGCCCATTAGTGTGCTTTTTTTGTTGTGCTAACAAACCTGAATACCCCCTTAAGCATACCTCCCATTTGTCCTGATTTTCGCGGGACAGTCCGCTGTCCCACCCGCGGGGCGCAGTGTCCCTCAATGGGGGAGGCAGTTGGGAGGCTGCAGTCATCGCTGCCCTGCTTAGCAGAGCAGCGGTGAATAGATGCTGTGCGCATACAGCCATGGGAGACAGAGGGAGAAGGGGCATACCAACAGCTCACAGAGCGCTGGGCATGCCCCCTTAGTGACAAGAATGGGGCATGGCTCGCACTCCCTTGAAGCCACGCCCCTTTCCCCATAAACCACGCCCCTTTCAAAAATCCGACGCAGCTCACTCTTTACCTGTACCAAATGTTGGGAGGTATTAATACTGTAAAGCAGGAGATTTTATTTCTGTTTTTTGGGAAAGAACTAGCAAGGACACAGTATAAAACTCCATGGGCTAAATTTACTGTGCAGCACTTTTCATAGCTGCACATCTTCAGTGTTTCGGACGCTGGATTTGAAGAGGCCATTATATTCAATTTATTCAACACAAGCCAGGCATGTTTTGCACTGGATAGAATTTCTCATTTAAATCCAGTGACTTTGAAAGGCACCGCATAATAAATTTAGCCCCATGAGTACATGTTTATATTGTAACATTCCTATGAGTACACCACATTTTATTGATTATAACCTAAATAATGATTATTGCTATTGTGTAGATAGAAATAACATACTACAATGATTACACCTAAAGTAACACACTGATGCTGTGGGAACAGCAGGCACTAAATTATTACAGAAAAAAAATATATGAAAAACTGCTATCGAACAAAAATAAATGACCCCCACCCCCTCTCCCCCTTGAGTTGTACACTAGTACAAAGTAAATAATTATGGAAAAGTTACAAAAAAGAAAAAGAAAAAAGATTAAATAATAATATAAAAATAACATCACTAGGCAGACACTAATTATGCAACTACAGTAGTTATGATACCTATGACATCGCAAGTTTTACTGGTGTATGAGGGAAAACTTTAGTTGTGTATGGACTAGACGGGCCATCCTGAAGCTTCATATCGTGTATATCGCCACAGCTATTGTCATAACGGTATGGAGTTTTAAACTGCCTGTACAGTAATAATATGTGTAGACAATACATACTGTACTATACTTGCACTTGTTGTATGAAACTCTAAAAAGTCCTAGACATGTATTCACCGAAGCTCCACTTGATGGCAGAATCAGATCAGGAAAATTCAATAACTATACAACACTTGTTATTTTAAAAGAAAATGACTTGTCCACTGAGTGGCAGGAATTTATATATTTTAATATTTTTATTACTTGGAATCTTATGTAAACCACTCTTAAATATTGGAAAAATCACACTGAGATTAGAAAAACAGCAGATATAACATTTAAGCAGCAGATATAACATTATATCAGTCAATATCAAGTAAGATATCATTCATGTATTATTTCCTTATCTGCATAAAAATCGACATAATCAAGTACTAGAGCCATATTTTTTTTATTTTAATTAAATAGTCTATATACCACCAATGTACCATAATACACATTAAACGTAAACTGTGATAAAAACAAGTTTCCATTAAAGACAGAACACTGTAATCAGTATATGCATATACACAGGGCCGGTTCTGGGGCTCTGTGCGCCCCGGGCGGCAATAGGGGGCGTGGCTTCGTACAGGGAGCGTGGTCATTTACGCCCCCTGTACAGATTGAAATGATGTGCGGTGCTCGATGATGTCATCGCGCACCGCACAGTAAAGGACCTGTCCACGAAGGGAAACTAGACGTGTACGCGGCTAGTTTCCCTTCACAGCGGCCAGCGGCAGCGGGGGGCACAGCAGCAGCGGACCTTGCCCTGGTGCGGCGCCCTCTGAATGGCGCCCTGCGCCCTCTGGGAGGCGGCGCCCCGGGCAAAAGTCCTGCTTGCCCGTGGCAAGATCCGCTACTGCATATACACACGGTCACATTATTATGACCACCAGCTAATAGTCAGAGTAACCACAACGAGTGATGTGTGTGCAGATGGCCTATTGCATACGTATAGCCACCAAGCCAGCACACAACACATAACTTACTTCATGAGCTACATGCTGCTGACGTCAAATATAGGAGATGGTCATAATAATGTGAATCGACCGTGTATAACATATTAGGGGGGACATGTACTAATCAGTGATAAAAGGGGAGAAATGAGCCAGTGGAGATGTTGCCCATGTCAACCAATCAGCTGCTCTGTATATGTTTATAGTATGCAAATTATAAATGTTACGTCAATGCTGATTGGTTACCATAGGCAACTTCTCCACTGGCTTACTTCTCCACTTTTATCACTGCTTAGTACATGTCCCCCTAAGAACCTAATTTACTACACACCATTCTCTTTTATAGAGCAGATACTGAGAATATTTGAGATTAATGTATAGTATACCAAAACTTGTGTATTACTAAACTAAGTAATATATAGCTATAGTGTTTATAGATAACAAAATAATCCACCACACTCTCTCAAAGACTCAAACCACTCTGCTATATATAAAGGATTGGGATGGGATCCCATCAGTTGGGATACCCAGTGGAAAATGCAGGATTTCTAGAGGGGGGTTTCCAAATGCAATCTGCAAATATCCCACTCTGCAAAACATGGAAAAAAGTATATATGATCTTAGTGTAGGCTGTATCAAACATATTTAAATTAGATAAATAATTTAAGTGGTCAGAAAAAGGTTAAACATACTACAATAAATAAAGGCACAAACATTATGGAACCAGTACTGCACTTTCTAAGCACACATTCTCCAACCTCATGGTAAGGCTCCTGTCTCTTCTTTCTGGTAGCTACTCTTTGGCCCAGTGCACTGAATGAGGGCTCAGAACCACACACACAGCAAACTTGGTAGAAAACGCTGCTACCACTGGGCATGTGCAGCAGCTCTGCATGATGCGGTGGCAGCTCTAGTAATTGTATTATATACCATTGCTATTGTTGTCATAATTTGCCACTTGCCAAGGGCAGGGGGGTTTCTGGGCAAGCGGACCGAGCATTTGCCTATGATACTGGCGGTCATAGTACCATGCTGTGATCCCAACCAGTGGCTGGCTGGCAACTTTCAGCCTGTTGGGGCAGACTCAAGCAAGTGGCCCAGCTTTTCACAGGGAATCCAATGCAAAAATGACTCTGGAACGCTTAAATTGCACTGGCCTGGGGGGCAAATGGCACCCTGCCCCCACTGCCCAGCCAACCCCTGATGCCAAACTACATCCTGAGGAAAGTGCTTCTTTAATTGACAAGCAGAGTATGTAATGGATTTAAATAAGCTCTGCAGAAAGGTGACATTGAAAGCATTAGTCATGTCTATTATAGTGAGGAGGCATATGATTGTTTAACAGCATATATAACTGGAGTCTCAATCCCATGTCTCTTATTTTTTTTAAAAGAACAATTTATTAGATTTTATAAGCAAATCTTTACAAACAAGAAATTGTATAGAGTAGTCATCAAGTGAAAAGAGTAGCACATGACTACAGTGCTATAATGAATAGAAAACACATTTCTCTTCTTAGGACTTAGCATACTTGCCTACCTGACCCTCTCCATGAGGGAGAAAATGCTCTGTTCCTGGACTTTCCTGGGAATGTATGATTGCCATCACCTGTGGTGAGCTAGTTAATTGATAAGAAAGGCGTTTCACCACAGGTGATGGCAATCATACATTACCCGGAAAGTCCAGGAACAGAGCATTTTCTCCCTCATGGAGAGGGTCAGGTAGGCAAGTATGGGACAGAGTGTGAAGGTACTACTCTGGCAAACTTTACATTTTCTGAGAGCTTGAGCGGAATATTAGGTTAAACCTATATTTCTCTTGTGGGACAAAAATATATAATTGGGCAGTGTACTCAGCTAACTTACAGAGCACATGGCCAATGATTACCATGTCCCCTGAATGTCCACACCAGTAAGAAGACGGGTGCCTATCCTTACTGAGTTGAGTGGATTTCTCATGTACTTTAGGGCACTGTAGCTGCATCCAGGTATGGAGCAGAGATATGGAGTGTATACAGCATGTATGTAGAGATGAGAGACAACTGTTTAAAGAGGAGTATACTACTGTGCAGACTCCATTATTCCTGTACTCCAGGGAAGCTTCATGCCCTATCCAAAGATGTTCAACCAGCTCTATACAGGGGCCATCTTGTCTTTACCATGTCGAGTTACAACATACACTCACCACCTGGTAAGCTGTATGAAACCCTGCTCGCTCTGCTCAAGTTCTGTACATCACCAGTGTACATCTAACAGTGAGTACGGCTGTACCTGCTATCTATCAATAAACCAACACCACTGATTAAGAAACTGGTCTGCTCATAGTTTGAGTCATCAGCTAGTGTGTGCCTAAATAACTGTGCAATATCAACAACTGCACACACATTTCAACACCAACAAGCGATAAACTCAATAGAAATTATTGGAAGATGGACAAATACTCAGTGTGGACTGGATGTTTTCATTACTATTATGTTTCATTTGATAATCTCTATGTTTCACTTGTTAATCACCTTAATGTGTACAAAGCACCGTACAAGAGGAAGACATAAAAACAGACCATAAATACCATGCACAACAGCACAATAGTGAGTAAAAAACATAGATATACACACTGGGAGTACAGGGTAGAGGGTAGAGGACACCACAGGCAGTGGTGTCTCATAGAGGAAGAGACATCAGCTTTCTATGATCCTATATCCAGCATATGGATAAACCGACAGTGTTAAAGTCTTTACAGTAGTCAAGGAACCAGTCAAGGCAGGAGATGATGAGTTCATGGATTAAGGTTTTGAGCTGATAAAACAAAAAATTCTATAGATGTTATGAAGGTACTGTAGAAGCAGCAATTAGAGATAGCCTGCATGTGGGAAGAGAATAAGAGAGCATAGTTGAGGCTGATCCATGGAGAGAGAGGGTATCCTGGAAGGTGGTGTATGTGTTGGGGGGGGGGGGGGGGGGGGGGTAGAGGTATCCGGGAAGGAAGGGTGATAAGAATGTAATTTCTGTCTTAGCCATGTTAAGGTTTAGAAAGTGCTGGGACATCCAGGATGAGTTGGCAGGGAGGCTGTTAAAATGTCAGAGAGGACAAAGGGTAAAGGGATAGGTGAGGAGAGGTGGATTTGAGTGTCATCAGCTTTAAGATTGTAAACAAGGTCAAAGGAGCTGATAAGAGAAACGAACCAAGGTAGGCATATGTGGAGTTAGAGGTTGAGACTGAGAATTATCAATTGCAGTGATAGGGGTAAGAGACATGATAAGAGACGTGGATGCCCATAGAATGGAGGGTGTTAAGATGGAGAGGTTGATCAATGGTATCAAAGGCAGCAAGCAGATCAAGGAGAAAGAGAAAAGAGTAGTGATTCTTAGATATGGCAGTGAGAGGGTCATTGTTTACCCTGGCAAGTGCAGTTTTACTGGAGTGAAGGACGTGGTGGAAAAGGGTCAAGGAGGGAGTGGGTGAATAAAAATGTGGTAATGCAGAGGTAGATAATCCTCTGAAGGAGCTTGAAGTCAAAGCAGAGGAAAGATTCAAATGTTTACTTTCAGAGTGAGTGTGGTCAGCCTTATAGCATAGCATAATTAGCACTAAACAAAAATAGTCTACTACACACAATGGGCAGTGGCGGATTTAGGGGTAAAGGTGCCCCAAGGCACAACTATAACAGCTGCCCCCTGCCTGCCTAATTTTATTATTTTTATTGATTGGCTATAAGCCCTCATTTGATAATAGCCAATTTAATAGAATAATAAAAAAGCCACTATGACATTATTTTACTTTTAATTATGTATACATATTTGCTATGTAGAACAGCTTACAGGGAAAGTATGTGCATGTCCTACCTGTTTACACTCCATTCAAGATGGCATATGGTACAGTACAGTGGAAACATTTTGCAGTTACTGGTACTTTTTGGGCTAACATTACACGCACAAGCATCCAAGTGCCACCCATAGGCACGTGCCTCATATACCTAAGGGGAAATTTTCCACTGGAATCAAATACGTCAGACCAGGGCTGCCATCAGAAATTGTGGGGTCTGGGACTGACAAAATAGTCAGGGACCCCCTATCCTCCCCCCAAGTTCTTGTCAGCCTCATTCATGATATTTCTGTAGCTCCAGCCACCACAGTGTCTCCCCAGCTCCAGCCATCCCACTTCTGTCTCTCCAGCCTCCTATCTCTCCAGCCCTCTAATGTCTCTCCAGCTCCATCCAGCACCCATTCTGTCTCTCCAGCCATCCCCCCTTTGATCTCTCCAGCCTCCTGTTTCCTCCCCAGCTGGATGTGCTATAGACAATCTACAGTGTCTAGATAGACAGTCAATAGGTCGATGCCATATTGTTGACATGCATTAGGTTGATAGGTACAAAAGATCAACAGGGTCAAAAGAACGACAGACCAAAGGTCGGCAGTGGATAAGGTACACAGGTACAAAAGGCCAACAGGGTCAAAAAGTTGAAATGACAATGGATAACATAAAAATGTTCAACACATATTTTGTGGGTTCTTTAGGACACATCTTGTATATTTCATGTTCTGTGACCACCATCAGTAGAAACGTTGACCTTCGCAGGCTCACATCACTTGTCTCCCTTCAGTCAGGTTGGCTCGATGCACTTGCCGCAGGTAACTATTCTCAATCGTAATCCACGTGGATAGTAAATCAAGCAATTGTTGGGAAAACATGTGGAAAACCCCCAAAACATGAATCGACCATTTGTGTGTCAACAATTCTAATATCGACCTTTTGAACCTGTCAACCTTTTGTACCTGACAACCTTAAGCACTGCCGACCTTTTATACCCATTGACCTAATGAAGGTCAACCATGTGGTGTCGACCTATTGACTGTCTAGACAGTGTAGATACTGTATATCATCTGGATACCTTTCCCAGCCAGAACCCCTTCTGTCTCACCAGCTAGCCCCACTTTCTGGGCCAGTGTCCCCTTCTTTCTTTTCACTCCAACTCTGTCTGTCTGTACAGTCCCCTTGTTCACATATTGTGCTTGTAATAATAAACGTTTTCCATGAAAAGGGCTGAAACATGGCAGGAACAATGCAAAAATCTTGTGAAAGTGTCATGGAAGTGTCATGGGCAAGTAGCTAAAGTTCCCTGCGATTTTGAGATGCATGCACGGTGATAGGAAGCCTGTTATTAACGGATCTCTTGCACATAGCATGGGGCTGGTGCAAGTACAGATACTAATGATGTCTGCGACAGCTGATGTGAAATAACTGGGCTCCAACTGAAGCCGCACCAATTCTTGCATTAACTATATAATATCTCACAGTAGCTATGGATTCCGCAGCTTCACACAAAAACTGCGTCTGAGAAGTACACCCACTGTCCTTGAAGAAATTGCTATGTCAATACACTATCAAACAATAATTTGATGAGTAAGACGTACTGTTCAGACAAAACATCTGCTAAATCCTGGAAACACCAGATGGAAATAGAGACATTCTTTGATAGTTTGTAATCAGTTCTGCTTCATAACTCATAATTATTTTAACTTTATATTTGTGGTTGTTCTTGTCTTAGTTTATTAAAGGTTCCTTATATCCCCTAAGTTATTTCTGTTTCTTACATATTTTGCCATTTTATAGATCCACTATTTTATCTAGTGATTGAATAATATCCATATGCAGGTAATGTCAGTATCTGTGAAACTGTCAGGGGGCCCCATCCTAGAGCTTCTAGTTAGCCACCTCTCTCCACACAGTGATGCAGTAGTTCACAGGATGTCACAGTGCCTCCACATTGGTGAGCTCCTGCTAACCTCACTGACAGCCTATGACAGATGATTTGGCTCTTTGGACTGCGCTTCTCTGTCCATCTCTGTCCTCACTGGCTGGTGTAATTTGGCCTCAGGTAGAACTGGGAGGAACATCGCTCAGAGCTTCCGATGTCACACATTTCACAGGCTGGTTTCAGCCCGAGCTCGCACAAAATTGCTCAGAGCCCTATGAGGCAATGAGCACTTTTGGCCAAGTTCAGGCTGCCGTAACATGCATCCACTGCCGTGATGACTCACACCTGCAAGATCATCATAGCTAATTGGATTGATCCCTTGGAGAGAGATAAAGTGGAGGGAGATAAAGTAACTGTCAATCAGTTCCTGTAATTTTTCAAACCCAGCCTGTTACATGGCAGTTAAGAGCTGATCGGCCGATACTTTATCTCTGTCCACTTTATTTCTCTCCTATGCTTAGTAAACAGACCCTATATGTTGGCTGGTATCTGAAAGTAGAATTGTTTTTTGAGTACATTCACACTGGCTAATTTATTCTTTAATGATAATGAGTTCTCCAGCCAACACCTCAATTACTAGTCACATCAAGTCAAAGGAGCATTAATTCAATAAAGCGCCCCACCATCCACAAAAGTTGTTGTTATATCTACCTCTATTACTGAATCCACTAGATAGCTGTTAATAATGATGGTCGTCTGATAGTGTGATTCGATGCAATAAGAAAACAATCTTTCTTTTTAAGCTTCAGGCACTCAAAATGGAGTTCCTCACTAGTGGAAGAACTAATGGAAAACAGATGAGCCTTAAAAAGAATTCGGCTTCACTGTCTGGAAATGACAATATTTCACAGAGTGGAAGGGTTAATCTGAATAAATCATTATATACTGTACATCTGTGGTATCAGTTGTAGACATATTAGTATTCACAATACATGAAAAATACAATAGTCAAAAACAAGGATGTGCTATGTGTATATACTGCATATATATATATATATATATATATATATATTTATTTATACACACACTGTATGTATATATATATATATATTTATATATATATATATATACATATACAGTATTTATAAATATCTACATAATATCACAACAGCATTACATATGAAAGGTACCTGAATGGTTCAGTAGAAGAATTGGGTGCCTAGACTAGCCACCTGTATTGAAACCAACAGTCAGTGGTGGCAGCTTACACCGCATCATGCAGGGGGGAGCGGGATAGCACATTTGAACTTACATGCATTGGTGCATGTAACATATGTGCTGGCTGCCGGTGTCCTTCAGTGTATGTGCGTTCACAAATGTCCGGGCCGATTAGGAGCCCCAGTCCATCGCTGCTTGCCATGGATGCTTACATCAGGACCATGCCATGGACAAGCGGTGAGGTAAATGGCTCAGGTGGCACTGGCAAGTACAGTACCAGAGTCAGATTTGCACACAGTATATGAGCCAAAGTGTACATGTCGGCATTACACAAAGATGCAGCAGTATATACTGCTGGAAGTAAGTCACCCATATGTTTTATTATTATGCAAACTAGAACCATAACCTAGAAATAATGACACGTACAGCTGTATAAATTGGAAAAATGGAGGTCACAGACAAATTTATTAAATTTGAATCAGAATTGTTAATCACCGGTGGCGAAAAAAGTAGTGCCAACTCGGCCATGGCTTAAAACTTTTGAATCTTTAAACAAATGGGGCGGAGTTTCCGCCCTTGCGCAATCCGTCCTGGGTAGAACCATCTCCCCTTAATTAGCACAGTGCTGGTCCCTCCTTAAGATGGTGACCTGGTCCTCCCCTGAGGTAGCGACCGACTTGCCTTTCTCAAAGAGGAAATGGTAGTCAAGCTCTGCTGCGCTAAATTGAGCCGCCGAATAGCACTGCTTTGCGCCACATTCGAAGACTCAAGACTACGAAACCGCCACCAATAAACCTACCTTCAAAATTCATTTAAACCTTTCAATAATGCTGTGACAAACAACTCCAAACCAGTCTCAGATAAATGCACTCCATCTAATCTATACAATTCTACCCTCTCGTAACGCAGATCTGGGTGCTTAACCACTTTCCCCTTTAAACTAATAACAAATCTGGAGGTTGCGGCATTGAGCTTCTTTCTTACTTTATCTAATGCCGCTCCCCCTTGGGTGCCCCTCCAAAATCTACGTGGTACCACTTCTGACCACACCACCTTAACCAACGGCCAATGTTCCGCAATTATTTGAAAATCTTTCTTTATGTTGTTAGTTAACTCTATACCCTTACAAGTACCTAAATCATTGCCCCCTAAATGTATCAACAAACAATCAGGTGCACCCCAATTATTTTCACAATCTCAGAGCACACTCAATAAATTGCTCCATCTCATTCCCCTTAGACCTATCCACCTCACTTTAAAAGGGAACTACTTAGATGCTTTGTGCTGCTGGCCCAATAGACATATGAATGACCCACAATCCACACCTGGCTTAACAATGTCAAAAAACCTGCAGAAAAAACAGCAAAACAAAGAAATTTTTATTTAAATTATGATTCAACAACCTTTTAAAACAGGGTAGGAGAAAACTTAGTTATTTCGGCGACCCAGATGGAGGTGAACAACACCAAACCTCAAAAATTTTTGTGAGGGAAAAGGTGAAAAGAACTCCAATCCCCCTTTAACGGCGGGTAGCTTACGGCCCTGGGTTTCCTAAATAACAAGCTCGCAGGATGCCTCTATGAATGCACTTAACCCCTCTAACATAGCGCTTGTAAGCATCTGACTTCCACCGTCCCAACCTCTTAATCTCTTCTTCGGAAGAGCCTGTCGCTGCTGCACAAGTCGCTGCTCCTATCCTGACAGAATGCGTCCCGTAATGCTCTAATGGAAGGCCCAGTGCTATTAAGCACTTATTAAAAATACTTGTGAATTGAAATTTAGATAAAGGATACCGATCTCTATGGACCAACCACTGCTCCCTCCCTTTCGGACAAATTCGGCCGTAGGCCTCAGCTAATCTTACTGGGCAGATGCTCGGCTCCAAATGCATAGGAACAGAAATCCATTTACCTCTTCCAATCTGATCCGTTTTGGACCGGTGTATCTTAATAAGAAGCTTATCACTCCTAACCACCACATTATTCAACAATATACCCGTATCAACTGAACCCTTGTTCTTTGCAACTAATTCACCTACTCTTAAGGCACCGAAAAAGGCCACTGCAAATGCTAAACTAAAAAGGTTAACCTCAAAATCTCCTATCGCAATACTTGAAACAGCAATAATTAGATCTCTCAAAAGCCCGATGTCAATTGGCCTACGCTCATCGCTTATATTTGCTTGCTCCTTAGCCCACCCTTTCATCGCTTTTGATAGCATAAAAGATTTAGTTGGGTCGATCAACCCTTCTAAACGTAAAAAATACGAAATTCCTGCTAAAGCACCTGACATAGCCGCTTTAGAACGACCCCTTTCATGTCCTAACCATACAAACGCCAAAATAGCATCCTGTACACTCTTACCCCTACCGTCCGAATTCATGTACGCCTGCCAATCATTCCAAGCTGCAGAATACGATCTCAGCGTCCCAGGGGCCAATGCCTTCAATGCTAACGCTTTCATGCCGGTTTGATGATCTGCCATACAAATTCAGGACATGACAAACCCTCCAATCTAGCCGTTGGAGCTAATGCTCTAAATCTATCCCATTGAAAATGGGACAAAGCATCCGCTATCTCGTTCCTAACCCCAGGCACATGCCTAGCATTTAACTCTATATTCTTCTGCATACACCTAAGGGTTAAATGCCTCAACAACTTCAACGCAACACGAAGACTTTTGATTGTTGATCGCTTGAACTACCCCTAGATTATCGCACCAAAACAAAACCCTTTGATTACCGAGCTTATAGCCCCAGATCTCAACCGCGACAATGATTGGAAAAAGCTCAAGCAAAAGCATGCTATTAGTAAGCCCTTTCACGCGCCATTCTTCAGGCCAAGCTTCCACACACCATTCACCTTCAAAATATTCACTGGAGCCTAGGGACCCTGATGCATCTGTGAAAAATTGCATTTCACGGTTGTTTACCTCTTCTTGCAGCCAAATACGAACCCCATTAAAATCTCTCAAAAATTCTAACCAAACCTTACAATCTTCTTTCAATTCCAATGAAATGCGTATAAAATGGTGCGATCTCTTAACCCCTGCAGTGGCTCTTTCTAACCTACGACTAAAAACCCTTCCCATCGGAATGACCCTACATGAAAAATTAATAACCAAAGAAGTGATTGGACCTGTTTCAAAGTCATCTTTTTTGCAGAAATAAAATTCTCCAATAAACTCCTTAAACCACTCACTTTTTCCGCTGGCAATCTACAAAGGCCTGCTTCAGTATCAATTTCTATACCCAGATAAGATAAACGGGTCACAGGCCCCTCCGTTTTTTCCTTAGCTATGGGTACACCCATTACTGAAAAAAGAGCTTGAACCGAAAACAGCAATTCATGATATGCTGAGCTACTCGCAGGACCTGCCAACAAAAAATCATCCAAATAATGAGCGACTCCTGTCTGACCGGTGTCGGCCTTTACACACCACTGTAAAAATGAACTAAAACATTCAAAGTAAGAACACGAAATTGAACAGCCCATCGGCAAACACCTATCAACATAAAATTGACCTTCAAGCTTGAAACCCATGTATTTAAATGAATCAGGATGTAGCGGCAACAATCTAAAAGCCGATTCTATATCCACTTTTGCCAACAGAGCGCCCACACCAAAACCTTGAACCATAGCAACGGCTTCTTCAAAAGACTGATACTTTACGCTACACAAAGAAGGATCCAGAGCCTCGTTTATTGAGCCTCCCTCCGGATAGGAAAGGTGCTGAATTATCCGAAATTTACCCGGCTCCTTCTTTGGAACTACACCCAATGGTGAAACACAAAAATCAGCTAAAGGCGGACTTTTGAAAGGTCCCCACATACGCCCCAAACTAACCTCAGCAGCAATTTTGGCTCTTACTACTTCTGGGTAATCTCTACCTGATTTAAGATTCCGTCTGGCTAAAACTAATACTGGCCTAACTATTGGCAATTTAAAACCGAACTTAAAACCTTGCAGCAAAAAAGCCGCCTCCTCCCTGAGAGGATAGCGGCCTAACCATCGCTCCAAGACTACTACATCTACTGGTGACTCTGCTTTACCTATTAACGGCCCTCTGCTCCCCTCTACCCACTGATTGAGTTGCGGGCCTGTTGCAATCTTTTGCTGCGTGACCTCCGCCACACAGCATGCAGACGTGCCTATATCGACATGTTGTTCCCCTGTTGCATTGAGCGTTATTAAACGCGTAACATTTCCCTATTCCTGCTGTGTTAAAGCCTGGTCTAAACTGAAAGGGCTGTCTACGACCCGTCGACTCCGCGAAAGACCTATTACTTTGAGTTACCTCCAACCATACCTCTACATCTTTAAAACCTAAACTTAGCAATTTCTGACCGTCTTGTTTCTTCCTAAATAATTCATCGTACTGACGCCAAACATTATGCCTAGCCGTCAGAAACATATTATGTATAAGATGCAAATACTTAAGTACGTTGAGAAACTCTGATGGACGAGATTCTATATAACAAGCCGCAAAAATATACATCCCCGCAAGCCAATTGGGATAACTCCTCCTTGCCTCTTCTGCAACCGGCCCCCCAGCCTTTGCTGTATCTAAAGCCTTTTTAGCGTTGTGTGTAATTGCGAACATATCTACGAAACGTCCTTTCCTTATACGCTCCCTCACCTTAGACCTTACCCCTCTCAATATTGCCGTATCTGCACAATGCACACTATCACCTGACGCATCTGGAGCCGAACTGCCCGCCAAACTGCGCCCTCCCTTTGAACCCTTACGCTTTCCCCTAAGATGCTGAACGAATGTCCGCATAAATTTACGCGGATTCTCCTGCGAGCTAGACGTATCGGATGATTTGTCAGAATGCGAAAAATTTGCGCTAAGCTGAATTTCTGGATTTATCTCACCAGCTCCCGCCCCGTCTGACCCATCGGCCGCTACCGACGGTGCCCGTGCTTGAGAGTGCACGTTTGGCTGACTCTCTGACTGCCTTGGTGATGGAGGTCTAGCTGGTGGAGGAACTTGGGGCAGAGGCGGCAGCCCTATCTGATGAACGCCCATAAATTGATTAGGCGCAGGCTGCAACCAATGCCCATATTGAGGGCCTGCCTGCGTGGGGGTCCGAAAACTGCATAAACTGCGGAAAAGCATACGGCTGATATAAATGACTTAACTGCTGGGGATATTGAGGGTTAAACAAATGCTGCTGCTTTGTTAAAGGCAGATGCGCAACATTTTGCTGGGCCCCTTGACTGAAATACGGAGACCATGACACTTGCTGGGGCTGAAAATTCCCACCTGCCTGGACATTAAATTGATGGATAAAAGAGGGGGGGGGGGGGGATTGCAATCAATCCCCCTGTCATATCCAAACCTGCCACTGCAGGTCCTGGGGCACTCATTATACCCCTTGCTGCCCCCACCTGATTCATTATATTATTATTTAAACGTGTTATGGGAGAAGCTTATATGCTGCCTCTCCCCTGGAACCCTAATGGCTGCCTGTCTGTCCCTGCAGCCGCGCTCCCCTCCCCAGCTCCTAAAGCTGTGGGAGAGGGGTTAACGGCCGCCGGGTCCGCTGTCATGGAAAAGGGGGTGGGGCTTGTGGCAGCAGGTGCCGATGCACCGGACCCGCTGCTTAATACTGGGGATGGCCGGCGGGGTGTGCTCGCTGGGCTGTCCTTCGCTCCCGACAGCCAGGCCCGCAGCACTGAGGGAGAGGGAGGTGGGTGACTCTTCACCGCTACCTCTGACGGGGCCGCACGAGCACTGGGAGCCACGTGACCGGCTCCCCTTACAGAGAAACGCCGTGCTCCCCTCACCGCCGGAGAGGCAGCGGCGGCAGAAAGAGGTTTGGATGCCTCAACCAAGCGCCGGGGTGGGGTGGGGGGGTTCGCACAGCGGCGGGGGCGAGGCATGCTAATATCATTGAGGGAATTCAGTGGCAGCAGAAACCCTACCCAAGCTTAACCCCAAAATCACCTCACAAAAGAAACTTTTAACTAAAATTACTTCAAATAGATAAGCAACCAAATAATATATAATTAAACTAAGTGAATTGTAATAATATTATCAAGGAATAAAATTTCATTTAAAACAATTAACAGTTTATATAACACCAGTAGAGTGATACCAAATACTTTACCAGCCCAGGGATCACAAAATGGCAAGAGGAATTTGAAATCCTCTGCCAACACTTAAATAAACTAATCTAACCCGCCTACCTAACTACTCCCTATTGGATAATGTTTGATTGACATACATCAACAACCTATTAGAAAATATCAACACGAAACCAGATCCAACTAGCTTAGCTGCATAACAAACAGGGTGCTTATATTCACTCCATCCTATACAGTCTCTCGTTCTTTTTTTGGTGAGTTTTGATCAGAGATGTGTGGAAAAGATAGACAGGGGAGGCACAAATGTTTTACTTTTTTTTATTACATTTTTATTGAAGTTTTACAATTGTAACAAAGGAAGGGGGTACAAAATAAAAAGGGGGAAAGACAGGGGGGTACACACAATTTAACATGGGATTATGCATAAAGTACAAAGATCCACAGTGAAATTGTACATGAACATATGAAGATGAAGACCAACCAAATAAATCTACTAGATAGTAAAAAGATTTAATATCAGACACAAACCTAAACACCTAAGTGTCAGAATCCGGTGAGGATAGTCTATCATTTGTCTCAAGGGATCGTAGATGCCTATAGATGCTCCAGGGAGCCAGCACGACTGGTCATAGGAAACTGTAGAGTAATTTACGGCCCCTGCAGTTTCAAACTTACAATGGGAGTGGATCGCGTTTTCAATAGCATCTATAGTAGAAACTATTGGTGTGCACCAATGATGAGCTAAAAGTAGTGTAATTGAGATAAGGATATGTCCCATTATTATAACGCTCACTTGACGTTAGCTCACCAAAGTATAGATGAAGAATAGCTAACTTTGGATGTGGGTTCACAGATAATCCCATAACTCTGGTAATAAGAGCGAATACTGAATTCTACATGTTAGCGAGTGCGGGGCATGACCAAAACATGTGAAGCAAAGTTCCCACATTGCCACAATTGTACCAACATAGATTGGAGGTAGAGGGCCACATAGCATGTAGACGAACAGGCATGAGGTGGAGAAGCTTGTAAAAGTGTTCAGTGTGTCCCACACACCTTGAAATTCGGAAACAGGTTGAAAAAAAATAATTTCCATTCCTCCTCCGATACATTCATGCAAGATCAATTTTCCATTTTACCTGAGAGGGTAATTTCGGTGGAGTTTGGGAGCAATTTAAGAGGTTGTACCACCTAAGAGGCTATACCCCCTCTACTATCATTTTTAAAGTTATTCTCGAATATATTTAGGTATAGAGGGTACGTTGTGAGGGGACTGTGTGGCAATTATCAACCAGTGTCTTAATTGTAAAAATGTATAGAAATCTTTATGAGCTAAAGAGAGCTGTGATTGTATTTGAGAAAATTATAACAGATAAGCCGCCACAGTCACCTCACTGAGAGATAATATCCCTTGGGAAAGCCATGTGTCAAATCATAAATCTGGAATTAGGCTAGCCATGCCCATCAATGTAGGGTTTGTGGAGGAGAGTGAGAAATCATCCAACTTGGACAGCAGTCCAAGCGACGCCTTATGAGTAGATTGCACCATGTACGATCTGGTGGCCTCAGATTTTCTTTCATCTAACGGTAACCACAGCATATCAACTAGAGGAAATGGGTACAGCATACCTCGTTCTAACAGAACCCCAGACTTGGGGTCATCCTGAGTAGTCCATGTTCCTATTTAGGTGAGAATACATGCTATTTAATAGTGATGCAAATCGGTTTAGGGAAGGACATCGTCCTACTGCAATCCTCATTTTCTTATCCCGCCACACAAATTTGGTGATTCATTATATTATTATTTAAATGTGTTATGGGAGAGGCTTATATGCTGCCTCTCCCCTGGGACCCTAATGGCTGCCTGCCTGTCCCTGCAGCCGCGCTCCCCTCCCCAGCTCCTAAAGCTGTGGGAGAGGGGCTAACGGCCGCCGGGTCAGCTGTCATGGAAAAGGGGGTGGGACTTGTGGCAGCGGGTGCCGATGCACCGGACCCGCTGCTTAATACTGGGGATGGCTGGCGGGGTGTGCTCGCTGGGCTGGCCGTCGCTCCCGACAGCCAGGCCCGCAGCACTGAGGGAGAGGGAGGCGGGTGACTCTTCACCGCTACCTCTGACGGGGCCGCACGAGCGCTGGGAGCCACGTGACCGGCTCCCCTTACAGAGAAACGCCGTGCTCCCCTAACTGCCGGAGAGGCAGCGGCGGCAGAAAGAGGTTTGGATGCCTCAACCAAGCGGCGGGGGGGGGGGGAGGGGGGCGCACTGCGGTGGGGGCGAGGCATGCTAATATCATTGAGGGAATTCAGTGGCAGCAGAAACCCTACCCAAGCTTAACCCCAAAATCACCTCACAAAAGAAACTTTTAACTAAAATTGCTTCAAATAGATAAGCAACCAAATAATATATAATTAAACTAAGTGAATTGTAATAATATTACCAAGGAATAAAATTTCATTTAAAACAATTAACAGTTTATGAAACACCTGTAGAGTGATACCAAATACTTTACCAGCCCAGGGATCACAAAATGGCAAGAGGAATTTGAAATCCTCTGCCAACACTTAAATAAACTAATCTAACCCGCCTACCTAACTACTCCCTATTGGATAATGTTTGATTGACCTACATCAACAACCTATTAGAAAATATCAACACAAAACCAGATCCAACTAGCTTAGCTGCATAACAAACAGGGTGCTTATATTCACTCCATCCTATACAGTCTCTCGTTCTTTTTTTGGTGAGTTTTGATCAGAGATGTGTGGAAAAGATAGACAGGGGAGGCACAAACATTTTACTTTTTTATATTACATTTTTATTGAAGTTTTACAATTGTAATAAAGGAAGGGGGTACAAAATAAAAAGGGAATAAAAGGGGGAAAGACAGGGGGGTACACACAATTTAACATGGGATTATGCATGAGAAATCATCCAACTTGGACAGCAGTCCAAGCGACGCCTTATGAGTAGATTGCACCATGTACGATCTGGTGGCCTCAGATTTTCTTTCATCTACCGGTAACCACAGCATATCAGCTAGAGGAAATGGGTACAGCATACCTCGTTCTAACAGAACCCCAGACTTGGGGTCATCCTGAGTAGTCCATGTTCCTATTTAGGTGAGAATACATGCTATTTGATAGTAATGCAAATCGGTTTAGGGAAGGACATCGTCCTACTGCAATCCTCATTTTCTTATCCCGCCACACAAATTTGGTGAAAATAGTGTTAAACTTGGTCACTAAATAATTAGGGAGTGAAATAGGAAAGTTCAAAACAGATATAATAACTTAGGTAGAATCATAATTTTTAAAGCAGCAATGCATCCGATTCATGATACATGTTGTATCATCCATTCTGAGGTAATTTGTCAGATTTTATGTAAAAGGGAAGGATAATTGGTTGATATAAGGTCAGCCACTTTTTGGGTGATCTGGACCCCTAGGTATTTAAGGCTTTTATTCTACCATGCATACGTGTATTAAGCTTTCAAATATGAGCTTTAGAATGTAAGCACTCATTAACAGGGCCATCAGCCCTCATGTGCTTATCCTTCTCTTACTTAAACCATCCTCGATGGCACCTAATCCTGCGGTTTTCTGCCACTCTGATACTTATGTCAGTGTTTGTTTACCCTGTACTTGTCCTATATTGTCTTCATCTGTAAGTCACCATTGTCCTGCTTTGATTTTCATTTATGTACTCTGTAATTGGGCGCTGTGGATCCCTTGTGGCGCCATATAAATAAATTGTAATAATAACTGTAATAAAGCTGTGGGGAAGTTGACAGAGAGTGACTCTGTTTTGGAGCTATTCAGCTATTAATAAGAAAACTTGGAATATTTCTCCAAAACATTGTACAGGAGCTGTAGTGATAGAGTTGGGTCAACAAGTGTAAGGAGAATATCATCTGTGAATAGGCAGAGCTTGTATGGCCTATCAAAGAGTACCGGTCCCTGAATAGTTTAATTGTCTCTTATTTTCCTGGACAGGGGTTCTATTGTGAGGGCGAAAACCTTGGGGGGAAAAGGGGCAGCCCTAGTGAGTACCATTCGTAATTTGAATGGTCGATGAAAGCATACAACTCAAAAATACATGGCCGGATGGATTGGAGTACAACGTAGATATGGAGGTCAGAGCCCTACTGTTGATTCCAAATTTATGAAGAACCGCATGGAGGTATCCCCAGTGTAATCAACGAAAGCAACAAGAGTAGTACATCCGTGCGGAGAAGGCATCTAGGACATTGATGACCCTTCTAGTGTTATCAGGGGCTTGCCTACCCACCACAAATCCCACCTGGTCCTGCTGAGTGAGGGACGGGAGCAAGGGGTTGATTCTATTAGCAATATGCTTAGTGTAAATTTTGATTTCAGTATTTAGTAGCGTGATTGGGCGATAAATTATAATTAGGCATGAGGGTAGGATTCTTACCAGGTTTTTGGAAAGCCACTATCCGATAAGGCATTGTTAAAGACCAATGCTAAAATGGGAACCAAGGATTCTTTATAACATTTATAGAATCTATTGGTGTAGCCATTAGGACCAAGTGCCTTGTCCAATGACAGGGAGTCTATAACCAGTAGCGGATCTTGCTACGGGCATGCAGGATTTTTGCCCGGAGGGCGCCACCACCATGGCAAGATCCGCTACTGGTGCCCCCCGGTGCTAGGTAGATGCGGTGCTGTGCGGTGCGCGATGAAGTCATCGTGCACCGCACTGCATTGTGGGAGCGGCACATAGACACTAGGGGTCATAATTGACCTCTAGTGTCTATGCGGTGCTATGGGAGAGACGTCATGATGTCTCTCCCATAGATCAGAGGAGCGGCGCCGGCGGCCAAAGACGGAGGGCAGCAGCGGTCGGGAAGCAGGAGCAGGGATTGTAAGTATTATTTTTTTAATTTTAATTTTATTTTTTAAGCAGCACAACTAGGGGGCACAATTCTACAGGGGGCACAGTACTGGGGGCATGGCACAACTAGAGGGCACAACTCTACTGGGGGCACAATTCTACAGGGGGCATAACTGACTACGCTCCTTCTCTGTGAAGCCACGCCCCTATTTTACACCCGGGACACCACAAAGTCTAGATCCGGCCCTGTCTATAACCATTCCTATTACCTCATGAAACCATGGATGCTCAAGAGTTTCCAAATCTAAGGAGGGGATGTCGATGTCCTTTAGGAAGGCATCAATAGCTTTGGTTGTGGGTTGTGGGGGTCAAAGGGTGACCACTGAGGTTTTAGAGAGTGGAATAGTAACTAGCAAAGGCATCAGCAATTGGCAAAGGATCAGACAACTTAATATCGCTTAGGTTGATAATCGCCTTCACCCATTCTTTTGCTAATTTCCCTCTTAATTTCATGGCCAACGTCCTACCTGCTCTATCCCTGTATACATAAAATTTCTGTTTTACTTTGAATAGGTTCCTATGTACCTCTTTCAAAGCCAGGATGTTCCATTCGTCCCGGACTTTAAGGAGTTCACAATAGAGTTTCTTCTTGGACGGGGAGGATTTAAATTGACATACTAAGTCAGCCAGGCGTGCCTCAATTTCTACCTGGTACTCCAGAGTTTTGACTATAAAAATGATTAGAATAATACAAAGAATATATTTATATTATATTCTTTGTATTTTTCATAAACTTTATATAGTCAAATCTCCTGCCTATACGTTAGTATGACAGGAAAGGCTCTGCCTCACCTTACCGCACGTCACTTGCCCATGAGCACAGATGAAGCAGTATGAATACTAACACTAACACATTTATATAATGTAAGTGTATCTGTTCTCTGGTTTACATTAGAAGAGTGAAATCAGCCTGGAAACAAGTAAAATAAATTTATGGCTCTCCAGCTTTTGTGCAGCTTTAACATACCCTCCAACATGACCCATTATATGTACAAAATGCTCTGTTCCTGTTCCTGATCCTCCTTTCCAGTTGTAATTAGGTGAGCCACACCAACTTCCACTCCAAAACACTGCCAAACATGGCCGCCCGGGACTCACTGACAGTTGGTGTGGCTTCACTAGTTGAATTCTGGACTGTGCTGCAGCCCCAACTATTTAACTGCCACTGGCAAGGATGTCAAGGAACAGAGCATTTTGTACAGAAAGGAATGTGTCATGTTGGAGGGTATGCTTTCAGCATCATTGCATGGTATTCAATTTTTTCCACCCCCTTCCACCCCCGTTCTGTTTCTGCTGACCAAACCATTCACACAGCTAAATCTGATTACTATGGGCACGATATGTGCGATAACAGGGATCATTTTAGAAAGGAGATTGGGCATGATATATCATTTGAATACTGCCCAATATGACTCTCCCAGCATTGTTTAGCTGAGTGCAGAGGAGGGGGGCCTCGGAGGCAGTCCAGGCCCCATAGCAATGGCATCCCCTACATCCATTGTAGTTACTCCCTTGCCTGCAAAGACAAAAAGAAAATATTGCAAATAATAGTTTACTGCTCTATGGGCGATATGCATCAAAAGTAAAAATGTGATCACACTTCAGAAACAACCATTTTAGGAGGCTTGGCTGCATTTCTCATATGCATCAAGCTCCGGATTGCGATACATTCTGGAGCTTGGACCCGGTAAGCAATGCCATCTGTAGATAGCATTGCGTAATAGAAGCCTATGTGCTTCTTATTGCAATGTGCATTGAGAGGGATCAAATCGGATCCCTCCCATTGTCCCTTGTGGCGATCATGTCATCTGTAGTACTCCTGGGTCTTAAACCCAGAAATGCTATCATCGTTCCTTTGTGATCTTTTTCAAGCATACGTGTTACTAAATGTATTTATTATTTATTTCCAGTTATTTATATAGCACACACATATTCTGTAGTGCTTTACAAAGAATATTTGGCCATTCACAGCAGTTCCTGCCCCAATGGAGCTTACAGTCTATTTTCCCTACCACGTGCACAAACACATATTCATGCTAGGGTGATTTTTTTTTTTGTCAATTACCCTACCAGTATAATTTTGGATTGTGGGAAGAAACCAGAGTACCCGGAGGAAACCCACGCAAGCACGGGGAGAATATACAAACTCCACACAGTTAGGGCCATGGTGGGAATCAAACCCATGACCTCAGTGCTGTGAGGCAGTAATGCTCCATCCATACTGCCGCTATGCTTGCGATGAGTGGTGGAATGCATCGTATGTAACATGTTTGATGCATCCCGTCCTAAATAATAAACAAGAACAACTATGGAGATAATTAAATAGTATGAATTATGAGTGTTGCATATGTTTGCAATGCTAGTGGAATCTCATTTGCAGCATCAACATCCAAAAGTTATTTAAGATTAGTTTCTGGCAAAATTGTACACAGTGGGCCTAATCATACACAGTATCCAGTCGAATGGTTGACAGTAACTATGTTGACGTTCATAATTTCAACATCATAACATGGTTAAAGCTGTCAACATGCACCAGGTCGCCATCCTCAAGCTGTCAACAGGTTCACATGTCGACATCTGAAATTTCACCATGTGAAATGTCAACATTCTAAGCAGAACTGCCCATGCGCAAAACAATGTCTTCTATGGACTGTATTGGCTACAGCCCATAGAAGCCGGGTTGGGCTGCCCGAAAGGCAAGGAGTGGCTTCACACAGGAAGCAAACTCCCTGCTAATCGCAGCCTGGGCTGGAGGCTCCAGAGGGAGAAAACACCTTCTAATGGGACTGCCTTGTGTGTCTGTGACTGACTTCCAATGGAAAGTCACTGCCAGTCACAGTGTAAGAGGGTGGCGGCGGTGCGTGTAGTGCCTGCTGCCGTGCAGGTGTAGGTTCACCACTTACCAGGCGCCGCACTCTCTCACCTTCAGGTACCGGAGCCTTCAACGGACCTGGAAATCTTCAGTCGGACCCGGACACGATGACTTAGGAGGAAGGAGATTGCTGAGTGCCGTACTCCTGACTGTGGACCGAAACGCCCTCAGGAACCCAGAAAAATAACGCTTTCGGGCTAGGTGAGGGTCATCCCAGGCGTACGCCTCAGAGCCCGAATTTCACCTATTGGCACTCTCGCACCAGGTGGAAATTCTACCTTGCACCGGCGTGCAAGGTTCACCGTTTGCCCTGAAGGAAGGGAGACAGATAGGGACAAACACAGAAGGAACACACAGACAGATGTTACTCGCCGTCCTACGTCTTGTACTCCGATCTTCTCCACTTACAGGTCCCTGTAAGGAGGCAAAGAGAGAAACAGCCGTGCAGGGCCTAACTCTAACCTAGTGTGCATCCGCTACACTAGCTACATAAACAAAGCCCTCAAACTGGCTCAAGTGTGGATGGTGCAACACAAACTATGCACAAACTCTAAAACAACATTTTGCCCTGCACGGTAACAACACACATAACATCATCATCAAAGTACAACATGAGACGGTGCTGCTCCTTTATATCCCAACCTGCACTCTGGGGGTGGATGCCACACAGCCTTCGCACCAACTATACCCTCTCTTCTGTGGGGCTCAGACCCAGCGAGCCTGCCTACCTATCCTCCTTGGGGTGGTCCAGGCCTAGTGCCCAGCGCCCCCTTTATTCACCTAAGGGGCACTTATCTACTGGGCCTAACGCCCCTAACTGTCCCCAGGCCGGAGGCCTGACTTTGTCCCTCGGGCCTAGCGCCCGCCTAACTTGCCACCCATTGGGTGACCTGGGCCTAATGCCCTGGGTCACCTTCTATATGTCCCTCACGGCCGCCAACTGAAGTAGGGCCTAATGCCCCCTACTGTCCCCTCAGGCCTATTGCCTGTACTTGCCCCTCGGGCCTAATGCCCGCCTAACTAGCGCTGGAGAAGTAGCTTGGGCCTAATGCCCAAACCACCCACCCAAATGGTGACCCCCAAACCTTTAGCAGGGCCACGGGCCGGGGGGAACCCCGACTGCGCGTGGCCACGGGCGTGGAGGGCCCGACTAAAGATGCCCACAGGCCGGAAGGGCCTGACTGTGCCCACGGGCCGGGAGGGCCTGACTGATTGCCCACAGGCCGGGAGGGCCTGACTCTGCCCACGGGCCTAATGCCCGAACACCCGGTGGTCTAGGGAGGAATAACCCTACAAGAGGGTGGTGCAGGCCCAAGGCCTCTTACCCGGCTCGTCGGGAGAGGCTGCAGAGGGGAGCTTCGTCAGCTCTTTTGCTTCCCTCTCTCTGCAGCACTCTCCGCCGGACCTCCGCTGCTGGGCTCCTGGCTCCGCCTCTTCTGTCTTCTCCGTCCCGTCTGCTGTTGTCTTTCTTCTCCGCCGGTCCTTCGGCCTCCTCCGGCGCCGCCGCTCCTGGTCTCCTTCCGCCGTCTTCTGGAGCTCTTCTCTGCTCCGGCGCGAAACTGAGCTCTGCCGCCGCCCAGCGCCTGATATAAGCCGCTGGGAGGAGGCGGAGCTATGACGTGGTAGACTCCTATTGGTCCGCCGTGACGAGCACTGATTGGCCCACCGCGGCGACTCCTCATTGGGCGCCAAGCCGCGAGCCACGATTGGCTCGCGTCCGGCGCCCAGTTCAAATCCTGGGGCGCTGATTGGAGGAACTGGGATCCTCTCGGATCCCAGTTCCTCAGTACCCCGGCCCGATCGCTGTGCCGCCACCCGCTGCCGCCTCACATTTCCCCCCTGTTTGTCCTTTGTAGTCCCTGCAAAGGAAGACTGAGACCAGATAAAATCCGGGTCGACATACCGAGGACCAGGCACACTGCGGCTGGAACGCTGGGACCGCCGAGGCAAAGGAGACACCACAGGCCTGGGGGCCACAGCATCCTGGAGGCTACTGTCATGAGGCGGAACCACTGGGACGCACCAATCTTCGTCCAGGCCAGCCCCCCTGGGCGAAGATGCCAACGCGGTGTCCTCCCCAGCCATTGGAGCTGTATCCAGACCAGGGGCACCTTCGCTCTCCACATCCTCTGGGAACCAACAAGGGCGCAGCATATCCCGATGAAGGGTCCTCAACCGACCAGACCCATCTGTCGCTTCCACCTGGTAAACCGGACCCTCTTCGGTGAGGCGCTTTCGGACAATATAGGGCCATACCTCCCACTTCTCTGCCAGTTTGCCGCCCGGCCGTGTCATGCGGACCAGCACCCGCTGTCCCACTTCAAAAGGCTCCGCCCCTCGAGTACTATGGGGGACATGAGTGTGGTCGGCTATCCTCCTCTGAGTTACTTCGTGAGCCACCCTTAAACGCTGCTGATGTTCCGCGACCCAGTCAGCGGGCAATGAACACCCTTCCTCCCGAAGTTCAGCCAAGTGCAGGTCTTGCGCTTCACGCCCTGGGCGGCCAAACATCAAAAAGAAGGGGGAGTAACAGGTGGTGCTGTGATCCCGGTTGTTATAGGCCCACACCAGCTCGGCCACATGCTCGGGCCACCTCCGTCTCTTGGTGTCTTCCAGGGTCCGCAGCATCTGAGCAAAGTCCGATTGAAACGCTCACAGGCACCATTTCCCTGAGGATGATATGGAGTGGTACGGGACTTCCGCATCCCATAAAGTCGACAAAGCTATTCCATTAGTCTCCCCTGGAAACAAGCCCCTTGGTCTGAATGGATCCTCTCGGGGCACCCAAACTGCCGGATGAAATGCTCGACAATGGCTTTGGTAGCGGACTCCGCTGTCTGATCTCTGGTGGGGACCACGACCGTGAACTTGGTGAAGTGATCAGTCATGACCAGGGCATATTGATGGCCACTAACGGACTCCCCAATCAGAACGTAATCAATCATCAACAACTCCAGGGGACGACTCGTCTGAACAGTATGTACAGGTGCATGCTGTTCGTTCGGTTTGACAACCCCACATCTCCGACACTCTCGGCACACTCTCTCCACCAATGTCCATAACTGAGGGGCAAAAAACTGGCGCTGCATCCACTGAAAGGTTTTTGCTGCCCCCAAATGGGCTCCGCCCTCGTGCGCTTCCGTCACTAAAGCCCTTAGAGCTGCTTCCGGCACCACAATCTGTTCCACCATACTGAGTTCGTGGTGGAGGTACACCTGTCGCAGACGAGTAATCGGTCCCAACTCCTCAGGACCCTTCGACAATAGGGAGTCAGCCAACTCCTCTCCCACTGGCTAGGCCAATGTCTCTTCTGTTTCCATTGCCGAATGACGCTCAGTCTCGGATCATTCTGCTGTAATGAAGCCCACTCTTGTTCCGTGCTCCGGAGCAGAGCAGCGCATTCAACTACTTCCATGGTAACAGGGCCTTTGATCCTGGTCAAGTCCGGGACTTCAGTGCTCTCGTCCTCGAGGTACCTCGAAGTCGGGGGCAGGGGCATAGGAAACCGCGACAGCGCATCCGCGTTCCCGTTACTCTTCCCTGGCCGATAGTGTATTTTATAGCTGAATTTTGCCAACCAGGCTACCCAACGCTGCTCCAGGGCGCCCAGCTTTGCAGTTTCTAAATAGGCCAGGGGATTGTTATCCGTGTCGCCGAAATGCCTTCTCCTGTGCCTCACCCCAGGCTATTACCTGCGATTTTTTTGTAGTGGGCACCCCTCGAAGCAGGGCATGCAACGGTTCCGCGATTTTCGCAAAGTCCTTGATAAACCGCCGATAGTATCCAACCAACCCCAGGAAGGCGCGCAGTTCAGTGGTAGTGGTGGGCGTCTTCCAGTCCTGGACTGCTGAAATCTTGCCGTGCGTAGGGCAGACTCCTTCTCTGGACACCACATGCCCCAAGTACTCCAAGCTCGACTTTAGAAGATGACACTTGCGGGGATTGAGCTTGAGCCCATACTTCTCCAGACGCTGCAACACCACATCCAGACACGTCAAATGTTCCTCTAGAGTGGGAGCAAACACGAAGATATCGTCCAGATATATCAGCAGAGCTTCGAAATTCAAGTCTCCCAAACATCTCTCCATCATCCGCTGGAATGTAGCCGGGGCATTGGTGAGCCCAAAAGGCATGCGCAAGATCTCAAACAACCCCATCGGAGTTGTGAAGGCGGTCTTTTCTTGATCCGGTGGGTTAGCCGCCACTTGCCAGTACCCACTGGCCAAATCCAGCGTGGAGAAATACTGAGCATTCCCCAGGGCCGCCAAAGACTCCTCTATCCTAGGCAACGGGTAGGCATCTCTCACGGTACTGCTAATCAACCGCCGATAGTCCACGCAGAATCGAATGGAACCATCCTTCTTCCGTACCAACACGATGGGCGCAGCCCATGGACCTTTGCTCTCACGAATGACCTGGTTGTCCAATATCTGCCGCAACATCTTCTTGACCTCCTGATAGAGTTTAGGTGGGATGGGACGGTATCTCTCACGGATTGGAGGACTCTCTCCAGTACGTATCTCATGCTTCAAATCTTCCGTATATCCGAAATCCTCCTCATGCCGGGAGAACGCCTTCCGTCGTTCCCACAGCATATGCTCCAACTTCTGTACCATAACGGGGCTACATTCGTCCAGACAGACATCCATCTGTTCTCGGATAACCCGGCCGCATCAATCCGTACTGGGTTCCTCATCCTGATCCAGGCTCACCGCCATTGACCACGGTCCTTGTTCGTCCGTATGCAGCAAGACCTGTCACCCCCCTGAAACTCCGTCTCGGGTGACAGCCGTTACGTTGGCAATGGTTGCTCCTGCCGGAATTTTCCTGGTCTCGTCCAGAAGATTACACAGCCGAACCAACACCTTGCCGTCCCTTACTACCGCCAGGGTTCGGGCTAGGATGATTCCAGAGTCCATTCCGAGGTATCCATTGGGTTCCACCATCACTTTAAATCCCTCCAGGCGTTGGTGAGTCCGCACCTCGAGGGGAAGGATTATTTCCTGGCGGGGAGGTAACTCTATCTGTTGCCGATGACCGGTCCGAATTGCTCCCAGGGATTCTTGCCGATGTCCAGCCTCATATATTCTCCCCACCTGCTGAAATGCTTGTTGCACTGGCCGTTGGACACCCATTTCTTTCCAGTACTGCGGACCCCTTTCCTGGAACAACAGCTGATTGAGATCTTGGAGGACGTTCATGCCTACAATCACTGGCCCGTGACTCAAACCCAAGCTTCCCACGACCAGTATTCCTTTCTTCCCCACTGCCTGTCCACAGATCGAGATCTCCATCCACACCACTCCGACAACCGGAATAGGAAGGTTGTTGGCAGCCGTAAGGGTAACCTAGCTTTCCAACACAGAATCCTTCAAATGAGAATAATGTTCCAGGAAACAAGCCTCAGACATGGTGGTGACCTGCGAGCCAGTATCCAACAGGCATTTCTGCTCCTTTCCCCCAAGACACCCAACCACAACGGGACACTCACCCACTATATTGGCCGAATCCACTATAGTGGTTCCTCCTCCGCTCATCTCCCCCGCGGGTGGTCCCGCTACCGTGAGGGACTCTAGTTTAACGAAGGGTCTTGCCTAGGCTCACTACATTCCCGGGCAAAGTGTCCAAACCTATTGCAGCGGTAGCAACGGGGACCCCTACCTTCCCTGGGACGAGCGCCCCCAACATTGGCTCGTGATTCCCTGGGCAGCCGGTGCGGCGCCCGATCTTCGGACCCACCCTGACCTCTCTGCCTATGAACCTCATCTCGCAACTGGGAGATCTCTGCTTTCATTTCCAGAGTGACTTTGGCGAATGCCGCCTTAAGGTCTTGGACACAGGCTTCCATGGGGCTGGGTTCTCTGCTGGCCACAGCAGACACCGGTGCCAACCATTGTGGGGCCATGGCATAAGGTCCAAAATTGGCATTGCGATCCCTAGCGACCGCCTCCACTTGGACATGACGGAAGGTCATCTTCTTGTCATTGGCAATCTTATCCAACAGGATCTGTCGAATGGGGATACTCCGTAGGCCCAGCGCAAACTGATCCCTCATCATCACGCTGGGGTTAACCAGGGACCCCAAACCTTCTGGGTCACGCCGCGTGATTTCACTCAACATTTCCTGCAGTGCATTGGCAAACTGGGGTATAGACTCATCCTCCCTCTGGAATCGATTGAACAATTGCTGACGCAGGGTTCCAGCAGAAGCAGTGTTACCATAGGCACCCTCGAGGATCGTGAGTACCTCTTCCAACGTCTTCCACTCCTCTTCTGGAACAAGGATCACGGACCGCCAGGCTTCTCCATCCAGCGTATTCAAGGCCAAGTGCAACTGCATTTCAGGGGGCACCCCATATAGCTGGATGATTCCCTCCAGTCTCTTCTTCCAGTCTGCCAACGGCATATTCTGCCCATCGTACCGCTGTTAGGCGCCGGGGTCCGCTCGTCGGTGCGGCCCGGCGCCTAGCAACCAGGGACGCCGTACGCGTACAGCCGCCGGCTCCCTGGCAACGCTAGACACCGGGCGCACTGAGCCGCACGGACCCTAGCAACGGGGACGCCACTGGCGGACCGCGTTCCCCGTTGCTGGGTCCAGTTAAAATGATTGTGCACCTGTTTCCTGGCCGTGCAGCAAGGCAGCTGCACAGCATTTATGTAATCAGCCCTGTCAGCAGCTGATTGGAGGACTCCTGTTTATATGCACTCTCAGGGCTTCTCACAGACGCCGGTAATAGCTTCCTGCATGCTGTCCTTGTTTGCTGAGAGTCTGTTTCCAGTCTTGCTGTATCCGGTCGTTCCAGTCTTCAGTAGTCCTGTACTCGGAAGTTGTCATCTTGTTCCTGGAGTCCTGACTGATCACCGTTTAACATCTAGTGGTGTTCGTGAGTCGCGGCTTTGCCGTGTGTTGTGGCTTGGCCGCTTTACCATTTATTATTTGTGTTTTGGAGCATTTTGCGGAGGGTTCCGCTTCCACAGGTCCACTCTGGTATCCGGCGGTGCTGGGTAGGAGTATTGGACAAGTGGATTTTTGGTTGTCCTTTTCCCTGGCGGTTTTTCCGCACATACTTCAGGTCTTTGCTAGTTAGCTTGTTGCCCCTGGCCTGTTGTCAGTCAGAGGTCCTCTTGTTATCATCCTGCCTCGGATTTCCCTTTGTCTCTCATTAAGACCGGGGGGCACCGGAGTTGGGCAGACATAATCCGCCCTTCAAACGTGGCTGCCATGGGCTCAAGAAACCATAGTCTCGCAAGGGATCTCCGATAGCACGGGTGAGACAATAGAGTTAGGGCGCCAGGGGCAACTAGTCTTTCCTGCTCCCGTTACCAGCATTCCATTCCAGCGCTCTGGTCATTGTCATAAGATCTCCTCTGGTCAGGAGTGCTGGAATCATAACATTATTACCGGCCACACCAAAACTTAAAATTAAACGGGGTTTAATTTTTTTCTCATTCAGTTTTGTAAGAGTTTATCGGCCTCATGAATCCAACAGGTTTAGGGCCAAATCCTGGTCAGCTCTTAGTCAGCCAGATTCAAGAACTTACTCAGATGGTTCAGGATCTTTCCCTTCGGGTGAAGTCGCAGGAAGATCTTTTGCGAACTTCCCCGAGGGTAGTCCCTGAACCAAAGATGCATTTGCCTGACCGTTTTTCTGGTGATAGGAAATAGTTTTTTAATTTTAAAGAATCCTGTAAACTTTATTTTCGTTTAAGACCGATCTCCTCGGGTACTGAATCTCAGCGGGTTGGGATTATTATTTCTTTGCTCCAGGGGGATCCTCAGACCTGGGCATTTGGTTTGAAAGCAGAGGATCCGGCCTTGTTGTCAGTAGACGCCTTTTTTGGGTCTTTAGGGCTATTGTATGATGACCCAGATAGAGAGGCATCCGCTGAAGGTCAGTTGCGCGCTCTCAGACAGGGTAGGAATCCTGCAGAGGTTTATTGTACGGAGTTTCGCCGTTGGTCGAACGACTGTGGCTGGAATGACCCAGCCCTGCGCAGTCAGTTTCGCCTCGGCTTATCAGAGTCTATAAAAGACAGTCTCCTTCAGTATCCCGCTCCTGAGACTCTCGATAAACTCATGGAGCTTTCTATTAAGATTGATCGTCGTCTCAGAGAGCGGAGGGCTGAAAAAGGAGCTCCTGTCAGGTCAACTCCATGTGTATATTCCATTCCTGAGGACGTAGAGGAGCCCATGCAGATGGGTCTCTCCCGGCTGTCTCCTGAAGAAAGAGCCAGAAGGCAAAACTCTGGTCTTTGTTTGTACTGTGGGGGTAAGGGACATTTTGCTCGTAATTGTCCGAACAAGTCGGGAAACGCCTCGACCAGGTGAATTGTGAGGGGGTTCACCTAGGTCTGCAGCTTATCTCCTCAAATAACTCCCTTTTAGTCCCAGCTAAAGTTTCTTTTGGCAGCCTCAGTTCTTCGGTGTCGGCTTTTGTTGACAGTGGAGCTGCAGGAAACTTTATGGATTTAACTTGGGCTAAAGCCTTAGGCATTCCTCAGTTATCTTTGGGTAGGTGTGTCACCATGCATGGCTTAGATGGGAGTCCACTGTCCAATGGGGTTATTTCCCTCTGTACACCCCCTGTACTACTTACGGTAGGAGCTCTTCATTCTGAAAAAATCGAGTTCTTCCTTACCCATTGCCCTGCAGTTCCAGTGGTTCTGGGTCACCCTTGGCTGGCCTTTCATAATCCCACCATTGATTGGCGGTCGGGGGAGATTTCACAATGGGGTACCTTCTGTGATAAGGAATGTATTACGTTTCCAGTCAGAATAGCAGCTGCCATTCCTGAACTCATTCCCGTGGAATACCAAGAGTTTGCTGATGTATTCTCCAAGGGCAATGCAGACATTCTGCCTCCACATCGGCCTTATGATTGTGCTGTTGAGCTAATTCCTGGTGCCGCATTGCCAAAGAGAAGGTTATATGCTTTATCTGGGCCAGAAACTGCGGCCATGAATGATTATGTTAAGGAGAGCCTAGGGAAAGGATTTATTAGGCCATCAAAATCTCCTTTAAGTGCAGGCTTCTTCTTTGTGGAGAAAAAGGATGGCTCGCTTAGGCCTTGCATTGACTTTAGAGCCCTGAATAAAATCTCAGTTAAAAATACTTATCCTCTGCCGCTGATTTCTGTCCTCTTTGATCAGCTGCGTTCGGCTGTGATTTTTTCTAAAATTGACCTAAGAGGAGCGTATAACCTCATCCGAATCAAGTCTGGAGATGAGTGGAAGACGGCCTTCAGTACTCAGTCGGGTCACTACGAGTACCTGGTGATGCCGTTCGGCTTGTCTAACGCTCCAGCAGTTTTCCAGGACCTCATTAACGATGTGCTCCGTGACTTCCTAGGGAAATTCGTGGTCGTTTACTTAGACGACATCCTGATTTATTCTGACTCAATTGAACAACATGTTACCCAGGTGCGTCAGGTTCTTCAAAAGTTACGTGAGAATCATCTATATGCCAAGCTGGAGAAATGTGAGTTTCATGTCACGGAGGTATCTTTTTTAGGGTACATTATTTCCCCTCGGGGATTTTTCATGGAACCTAAGAAGCTCCAGGCCATCCTTAGTTGGGCGCAACCCACCAATTTAAAAGCAATTCAGCGCTTTTTAGGGTTTGCGAATTATTATAGGAGGTTCATTCATTCTTTTTCCGACCTGGTTGCTCCCATTGTGGCTCTGACAAAGAAAGGAGCGGATCCTACCAACTGGTCGCATGAAGCTGAGTTGTCCTTTCGGGCCCTGAAACAAGCTTTTGTCTCGGCTCCAGTCCTCAGACATCCCAATCCAGAATTGCCCTTCGTTGTGGAGGTTGATGCCTCGGAGGTTGGAGTGGGGGCTATCCTATCTCAAAAGGATCCGGAGTCTCTGGAACTACATCCTTGTGCCTTTTTGTCCAGGAAATTCTCCTCCGCTGAATCCAACTATGACGTTGGTAACCGGGAGTTACTGGCAATAAAATGGGCTTTCGAGGAGTGGAGGCATTGGCTGGAGGGAGCAACACATACTATTTCAGTATTGACTGACCATAAAAACCTGCAATACATCGAATCAGCTAAGCGGCTGAATGCCCGGCAGGCTCGTTGGGCTTTATTCTTTACTCGTTTCAAATTTATTATCACTTTCAGGCCAGGTTCCAAGAATACCAAGGCGGATGCCCTGTCACGCAGTTTTCTTCCGGTTCACAATAACAGTCCTGTTACTCCCATACTTCCATCTTCAGTCATTTGGGCAGGCCTCACACAAGATTTATTTACCCAGTTAAAACAGCTTCAACACCAAGCTCCTGGAAATACTCCTGCTGGTCGTCTTTACGTCCCTGAGTTTTTGAGAGCTACTGTTTTGACTGAGTTCCATGATAACAAAGTTTCCGGGCATCCGGGGATCTCTAAGACTTTGGAGTTAGTCTCCCGCTCAGTATGGTGGCCTGGTCTTTCTAAAGACGTTAAGGAGTTTGTTTTTTCATGTCAGGTTTGTGCACAGCAGAAGGTTCCCCGTTCCTTGCCTATCGGGCAACTTATGCCCTTAAATGTCCCCCTCAGGCCATGGTCTCATATTTCCATGGATTTTGTGGTAGACCTTCCCCTTTCAGCCGGATTCCGAGTCATATGGGTGGTAGTGGACCGTTTTAGCAAGATGGCTCATTTCATTGCTCTTCCCCGACTGCCATCTGCCCAAGGATTGGCAGTTTTGTTTCTCCGCCATGTTTTCAGACTTCATGGGTAGCCCACTGATATTGTTTCTGATCGGGGTCCACAATTCATTGCACAATTCTGGAAGTGTTTTTGTGCTTCATTAAAGATGAAATTGTCATTAACATCCGGTTACCACCCCCAATCCAACGGGCAAACCGAGCGAGTTAACCAATCATTGAAACAGTATTTGCGTTTGTACTCAGCCAAACTCCAGAATGATTGGTCCGAGTTTCTTCCATTGGCGGAGTTTGCTTACAATAATTCTTGTCATTCCTCCACTAATGTGTCTCCATTCTTTTCAGTTTTTGGTTTTCACCCCAGAGCTAATTCTTTTTTTCAACATTCCTCAGTTTCCTCGCTAACCTTAACCTCCCATCTCAGAGCCATTTGGAAAAAAGTGCACCTTGCTCTCAGAAAAGCGGCATTTCGAGAGAAAATTTTTTCTGACAGGCTCCGACGTCCTTGCACTTTTAAGGTGGGAGATAGGGTATGGTCGTCGACTCGTAACATTAGACTTCGACAATCCTCGGCTAGATTGAGACCCAAATTTATTGGACCATTTCATATTATTAAAAAAGTCAACCCAGTTGCTTTCCGGTTACGTTTACCAAGATCTCTCCGGATTGGAAATACGTTTCATTGCTCCCTGTTGAAACCATACGTTTCTTCCAGTAGATTTCCTCGGAAGATCTCTCAGGGAAGATCTCCAGTGGATGTACAGGGACAACAGGAGTTCCTGGTGGAGAAGGTTCTCGATTCCAAATTGTCCCGGGGCAGGCTTTATTTTCTGGTTCACTGGAGAGGCTATGGTCCAGAGGAAAGGTCTTGGGTCCTGGATAAGGATCTTCATGCCCCGAGGCTCAAGAGGGCATTTTTTCGGGAATTTCCTCGGAAGCCGGGCTTTAGGGGTTCCTTGACCCCTGCTCAAGGGGGGGGTACTGTTAGGCGCCGGGGTCCGCTCGTCGGTGCGGCCCGGCGCCTAGCAACCAGGGACGCCGTATGCGTACAGCCGCCGGCTCCCTGGCAACGCTAGACGCCGGGCGCACTGAGCCGCACGGACCCTAGCAATGGGGACGCCACTGGCGGACCGCGTTCCCCGTTGCTGGGTCCAGTTAAAATGATTGTGCACCTGTTTCCTGGCCGTGCAGCAAGGCAGCTGCACGGCATTTATGTAATCAGCCCTGTCAGCAGCTGATTGGAGGACTCCTGTTTATATGCACTCTCAGGGCTTCTCACAGACGCCGGTAATAGCTTCCTGCATGCTGTCCTTGTTTGCTGAGAGTCTGTTTCCAGTCTTGCTGTATCCGGTCGTTCCAGTCTTCAGTAGTCCTGTACTCGGAAGTTGTCATCTTGTTCCTGGAGTCCTGACTGATCACCGTTTAACATCTAGTGGTGTTCGTGAGTCGCGGCTTTGCCGTGTATTGTGGCTTGGCCGCTTTACCATTTATTATTTGTGTTTTGGAGCATTTTGCGGAGGGTTCCGCTTCCACAGGTCCACTCTGGTATCCGGCGGTGCTGGGTAGGAGTATTGGACAAGTGGATTTTTGGTTGTCCTTTTCCCTGGCGATTTTTCCGCACATACTTCAGGTCTTTGCTAGTTAGCTTGTTGCCCCTGGCCTGTTGTCAGTCAGAGGTCCTCTTGTTATCATCCTGCCTCGGATTTCCCTTTGTCTCTCATTAAGACCGGGGGGCACCGGAGTTGGGCAGACATAATCCGCCCTTCAAACGTGGCTGCCATGGGCTCAAGAAACCATAGTCTCGCAAGGGATCTCCGATAGCACGGGTGAGACAATAGAGTTAGGGCGCCAGGGGCAACTAGTCTTTCCTGCTCCCGTTACCAGCATTCCATTCCATCTCCTCTGGTCAGGAGTGCTGGAATCATAACAACCGCGGGGTATGCGTCACTGTCGGTCCAAAATTGAATTTCCTCTCCGTTCCCGGAGGAGCATTGTTTTCCGTGTCTGACATCCTGCCGACTACGCCAAAATGTAAGAGGGTGGCGGCGGTGCGTGTAGTGCCTGCTGCCGTGCAGGTGTAGGTTCACCGCTTACCAGGCGCCGCACTCTCTCACCTTCAGGTACCGGAGCCTTCAACGGACCTGGAAATCTTCAGTCGGACCCGGACACGATGACCTAGGAGGAAGGAGATTGCTGAGTGCCGTCCTCCTGACTGTGGACTGAAACGCCCTCCGGAACCCAGAAAAATAACGCTTTCGGGCTAGGTGAGGGTCATCCCAGGCGTACGCCTCAGAGCCCGAATTTCACCTATTGGCACTCTCGCACCAGGTGGAAATTCTACCTTGCACCAGCGTGCCAGGCTCACCGTTCACCCTGAAGGAAGGGAGACAGATAGGGACAAACACAGAAGGAACACACAGACAGATGTTACTCACCGTCCTACGTCTTGTACTCCGATCTTCTCCACTTACAGGTCCCTGTAAGGAGGCAAAGAGAGAAACAGCCGTGCAGGGCCTAACTCTAACCTAGTGTGCATCCGCTGCACTAGCTACATAAACAAAGCCCTCAAACTGGCTCAAGTGTGGGTGGTGCAACACAAACTATGCACAAACTCTAAAACAACATTTTGCCCTGCACGGTAACAACACACATAACATCATCATCAGAGTACAACATGAGACGGTGCTGCTCCTTTATATCCCAACCTGCACTCTGGGGGTGGACGCCACACAGCCTTCGCACCAACTATACCCTCTCTTCTGTGGGGCTCAGACCCAGCAAGCCTGCCTACCTATCCTCCTTGGGGTGGTCCAGGCCTAGTGCCTAGCGCCCCCTTTATTCACCTAAGGGGCACTTATCTACTGGGCCTAACGCCCCTAACTGTCCCCAGGCTGGAGGCCTGACTTTGTCCCTCGGGCCTAGCGCCCGCCTAACTTGCCACCCGTTGGGTGACCTGGGCCTAATGCCCTGGGTCACCTTCTATATGTCCCTCGCGGCTGCCAACTGAAGTAGGGCCTAATGCCCCCTACTGTCCCCTCAGGCCTATTGCCTGTACTTGCCCCTCGGGCCTAATGCCCGCCTAACTGGCGCTGGAGAAGTAGCTTGGGCCTAATGCTTAAACCACCCACCCAAATGGTGACCCCCAAACGTTTAGCAGGGCCACGGGCTGGAAGGAACCCCGACTGTGCGTGGCCACGGGCCTGGAGGGCCCGATTAAAGATACCCACAGGCCGGAAGGGCCTGACTGTGCCCACGGGCCGGGAGGGCCCAACTGATCGGCCACAGGCCGGGAGGGCCTGACTCTGCCCACGGGCCTAATGCCCGAACACCCGGTGGTCTAGGGAGGAATAACCCTACAAGAGGGTGGTGCAGGCCCAAGGCCTCTTACCCGGCTCGTCGGGAGAGGCTGCAGAGGGGAGCTTCGTCAGCTCTTTTGCTTCCCTCTCTCTGCAGCACTCTCCGCCGGACCTCCGCTGCTGGGCTCCTGGCTCCGCCTCTTCTGTCTTCTCCGTCCCGTCTGCTGTCGTCTTTCTTCTCCGCCAGTCCTTCGGCCTCCTCCGGCGCCGCCGCTCCTGGTCTCCTTCCGCCGTCTTCTGGAGCTCTTCTCTGCTCCGGCGCGAAACTGAGCTCCGCCGCCGCCCAGCGCCTGATATAAGCCGCTGGGAGGAGGCGGAGCCGCAACGAGCACTGATTGGCCCGCCGCGGCGACTCCTCATTGGGCGCCAAGCCGCGAGCCACGATTGGCTCGCGTCCGGCGCCCAGTTCAAATCCTGGGGCGCTGATTGGAGGAACTCGGATCCTCTCGGATCCCAGTTCCTCCGTACCCCGGCCCGATCGCTGTGCCGCCGCCAGCCGCCGCCTCACAACAGTGCAGCCAGTGTAGTCACATACTGCAAGTACATTGCTTTGTTGGAAGATTCCAGGAACATATGCAGCTGAAAGCACCTTTAACGAACAAAGATTCCTTTATAAAATTCCTATGTGTGCTGCAATCTGGTACAGTTCCCAGTGTGACCACTTGTTTTATCCTATGTTTAGTGTAATAAAAACTTTCTTTTTACGATAATACACAATGGATATTTTCCTACTTGCATACGTTCATGAGGATTTCCCTCAAAGAAAGTGTATCTGGGAGTATAAAAAAACTCTGAGGATGCTGGAATACGCTCTTTTTTTGTAAACATATTGTCATTTGGGACATTAACCCCCTAACCTGTTTCCATACAAATGTATTATATACAGGTATGGGACTTGTATTATATTGCACTTGTATACGTTTACACTATGGTTAAATGGTTTGTTATCCATATGTGTGATCATTGTTGGAGATACCCATTGTTGGAGTTTCTAATTTATATTGTTCCCTTTTTCCGCCATCCATCCTTTAGTGACAGTGACACACTATTTACCTACCTAATTTACTAAGCTTTGGATGGAGATGAAGTGCATGGAGATAAAGTACCAGACAACTAGCTCCTAACTGTCATTTTTCAAACAGCCTGTGACATGGCAGTTAGGAGCTGATTGGCATGTACATTGGCCCTCATTCCGAGTTGATCGGTCGCAAGGCGAATTTAGCAGAGTTACACACGCTAAGCCTACGCCTACTGGGAGTGTATCTTAGCATCTTAAAATTGCGACCGATGTATTCGCAATATTGCGATTACAAACTACTTAGCAGTTTCAGAGTAGCTTCAGACTTACTCTGCCTGTGCGATCAGTTCAGTGCTTGTCGTTCCTGGTTTGACGTCACAAACACACCCAGCGTTCGGCCAACCACTCCCCCGTTTCTCCGGCCACTCCTGCGTTTTTTCCGGAAACGGTAGCGTTTTCAGCCACACGCCCATAAAACGCTGTGTTTCCGCCCAGTAACACCCATTTCCTGTCAATCACATTACGATCGCCGGAGCGAGGAAAAAGCCGTGAGTAAAAATACTATCTTCATAGCAAAGATACTTGGCGCAGTCGCAGTGCGAATATTGTGCATGCGCACTATGCGGAATTTCACTGCGATGCGATGAAAAATACCGAGCGAACGACTCGGAATGAGGGCCATTATCTCTGCCCACTTAATCGCCAGCCAGGGCTTAGTAAATAGACCCCTTGGTCTTGTGTAGGCTGCTTGCTTATAAATTAAAAGCGCCAGGAAGTTTACCATACATTACTTCATAGAATCAGGCCCTGTCTGTGGTCTGTCAACAGTAGTCAGTCTTGCAAAGATTCCCTTCTATACTAGTTAGGGATTTGAAGACCTCTCCATTCTAATGTTCTGCTTAGCCTGCACAGTGCATTTTTACAGTGATGCTTACAACCCTTCCTGCTCCCTGGAGCCTCCCAGAAATCCCTCGTTCCTCTGTCTCTGTTGTAGACATGGCATCAGCACATTGATATGGTTATGTCATCTAGCTTTGAGATCAAAAAGGTTTTTCTGTAACAGTAATGAACCATAAAACATTCTCCCACATCTGTGCAGTATCCCTTGTGTGCTCTTTTGTTGTTGTTACCTTGCAAAATCAATGTATGAAATTCACTTTTCTAAAGCTCCGTACACATTAGGACAACATCGCAAACCCTGCAATGTTGTTTGCGACAGGATCCGACATTGGGGGTAATTCCAAGTTGATCGCAGCAGGAATTTTTTTAGCAGTTGGGCAAAACCATGTGCACTGCAGGGGAGGCAGATATAACATGTGCAGAGATAGATAGATTTGGGTGTGGTGAGTTCAATCTGCAATCTAAATTGCAGTGTAAAAATAAAGCAGCCAGTATTTACCCAGCACAGAAACAAAGTAACCCACCCAAATCTAACTCTCTCTGCACATGTTATATCTGCCTCCCCTGCAGTGCACATGGGTGGTCATTCCGAGTTGTTCGCTCGCAAGCTGCTTTTAGCAGCTTTGCACACGCTAAGCCGCTGCCTACTGGGAGTGAATCTTAGCTTATCAAAATTGCGAACGAAAGATTCGCAATATTGCGAAAAGACTTCTCTGTGCAGTTTCTGAGTAGCTCAAGACTTACTCTTCCAGTGCGATCAGTTCAGTGCTTGTCATTCCTGGTTTGACGTCACAAACACACCCAGCGTTCGCCCAGACACTCCTCCGTTTCTCCAGCCACTCCCGCGTTTTTCCCAGAAACGGCAGCGTTTTTTCAAACACTCCCATAAAACGGCCAGTTTCCGCCCAGAAACACCCACTTCCTGTCAATCACACTCCGATCTCCAGAACGAAGAAAAAACCTTGTAATGCCGTGAGTAAAATACCAATCTTCATAGCAAATTTACTTGGCGCAGTCGCAGTGCGAACATTGCGCATGCGCAATTAGCGGAAAATCGCTGCAATGCGAAGAAAATTACCGAGCGAACAACTCGGAATGACCATCATGGTTTTGCCCAACTGCTAAAAAATTTCCTGCTGCGATCAACTTGGAATTACCCCCATTGTCAAGTGCATACACACTTGCCGATGGAGGAGTGGGGCCAAGCTGCGTTAGGAAGCGTGGCCCTCATAAGCAATATCCGACGTGCGATGCACGATACGACTTGCGGGAAAATGCGTCGTATCCTGTATCGTGCATACACACTAAACAATATCACAACTTGCCGATGGAGGAGCGGGGCCAAGCTGCGTTAGGAAGCCTGGCCCTCGTAAGCAATATCCGACGTGCGATGCACAATACGACTTGCGGGAGAACGCGTCGTATCCTGTATCGTGCGTACACACTAGACAATATCACAACGAACCGGCCGATATCACCCGGGTCATATGCGATATTGCATAGTGTGTACGCACCATAACACTTGCACAACTGATGCACTTTTTTGTTTCATATTTTGTTTCTTTTTTAACGCTACCCCATGAACACATTTTTCTCAGCTGTCCATACAGATTCTGTTACACATTTTATGTTTTGTGTTTGTATGTCTAGCTTCAATATTGAAGTAATATATGGCAGATTATAATGTATACTGAATAGAAGTTACAGTACATTGTATTTGAGTGCCCAGCTACATAGTACCTACCCTTCTTGCATATTTCGTTGTAAACTTTAAGGAGCACAATCACCATTTATAATTTTCATTTTCAGTTTACTGCAAACTGCAGATTATCTACAGTATGTAAAAAGGAGATTTATGGTAAGACTTACCATGGTTAAATCTCTTTCTGCGACGTACACTGGATTCCACAGAGAGTAACATCGTGGTGTAGAGTTGGATCTTGATCCAAGGCACCAACAGGCTAAAGGTTTGACTGTTCTCAAGATGCACTGCACCGCCTCCTCTATATCCCCGCCTCCAGGCACTGGAGCTCAGTTTTGTTGTCCAGTCCAATGCAGTAGCAGGTAAAAGAGACAGTAGATGTTAGCCACATAGAACCACATTCTCACGACAGGAGAAGGTACCAGCGGCTAATACCATACAAACCCATAGAAGCTAAGTGCGTCAGGGTGGGCGCCCTGTGGAATCCAGTGTACCTCCCAGAAAGAGATTTAACCATGGTAAATCTTACCATAATTCTCCTTTTCTGCAGCGGGGTACACTGGGATTCCACAGGGAATAACATCAGGGATGCCCTAAAGCAGTTCCTCATGGGAGGGGATGCACTGTAGCGGGCACAAGAACCTGGCATCCAAAGGAGGCATCCTGGGAGGCGGAAGTATCAAAGGCATAGAACCTGATGAACGTGTTCACTGAGGACCACGTAGCCGCCTTGCACAATTGTTCTAGGGACCGCCACGGCAGGCTGCCCAAGAAGGTCCAACCGACCGAGTAGAATGGCCCTTGATAGCAGCAGGAGCTGGAAGTCCAGCCTGCGCAAAAGCTTGTGCAATCACCATTCTAATCCATCTTGCCAAAGTTTGCTTATTCGAAGGCCAGCCACGTTTGTGAAAACCAAAAAGGATAAAGAGAAAATCCGATCTCCTAAGGGAGGCGGTTCTCTTCACATAGATACGGAGAGCCCGTACCACATCCAAAGACCGATCTTTGGAGGACAAACCAGGGGAGATAAAGGCCGGAACCACAATATCTTGGTTAAGGGGGAAAGATGACACTACCTTAGGTAGATAACCAGAGCGAGTTCTAAGAACCGCACGGTCACGGTGAAAAATCAGAAAGGCCGACATGATAAGGCACCCAAGTCTGAAACCCGTCTAGCAGAGGCAATAGCCAGCAAAAATAAGACTTTAAGTGTAAGCAATTTAAGGTCCACAGACTCAAGAGGCTCAAATGGAGACTCTTGCAGGGCATTCAGAACAACAGACAAATCCCATGGAGCCACAGGAGGGACATAGGGAGGTTGAATCCGTAAAACACCCTGAGTGAAAGTGTGAACGTCAGGAAGAGACGCAATCTTTCTCTGAAACCACACCGACAAGGCAGATATATGAACCTTGAGGGAGGACAGATGAAGGCCTAAGTCCAGGCCCTGTTGCAGAAAAGCTAAAAGTTTGGCAGTACTGTACTTGTATATATCATAATTCTTAGCCGCACACCGGGTGAAGTAAGAATTTCAGACCCTATAATAAATCCGAGCCGAAGCTGGTTTATGGGCTTTCAACATAGTTTGAATGACCGCCTCAGAAAATCCTTTGGCCCTCAGGAGTGAAGCTGCAAGAGCCACGCCGTCAAAGCCAGTCAGGCCAGATCCTGGTAGACACAAGGGCCCTGAACAAGGAGGTCTGGGCGTTGCGGAAGCAGAAGAGGACGCTCTATCGAGAGACCCTGCAGGTCTGAGAACCAATGCCGTCTGGGCCACGCTAGAGCGATTAGAAGTAGTATTCCTCCTTCTTGCTTGAACTTCCTTACTACCCTGGGCTGGAGTGACACTGGAGGGAACACGTACGGCAGCTGAAAGTTCCATGGAATTGCCAGTGCCTCCATGAACGCTGCTTGAGGATGCCCTTGTTCTTGCTCTGTAGACCGGAACCTTGTGTCGAGGCGCCATCAGGTCTACATCTGGTAGGCCCCATTTGTCCACTAGGAGTTGAAATACATCTGGATGAAGGCTCCACTCTCCGGCATGTACGTCCTGATGACTGAGGAAGTCCGCTTCCCAGTTGAGGACCCCCAGAATGAACACTGCCGATATGGCTGGCAGATGGCGTTCCGCCCATTGAAGAATCTTTGACACTTCCAACATTGCCATGCGGCTTTGCATGCTGCCTTGATGCTTTATGTATGCCACCGTGGTGGCATTGTTTGACTGTACTTGAACAGGCCTGTTCTGTATCAGAGACAGGGCAAGTTTAAGAGCGTTGAACACTGCCTGCAACGCCAAAATATTTTTCGGGAGGAGAGATTCCTCCCTGGACCACCGACCCTGAAGAGAGTGTTGCTCCAACACCACACCCCAACCCCGCAGACTGGCATCCATCGTTAAGAGGACCCAGTTGGAGATCCAGAAGGTACGACCCCTGCTCAATTGTTGGTCCTGTAGCCACCAGGTGACAGACGAACCTCTGAAATCAAGGAGATCATGTGAGATCTGATCCAGTGAGGCAGGCCGTCCCACCTGGCAAGAATTAGCTTCTGCAGAGGGCGAGAATGAAATTGAGCGTACTCTACCATGTCGAAAGCCGACACCAGGCCTAGTACTTGCATCACCGAGTGTATCGACACTCGTGGGCGATAGAGGAAGCATCTTATCCTGTCCTGAAGCTTCAGGACCTTCTCTGGAGACAAGAACAAACATTGGTTGTGTGTGTCCAGTAATGATCCCAGGTGCACCATCCTCTGAGCAGGGACCAGTGAGGATTTATTCCAATTGATGAGCCACCTGTGTGCTTGTAGGATTTGGGCCGTCAGTTCCAGATGATGTGTGAGAACCTCTGGGGAGTTTGCCAGGATCAGCAAGCCATTCTGATATGGCAGGATCCTGATACCTTGCTGACTGCCATGACCTTGGTGAAGATATGAGGAGCTGTAGTCAGTCCAAAGGGCAAGGCTTGGAACTGATAATGTAGGTTGCCAATAGCAAACCGCAGATACTGCTCATGCGATGAGGTATGTGTAGGTAAGCATCCTGTATGTCCAGGGATACCATATAATCCTTGGGCTCCAAAGCCAGAACAATAGAGTGAAGAGTTTCCATATGGAATTTGGATACCTTCACAAATTTGTTCAAAGATTTGAGGTTGAGAATGGGCTGGGAGGATCCATTCGGCTTCGAGACTAGGAACAGCGTTGAATAGTACCCCCTGCCCCTCTGAGACAGAGGCACCGGCACTATCACTGCCGTGTCCATGAGTGATTGCACCACCAAACGTAGAGTATTTGCCTTTAATGGATCTGAAGGGATAACCGTCGAGCAAAACCTGTGAGGGGACGTGACGACTTCCCGCACCCAGGCGTCCGAAGTGGTCTGTAACCATACCTGGGTGAACCGCGAAAGTTTTTGGAAGTGCGAACCTGTTTCAGGTACACCTGACCCTTTGCTTTACTTGGAGGTCGAAAGGAATGAAAGGAGGTACTTTTAGCCTTTGGAGCCGAAGGATTAGTACTTGGTAGACATGCAGTTTTAGCAGACGCTAAATCAGCAACAATCTTGTTCAAATCTTCCCCGAGTAGGGTGTCTCCCTTAAAAGGGATCACCTCCAAGGTCTTTTTAGAGTCCAGGTCTACCGACCAGGACCGCAACCACAGAATCCGGCGATTCTGGAATGGATGTAGTAGACGCTTTGGCCACCAGAACACCGGCACCAGAGGCCGCCTCCTGAATGTAATGAGAGGCTGTGGTAATATATGAAAGACACTGTCTGGAGGTAGCTATGCCTCAACAGCTTGAACCCAGACTTCAATACCATTTGCAGCCCAAGAAGCAGCTATAGTGGGTCTATGTACAGCACCCGCAAGAGTGTAAATACACTTCAAGCAACCTTCCACGCGCTTATCTGTCGGTTTTTTCAGAGAGGTGACGGTAGTGACAGGCAGAGTAGAGGACACCACAAGACGAGCTACATGTGAGTCCACTGGTGGTGGTGTTTCCCAATTCTTACTTAAGTCTGCAGAGAGGGGATAACGAGCTAGCATCTTTTTAGGCAGGGAAAATTTCTTCCCTGGAGACTCCCAGGATTCCTGATGTATGTCAACCAAATGGTCAGAATGTGGCAAAACTAATTAAGTAACCTTCTGACGTTTAAACTTATCAGGTTTCTTAGACGTATCTGGAGGATCAGTTTCAACCTCAATCTGAAGAATCAGTTTGATAGCAACCAATAGGTCAGGAACATCAACCTGCGTTGTAGATTCCTCATCAGAAGCATCTGCATCAGTGTCTGATGGGTCAGTATATACCCCATCTTCATCGGATGAAGAATCCAAAACATGAGTGGATTGTGAGGAAGAAATGGCCCGCTTAGATGACACCTTGGTCCTAGGTGGGCGAGGGTTAGGCTTTTGTTTAACCAAAGACTGATTTAATTGCTGTAACTGAATAGACAGAGTATCCGCCCATGGCGGATTAACCACAGGGACAATATGTGGCTGTAATGGCACAGGAGGTCCCACAGGGGGCGTAAGTCTCGTTACTAGCGTAGTCAGTAAATTAGAAAAAGCAGCCCAAGGTGGATCTTGGTGTGCCATCGGTGCTGCAGACTGACTATGGGGTACAGAACCCCCGTTACCTGGACCCTCAGCTGGAATATTTTCCTCAGATAAATCCGCGGTATCTCCCGCCCTGTGTGGCAGACATTATATGGAAATGTAGCCTTAGGGTGTAACAGCACAATATAGCCAGACACAGTACCTGACAAAAACCCCCTGTGGAGTGTGACTGCCAATGCAGAACACAAACAGAGGATTTAAGTGGTATATGGTGACTGAAATACACAGAGAAAAATACAAAACCCCCCAGTATATCCTGTGAAACACTATATATATATATATATATATATATATATGACCCTGATGCACTTAGCCCCCTCAGGGTACAGAATATAGTGATAGCAAGATGTGATACACGCAATACAGGAGAGCAGTAGCGGTGATATGTGCCTGATGAGACCGGAGCGCCTCCGCTGTAAGTACCCGGCAACCAGGGCACAGGAGTATACAGCACTGCTGGGGGAGGTGATGGAGCCACAGCACGATATGTCAGTATGACATACAGCATTTAGTATCTGTGCTGCGGCCCTTGAAGTCTTCTTCTCAGAAAAGCTCTTTTCAGGGCTGCCTAACGCAGCCCTCCCTGTTAGTTGCAAGCACTGTAGAAGCAGGTGCAGTGCATCTTGGGAACAGTCAAAGCTTTAGCCTGTTGGTGCCTCGGATGAAGATCCAACTCTACACCCCTGACGAAGCTTAGGAAAGTGAAATGCGCATCGGCATTGCTGTGCGCTGTCTGCACCATTAGGAATATGTATTCAAAGCCTGTGTCTTTTATGTAATGACCCATTAAAACAGCATTTATAATGAAGTGATGAAATGAAACAGAAATATGTCTGCCATATACGTGTATGAAGGGAAGGAAACGATAGTACGTGTCATGCTGTGATCCTTACACAACTAACAAGTCCATCACTGGGAATTCTGTATTATCAAACCACGAGTGCCATGATTTCTATTTCTCTTTTCAAATGGACTATTGTGATTTATCCTAGAATAAGAAATAATTAAAGAGGGGCAATTTGCATAGAATATCCCAGTGTAAGGATCAGACTAACAGGAAGCATATCCATGCTGCTTAATTATATATGAGTCTGATACTCCTGCAGGAATAGGCAGTAACTGATAAAACAGTAGTAAGCCAACCTGCGTTATTTATTATTAGAGTGTGTTAGGAATTCATACATATATGCTGGCACTATTCCTGGATAAATAGAGGAATAGTAGGTCAAAATTAGCTGGCATCATTCAATACAGAGAAATTAGAGAGATACTCGTTATCCAGCATTCTAAAATAAGAATATATCATACATTGCAGTGTTGTCTAAAAACATCTTTATTATGCTATCTTAAAGCAATAAAAGGTCACATTTGTTATTAATGAACAAAGAAGGCACAATTACTATTCAAATATTGCTATATCTGTAGCCTTTTATATGTAGCTAAATACACCTATACGGGCCACACATATATGGGATAAGGGGAAAATAATCCCCATGTGTCATGCTCTAATTCCTACATCACTGTGAAGTCTTATCAATAGAAGCTTATACTATCACAGCAAAATTCAGTGAGAGCAAGCAACACGCAATCAGCGATTCTGCTTTACATATAATATAAGTGTGTAAGGAATTGAAACATATATGTTGATATCATCCCTGGTATATATAACTAAAAGAATCTCGCCATCTGGCAACTGTAGGCAGAAATATATTCCATATTGTGGTGCGAATGGAGACATCTGCATTTTGCTACAATTAAGCAACAAATATGTTACTTGTGATCAGTTGATAGAGAACTTGTAAATATTGTGTGAACACTGCAACATATGTAACCCTCGACAAGTATTACTGGCAGAAACAGTTTAGTGGTCATTTAAGAATCATAAAGTAAAATTGAAATATCGCAGGTACCTAATTAATATATGGAACAAAGACAGTGCATAAGCATTTTTTAAATCACACTTATTCACATAATTTGTTTAATTTTCTACACTTTGTTCTGTCTCTATTTATTTTATTTTATATTTCACTTTACATGACCCCTATGAAATAGGGGGACATATAACATACCCTCCAACATGACCCGCCCCACTAGGTACAAAATGCTCTGTTTCTGGACTTCCCTCTTAATTTATTAGTGCCATCACCTGTGAAGAAACAGCTTTCTTATCATTTAACTAGTTCAACACAGGTGATGGAAATAATAAATTAAGAGGGAAGTCCAGGAACAGAGCATTTTGTACCTAGTGGGGTGGGTAATGTTGGAGGGTCTGATATAATACACTATGGGGTATATTTACTAAAATTCGTATTTTCCCGATTGAGGTTAAAGTTCAATCACGAATGACATCGAAAGTGTAAAGTTGCAACTTTTTGAATTTATTACGACTAATTTACTAAGCTGTCGTATTCTGCATTTTCGTATTTACCGATGTCGATGTCATTCGTTTTTTTTTGCAGTGTTTTACATGAGTGACTTGTAAAACACTGCCGACTTTAACACAATGAATCTCGGCCGGATCTGTGAGATCTGTGCTGGGCTTCATTGTGCACCTTTATTAAAATAAAAATCATTGTTAAAACAAAAAAAAAAATGCGTGGGGTCCCCCCTCCTAAGACAAACCAGCCTCGGACTCTTTGAGCCGGTCCTGGTTGTAAAAATATGGGGAAAAAAATGACAGGGGTTCCCACATATTTAAACAACCAGCACCGGGCTCTGAGCCTGGTCCTGGTTCCAAAAATACGGGGGACAAAAAGCGTAGGGGTCCCCCGTATTTCTGAAACCAGCACCGGGCTCCACTAGCCAGATACATAATGCCACAGCCGGAGGACACTTTTATATTGGTCCCTGCGGCCCTGGCATTACATACCCAACTAGTCACCCCTGGCCGGGGTACCCTGGAGGAGTGGGGACCCCTTAAATCAAGGGGTCCCCCCCCTCCAGCCACCCAAGGGCCAGGGGTGAAGCCCGAGGCTGTCCCCCCTATCCAAGGGCTGCGGATGGGGGGCTGATAGCCTTTTTGACAAAAGTTGAATATTGTTTTTAGTAGCAGTACTACAAGTCCCAGCAAGCCTCCCCCGCAAGCTGGTACTTGGAGAACCACAAGTACCAGCATGCGGTGGAAAACCGGGCCCGCTGGTACCTGTAGTACTACTACTAAAAAAATACCCCAATAAAAACAGAACACACACCTTGAAAGTAAAAGTTTAATACATACATCCACACCTCCATACACACATACTTACCTATGTTCACACGAGGGTCGGTCCTCTTCTCCATGTAGAATCCATGGGGTACCTGTTGGAAAAATTATACTCACATAATCCAGTGTAGCTCGATCCTCTTCTTTTCAATCCACGTACTTTGCAAAATAAAAAAACGGACACCCGACCACGCACTGAAAGGGGCCCCATGTTGTCACATGGGACCCCTTTCCCCGAATGCCAGGAACCCCCCCTGACTTCTGTCTAAGAGGGTTCCATCAGCCAATCAGGGAGCGCCACGTTGTGGCACCCTCCTGATTGGCTGTGTGCTCCTGTAGTGTATGTCAGGCAGCACACGGCAGTGATACAATGTAGCGCCTATGCGCTCCATTGTAACCAATGGTGGGAACTTTGTGGTCAGCGGTGAGGTTACTTTCGGCTACGCGTGCCACACTATTTTATTCTCCCTCCAGGGGGGTCGTGGACCCCCACGAAGGAGAATAAGTGTCGGTATGCCGGCTGTCGGGCGCCGGTATGCTGGTCGCCGGGAGCCCGACCGCCGGCATACTGAAGACCACCCATAGAGAGTACAGAGAGGACGTGGCTACGTTCTCTCAGTGTCAGTTCTCAGTATCAGTGCTCATTGTCTTGAGCTGCATCGTGCTGCTCAGTAATACTAGTACAGTGTCTTGTGCTGCATCTTGCTGCTGTAGGGTGCTGTGGTAGTAGTGTCCTGTGACTGTGCATCGGTCATAATCATTCCAGTCACAGTGGTATCTGGGAATGAAGGGGGGGGGGGGGGGTGACAATTCCAGAGTGCTTTTGTGCTGCTCACTAATACTAGTACAGTGTCCTGTGCTGCTCAGTGTCAGTTCTCAGTAGTATCAGTGCTCAGTAGTATCATCAGTGCTCAGTATCACTGGTCAGTGCTCAGTGTCTTGTGCTGCATCGTGCTGATCAGTGTCAGTTCTCAGTATCACTGCTCAGTAGTATCATCGGGATGCGGTCAAGATGCCGCCGGCCGGAATCCCGGCGGTTGAAATACCAACGCCGGAATCCTGACCGCCACAATCCCGACATATTCTCCCTCCGTGGGTGTTCACGACACCCATGGAGAGAGAATATAATAGTGTGCCGAGTGTAGCGAGGCACCGTGCCCGCAAGGGGCTGCGTTCCGCTCGCCACCCCTGTCGGGATTGTGTGGTCGGGATTCCGGCGTCGGTATTTCGACCGCCGGGATTCCGGCCGGTGGCATTTAGTACTGATCCCGTATCATCAGTGCTCAGTATCACTGCTCAGTAGTATCATCAGTGCTCAGTATCACTGGTCAGTGCTCAGTGTCTTGTGCTGCATCGTGCTGCTCAGTGTCAGTTCTCAGTATCACTGCTCAGTAGTATCATCAGTGCTCAGTATCACTGGTCAGTGCTCAGTGTCTTGTGCTGCATCTTGCTGCTGTAGAGTGCTGTGGTAGTGTCCTGTCACTGTGCATAGGTCATCATCATTCCAGTCACAGTGGTATCTGGTAACTATCTATCTAGTGGTATCTAATTCCAGACATTACTGCCGTCTAATTCCAGATATATTACTGGCATATAATTCCACACATTAAAAAATGGAGAACAAAAATGTGGAGGGTAAAATAGGGAAAGATCAAGATCCACTTCCACCTAGTGCTGAAGCTGCTGCCACTAGTCATGGCAGAGATGATAAAATGCCATCAACGTCATCTGCCAAGGCCGATGCCCAATGTCATAGTAGAGAGCATGTAAAATCCAAAAAGCAAAAGCTCAGTAAAATGACCCAAAAATATAAATTAAAATCGTCTGAGAAGAAGCATAAACTTGCCAATATGCCATTTACGACATGGAGTGGCAAGGAATGGCTAAGGCTCTCTCCTATGTTCCTCATGACTAATGGTTCAGCTTCACATGAGGATGGAAGCACTCATCCTCCCACTAGAAAAATGAAGAGTTAAGCTGGCAAAAGCACAGCAAAGAACTGTGCGTCCTAAATCGCAAATCCCCAAGGAGAGTCCAAATGTGTCAGCGGGTGCGATGCCTGACCTTCCCAACACTGGACAGGAAGAGGTGGCTCCTTTCACCATTTGCATGCCCTCTGCAAGTGCTGGAAGGAGCACCCACAGTCCAGTTCCTGATATTCAAATTGAAGATATCACTATTGAAGTACACCAGGATGAGGATATGGGTGTTGCTGGCGCTGAGGAGGAAGTTGACAAGGAGGATTCTGATGGTGATGTGGTTTGTTTAAATCAGGCACACGGGGAGACAATTGTTGTCCATGGGATGAATAAGGCCATTGACATGCCTGGTCAAATTACAAAAAAATAATCACCTCTTTGGTGTGGAATTATTTCAACAGAAATGCGTACAACAGGTGTCAAGCCGTATGTTGCCTTTGTCAAGCCGTAATAAGTAGGGGTAAGGACGTTAACCACCTAGGAACATCCTCCCTTATACGTCACCTACAGCGCATTCATCAGAAGTCATTGACAAGTACAAAAACTTTGGGTAACAGCGGAAGCAGTCCACTGACAACTAAATCCCTTCCTCTTGTACCCAAGCTCCTGCAAACCACACCACCAACTCCCTCAATGTCAATTATCTCCTTAGACAGGAACACCAATAGTCCTGCAGGCCATGTCACGGGCAAGACTGACGAGTCCTCTCCTAACTTGGATTCCTTCGATGGATCCTTGAGTGTAATGCCTACTGCTGCTGTTGCTGCTGGCGCTGCTGTTGTTGCTGCTGGGAGTCGATCGTCATCCCAGAGGGGAAGTCGGAAGACCACTTGTACTACTTCCAGTAAGCAATTGACTGTCCAACAGTCCTTTGCGAGGAAGATGAAATATCACAGCAGTCATCCTGTTGCAAAGCGGATAACTCAGGCCTTGACAGCTATGTTAGGGTTAGGGTGCAGGGACGGGAAGGGGATGGTTAGGTACCGGGGAGGGGGGTGGGGTTAGGGTCAAGCACTTGCAAGGGGAGGTTTTGGTTAGGTACCAATCAGGGAGGGTTAGGCAGCAGGGAAGGGCACCAAGGGTACCAAGCAGTTAGGGTTAGGCACCACCGGGGAGGGTTAGGGTTAGGCACCCACAAGGGAGGGTTAAGGCTAGGATAGGGGGCAGGTGAGGGTTAACGTTACTTTCTGAGGGGCTGTTAGGACTCTGATGGTCGGAATGCAGCTGTTGGTATTCTGACCGTCTGCATCCCATCCATCGGTATATCATTCCGAATCCGTGGTATCATCAAGGTTGTGTCATGGTGGTGTTGTGGCTGTGTAGCTATAGGTTTTGCTAATATGAGTCATAAATATTGAGAAGGGAAGCCTGCTTCTGACGGATCTCTTGCACCTAGCATGGGGCTGGGGCAAGTGCAGACACTAATGATGACTGTAGTGGCTGTATATGGAAAACAGTGGGCAGTGAGGCTATCCTCTTGAAGCCACACAGATCCTCACATTAGCCCTACGGAAACTTGCATTAGCATAAGGCAGGGATGGACTGGGGACTGAAAACGGCCCTGGCATGTGCATGCATGCCAGGGGCGTGTGCGCAGCGTACGGGGAGGCGTGGGCACTAAAGACGGGGGGCGTGCTGCAAGTCAGGGGGCATTGACTCGCGGCAGACCTCCATTTCTATGGAGACAGTAGGGGAGGCGGGGGAGTGGCCAGGGCAGAGAGCCGGAGGCTGCGCTACACGCAGCCTTCCCAGCTCTCTGCCTGACAGGACATGTCCCACCAGCCCATCGGCCATTCTGGCATTTGCCAGAAGTGCCAGATGGGCAGTCCGGCCATGGCCTAAGGCAATTCAGACTCCTGCGGCATCAAGCAAACATGGCTATTAGGCGTTCAACTTAGGATCAAACCCACTGTGTATAGATGACACATTGAGGCACAATGCATGAAATTAAAACACGCAGATGATTCATTATTAAGCTTAACGAACTTCAGAAATATAACTGTTACAGTGTGATTGGATGTCACATGACAGATTTGCTGAGGCAGACAGTGAGATTTATGGTGAGCTTATATTCCCTAGCACAATCAGAACCAGTGAGTCACTGAATGTGCTGTGCCATCTGGGTGACCACAGTACATGAACAAATACTATTCATCTGATGGTTTTGAAGTGGGAATTAATTAGGGCACTGGTTATGACATGAACTTCATCAGTGAGAGAGAGAGAGAGAGAGAGAGAGAGAGAGAGAGAAAATCTTTCTGCGGGAGACCTTATGAAGGGCTCAGTGGGACTGGTGGAAAAAGCGCTGGAACCATTTCCCCTGTATAAATGTTATCACATGTCTTAATACTGCTGTTTCTAGTGAATATGATTGAATTTAGAACAAACCACAGCTAAATTGTCCAAAACAAAAATAAAATGCCTACCAAGCTATTTAGAACAAAAATATATATGTTGTGGTAGAAATCAATATACACTATGCTGTTGTAGCCAAATGCTAGTGTTTAAAACTTTGTCAGATACAATGAGATGCATTTTAACAAATCCAGATTTAGGGGGAGTTTTGTGATAAATTCACATTAACTCTTTGCTGCATGAGGCTTGTGAATGTCATTGTAATGTGTACAGTCAATGGGGGTAATTCTGAGTTGATCGCAGCAGGATTTTTGTTAGCAGTTGGGCAAAACCATGTGCACTGCAGGTGTGGCAGATATAACATGTGCAGAAAGAGTTAGATTTGGGTGGGTTATTTTGTTTCTGTGCAGGGTAAATACTGGCTGCTTTATTTTAACACTGCAAATTAGATTGCAGATTGAACACACCACACCCAAATCTAATGGGCCCTACACACTGGCCGATATTTTGAAAGATATGAACGATCTCGTTCATAAATGAACGAGATCTCGTTCATATCTTTCAGTGTGGAGACTTAAGCGATGAACGATGCGCGTCCCCGCGCTCGTTCATCGCTGGTCTCCTGTCGGCTGTGCATGCAGGCCAATATGGACGATCTCGTCAATATTTGCCTGCACGTCTATGGAGCCGGGTGACGGGGGGAGTGAAGAAGCTTCACTCCCCCCGTCAGTGCCCCCCCCGCCGCCGGGTCGCTCGTCGGCCGTATCGGCCGTCGGGCACCTCGGCCAGTGAGTAGGGCCCATAACTCTCTCTGCACATGTTATATCTGCCTCCCCTGCAGTGTACATGGTTTTGCCCAATTGCTAACAGAATTCCTGCTGCGATCAACTTGGAATTACCCCCCATGTGCACTGCAGGGGAGGCAGATATAACATGTGCAGAGAGAGTTAGATTTGGGTGGGTTATTTTGTTTCTGTGCAGGGTAAATACTGGCTGCTTTATTTTTACACTGCAATTTAGATTGCAGATTGAACACACCACACCCAAATCTAATGGGCCCTACTCACTGGCCGACCCGCCGTCGAGCTGCCCGACGGCGGATACGGCCGACGAGCGACCCGGCGGCGGGGGGGGCAGTGACGGGGGGAGTGAAGTTTCTTCACTCCCCCCGTCACGCGGCTGCATTGAAGTGCAGGCAAATATGGACGAGATCGTCCATATTGGCCTGCATGCACAGCCGACGGGAGACCAGCGATGAACGAGCGCGGGGCCGCGCATCGTTCATCGCTGGAGTCTCCACACTGAAAGATATGAACGAGTTCTCGTTCATTTATGAACGAGATCGTTCATATCTTTCAGAAAATCGGCCAGTGTGTAGGGCCTATTACTCTCTCTGCACATGTTATATCTGCCTCCCCTGCAGTGCACAAGGGGGGTAATTCCAAGTTGATCGCAGCAGGATTTTTGTTAGCAGATGGGCAAAACCATGTGCACTGCAGGGGAGGCAGATATAACATGTGCAGAGAGAGTTAGATTTGGGTGTGGTGTGTTCAATCTGCAATCTAATTTGCAGTGTAAAAATAAAGCAGCCAGTATTTACCCTGCACATAAATAAAATAACCCACCCAAATCTAACTCTTTCTGTGCATGTTATATCTGCCTCCCCTGCAGTGCACATGGTTTTGCCCATCTGCTAAAAAAAGTCCTGCTACGATCAACTTGGAATTACCCCATGGTTTTGCCCAACTGCTAACAAAAATCCTGCTGCGATCAGCTCAGAATTACCCAGAATGTGCCAATGCAGAACTGAATGCAACCCGGCTGCTAGCTTGGAACTAAGGGGGTAATTCTGAGTTGATCGCAGCAGCAATTTTGTTAGCAGTTGGGCTAAACCATGGTGGTCATTCCGAGTTGTTCGCTCGGTAATTTTCTTCGCATCGCAGCGATTTTCCGCTTAATGCACATGCGCAATGTCCGCACTGCGACTGCGCCAAGTAAATTTGCTATGCAGTTAGGATTTTTACTCACGGCTTTTTCATCGTTCTGGCGATCGTAATGTGATTGACAGGAAATGGGTGTTACTGGGCGGAAACAGGCCGTTTTATGGGCGTGTGGAAAAAAACGCTACCGTTTCCGGAAAAAACGCAGGAGTGGCCGGAGAAACGGAGGAGTGTCTGGGCGAACGCTGGGTGTGTTTGTGACGTCAAACCAGGAACGACAAGCACTGAAATGATCGCAGATGCCGAGTAAGTCTGAAGCTACTCAGAAACTGCTACGAGGTGTGTAATCGCAATATTGCGAATACATCGTTCGCATTTTTAAGATGCTAAGATTCACTCCCAGTAGGCGGCGGCTTAGCATGAGCAAATCTGCTAAAATCCGCTTGCGAGCGAACAACTCGGAATGAGGGCCATGGTTTTGCCCAATTGCTAACAAACTTGCTGCTGTGATCAACTCAGAATTACCCCCAATATTCCCAGGATCTGAGGGAATTACAATGCAATGCAATGTGACCGCAATTTGCCCTAGAATGCGCCAGTGCTTATGTGCAGGTCCCTTCCTGCACATGCATGCCCAGCTTATGCGATTAGATCATATTGGCTGCGAACGCCTTTGCCTGATTGACAGGAAAAGGCATTCGCGGGGCAGTGATGCTGTGTTGCAGGGATGGGATGCTTGAGATGGGTGCGTGGTGACGCCGTTTTCTGGGTGGCTGCATGACATCATACTCAACCAGAGGAAAAGATGGTAGAGGGTCGTCCACAGTTGCTATGACCATAATTAAATTGCAGTCGCAGCCACTGGGTGTGGCTGTCAGCATGCTGGGCTGCCTTGCCCTGAGCTGGGTGGCCAGCAGCATGCAATAGAAAAGATTGCAGATTCTGCTTTTAAGCAGAATCTGCAGTCCATCCTAAATAACCCCTAAAGGTGCATACACGCCCCAGATTTTGACGAAGTGCTAATCTTGACTATGCGACTTCCCTTGAACTCCCCTAAGTCCAGAACCACCAATTTTGACAATATTTAATTGCGATTTTAAGGTGCATACACACGGTGCAATGTTTTCTTATGATTTTGACTATATAGTCAAAATCATAAGAAAAGTTAGCAGATATCGCACTGTGTGTATACAGCTTGCGATACTGGTGCGCACTGCTGTGGGGTCGGTATCGCAAGAAAAAGTAGACTGTGCAGGCAGTGCAATTTTGACTATATTGGCCCTCATTCCGAGTTGATCGCTCGGTAATTTTCTTCGCATCGCAGTGAAATTCCGCTTAGTACGCATGCGCAATATTCGCACTGCGACTGCGCCAAGTAATTTTACAATGAAGATAGTATTTTTACTCACGGCTTTTTCTTCGCTCTGGCGAACGTAGTGTGATTGACAGGAAATGGGTGTTACTGGGCGGAAACACAGCGTTTTCGGGGCGTGTGGATAAAAACGCTACCGTTTCCGGAAAAAACGCAGGAGTGGCCGGAGAAACGGGGGAGTGTCTGGGCGAACACTGGGTGTGTTTATGACGTCAAACCAGGAACGACAAGCACTGAACTGAACGCAGATGCCGAGTAAGTCTGAAGCTACTCTGAAACTGCTAAGTAGTTTGTAATCGCAATATTGCGAATACATCGGTCGCAATTTTAAGAAGCTAAGATACACTCCCAGTAGGCGTAGGCTTAGCGTGAGCAACTCTGCTAAATTCGCCTTGCGAGCGATCAACTCGGAATGAGGGCCATTGTGTACAATCTAGTACAAACAGTAGTACAGTTAAAACTGGCACTTAGTCAAAATCGCAAGTAATGATAGTCAATATCGATGGTTCTGGGCTCTGGGGAGTTCAAGGAAAATTGCATACAGTTACCCTACTACTGTAACTACAGGTGAAAGCAACATCAGAGTCTAATATGGGACCAGTATGGATCCACTCAGCTAATGCTTTATAGGCCATAGTAGCATTTTGATTTGAAGTGGTCGATATTGATATATAATATCCAATTACCCATAAATTAATTGTTCTTTTCCTTTATTTTCCATGTTAGGAATAAACAGTTTATCAGGCAACTTTTGCTGTAATGGCCTATTATATTTCAAATGCCCGCCGCTGCACCGCTGCGCCGCCGCCGGAGACTCTGACACCCTCTCCCCAGAGTCCGGACTGCACAGGAGAGGTGCGCGCTGCGCTGTCCTCTCCTTCCGTTCCTCGTACAGGAGGAGCATCACCGGCGCCAGCAGCAGTGAGCACTGTGGGGGGTGGGGGCATTGTATATGGCACTGAGGGAGGGGGGCATTGAATCTGGCACTGTGGGGGCACTGTATCTGGCACTATGGGGGCACTGTTTCTGGCACTGTGGGGGCATTGTAACTGGCACTGTGGGGGCACTGTATCTGGCACTGTGGGGACACTGTATCTGGCACTGTGGGGGGCAGTGTATCTTGCACTGTGGGGGGCAGTGTATCTGGCACTGTGGAGAGCATTGTATCTGGCACTGTGGTGGCACTGTATCTGGCACTGTGGTGGGCATTGTATCTGGCACTGTGGAGGGCATTGTATCTGACACTGTGGGAGGCATTGCATCTGACACTGTGGGCAGGGCCGGTTCTAGCCCTTGTGGCGCCCCGGGCAAAAATAGGGGCGTGGTTTCATACAGGGGTGTTGTCAGTTACGCCCCCTGTAGAGTTGTGCCCCCATTTGTGCCCCCTGTAGAGTTTTGCCCCCATTTGTGCCCCCTATAGAATAACGCCGCTTAAAAAAAATAAAATAATGAATACTTACTATCCCCGCTCCTGATTCCCGACCGCTGCTGACCTCTGCTGTGCTGCTCCTCGGATCTATGGGAGAGACGTCATGACGTCTCTCCCATAGCACAGCATAAACACTAGAGGTCAATTATGACCCCTAGCGTCTATGTGCCAGTCCCACAATGCTGTGCTGTGCGCGATGACGTCATTGCGCACCGCACAGCAAAGGTCCTCTACACGAAGGGAAATTAGACGGGTAGCGTCTACCCGTCTAGTTTCCTTCACAGCGCCGCACAGCACCGGGGGGCACTGACCAACACTAGCGGATATTACCATGGAGCGGTGCCCTCCGGATGGCGCCGGCGCCCTCCGGAAGGCAGCACCCTGGGCAAAAGTCCTGTGTGCCCGTAGCAAGATCCGCTACTGACTGTGGGGGGCATTGTAGCTGGCACTGGTAGGGGCATTATTGGTGTATCTGGCACTTATCTGGCACTGCTGAGGGGCATTATTGGTGTATCTGGCACTGCTGAGGGGCATTATTGGTGTATCTGGCACTGCTATTGGGCATTATTGGTATATCTGGCACTGCTGAGGGGCACTATTTGTGTACCTGGCACTGCTGAAGGGCATTATTGGTGTATCTGGCACTACTGAAGGGCATTATTGGTGTATCTGGCATTTATCTGGCACTGCTGAGGGGCATTATTGGTGTATCTGGCACTGCTGAGGGGCATTATTTATGTATCTGGCACTGCTGAGGAGCATTATTTGTGTCTGGCACTGCTGAGGGGCATTATTAGTGTATCTGGCACTGCTGATTGGCATTATTGATGTATCTGGCACTGCTGAAGGGCATTATTGGTGTATCTGGCACTGCTGAGGGGCATTATTGGTGTATCTGGCATTTATCTGGCACTGCTGAGGGGCATTATTTGTGCATCTGGCACTGCTGAGGGGCATTGTTTGTGTATCTGGCACTGCTGAGGGGCATTATTGGTGTATCTGGCACTGCTGAGGGGCATTATTTGTGTATCTGGCACTGCTGAGGGGCATTATTGGTGTATTTGGCACTGCTGAGGGGCATTATTGATGTATCTGGCACTGCTGGGGCATTATTGGTGTGTCTGGCACTGCTGGGGGCATTATTGGTGTATCTGGCACAACGCGGGGGGGGTGGGCAATACTTGTAGTTGTGAGGCCACACCCACTTTCGCAGGAACGCGCGCACATTGGGGGTAGCTCTTTCAGAGGTTTTACTTTCCGAAAGTAGCTCACACCCCAATTAAGGTTGGAGACCACTGGTGTAGAGTATACTAACATCAGAACAGCCTCCAGTAATGAGATTGCTATATAGTAAATAGTAATAACTAAGACTATTCCTTATTTGCCACATGTTCTGACACATTTCTCTACCAATCCTGGGGTAAATTTACTAAGATTCATGTTTTCCCGTTTGAGGTCAAAGTTCAATCACGAATGACATCGAAAGTGTAAATATGCAACTTTTTGAATTGATTACGACTAATTTACTAAGCTGCCGTATTCTGCATTTTCGGGTTTTCCGATGTCGATGTCATTCGTTTTTTTTGGCAGTGTTTTACGTGAGTGACTTGTAAAACACTGCCGACTTTAATACAATGAATCTCGGCCGGATCTGAGAGATCCGTGCTGGGCTTCATTGTGCACTTTGTAAAAAAAAAAAAAAAAAAGTTTAAATGTAAAAAAAAAATTGCGTGGGGTCCCCCCTCCTAAGGCAAACCAGCCTCGGGCTCTTTGAGCCAATCCTGGTTGCAGAAATATGGAAAAAAAATGGACAGGGGTTCCCCCATATTTAAGCAACCAGCATCGGGCTCTGCGCCTGGTCCTGGTTCCAAAAATACGGGGGACAAAAAGAGTAGGGGTCCCCCGTATTTTTGAAACCAGCTCCGGGCTCCACTAGCTGGACAGATAATGCCACAGCCGGGGGTCACTTTTATACAGTGCCTTGCGGCCGTGGCATCAAATATCCAACTAGTCACCCCTGGCCGGGGTACCCTGGGGGAGTGGGGACCCCTTAAATCAAGGGGTCCCCCCCCCAGCCACCCAAGGGCCAGGGGTGAAGCCCGAGGCTGTCCCCCCCATCCAATAGGCTGCGGATGGGGGGCTGATAGCCTTTGTGAAAAGTGATTGATATTGTTTTTAGTAGCAGTACTACAAGGCTCAGCAAGCCTCCCCCGCAAGCTGGTACTTGGAGAACCACAAGTACCAGCATGCGGCGGAAAAACGGGCCCGCTGGTACCTGTAGTACTACTACTAAAAAAATACCCCAATAAAGACAACACACACATACCTTGAAAGTATAACTTTAATACATCCATCCACACCTCCATATACACATACTTACCTTATGTTCCCACGCAGGTTGGTCCTCTTCTCCAGTAGAATCCATGGTGTACCTGTAGAAAAAATTATACTCACATAATCCAGTGTTTTCGGCTCCTCTGTAAATCCTTTTGTAACCCACGTACTTGAAAAAATAAAAAAACGGATACCCGACCACGAACTGAAAGGGGACCCATGTTTTCACATGGGCCCCCTTTCCCCGAATGCCAGAAACCCACTCTGACTGATGTCTAAGTGGGTTTCTTCAGCCAATCAGGGAGCGCCACGTTGTGGCACCCTCCTGATCGGCTGTGTGCTCCTGTACTGTCTGACAGGCGGCACACGACAGTGATACAATGTAGCGCCTATGCGCTCCATTGTAACCAATGGTGGGAACTTTCAGGTCAGCGGTGAGGTCACTTTCGGTCAACCGCTGACCTGAAAGTTCCCACCATTGGTTACAATGGAGCGCATAGGCACTACATTGTAACACTGCCGTGTGCCGCCTGTCCCCCGTATTTTTGGAACCAGGACCAGGCGCAGAGCCCGATGCTGGTTGCTTAAATATGGGGGAACCCCTGTCCGTTTTTTTCCCATATTTCTGCAACCAGGATCGGCTCAAAGAGCCCGAGGCTGGTTTGCCTTAGGAAGGGGGGACCCACGCAATTTTTTTTTCTGAAAATTTATAACATTTCCCCCCCGTTCCCACTGAAAAACATGCACGGATCTCATGGATCCGTGCATGCCTATACAAACACGGGATAAAAAAGCAGGTCTGTTTTTTTTTAAGCACTTTTTCACGATTTGTATTTTATCACGGCAGTGTTTGGCTATTGTCGGCAGTGTTTGTGTTTTGCACTTTTTAGTAAATTCCCGATTTCTAGCAAATTGCAGGCGTATTTGACCGATGGTGTATTGATTCGTGATTTTTTCCTAGGACTTCCAAAATATTACGAATGCCCTCATCACTGCCGTGATTTTTGCTTAGTAAATTACCGAGATGACACTTTGATGAAAAAACGGCATCTCGGTCAAAATCGGGACCTTAGTAAATATACCCCCCTGTATGTTCTTCAGAGAATTGCATACACTGATATTGGTATTGGACTTTACTACTGGAAGTGAGAGTCACTAGACTGACTGCTATCATTGTATGAGATAAGTAAATATCATTATTAAGCAGATCCCCATCCGACATAAATTACAGATAGATTATTTTATTAACTGTTTATTCCTAGGGTAGAAAATGTGCTGAGAGGCAGTACATTGTTCTCAGGAATATTTAAATAAACTGTAAGATTTTTATTTTTGTTTTAATAAATGAATTTGAGAAACACATGGAAAGAATAGACCAAAGAAAACTGAAAACACACTGGGGGTAATTCCAAGTTGATCGCAGCAGGAATTTAGTTAGCAATTGGGCAAAACCATGTGCACTGCAGGATGGCAGATATAACATGCGCAGAGAGAGTTAGATTTGGGTGTGGTGTGTTCAATCTGCAATCTAAATTGCAGTGTAAAAATAAAGCAGCCAGTACCCTGCACAGAAACAAAATAACCCACCCGAATCTAACTCTCTCTGCAAATGTTATATCTGCCTCCCCTGCAATGCACATGGGGGGTCATTCCGAGTTGTTCGCTCGCAAGCTGCTTTTAGCAGCTTTGCACACGCTAAGCCGCCGCCTACTGGGAGTGAATCTTAGCTTATCAAAATTGCGAACGAAAGATTAGCAGAATTGCGAATAGACAGTTCTTAGCAGTTTCTGAGTAGCTCCAGACTTACTCGGCATCTGCGATCAGTTCAGTCAGTTTCGTTCCTGGTTTGACGTCACAAACACACCCAGCGTTCGCTCAGACACTCCTCCATTTCTCCAGCCACTCCCGCGTTTTTAAAATATACACAAGTGCTGCGCTTGAAGTGAGCTTGGTTATTTGGTACTTAGTGAATAAAAATATATATAAATATATAGGTGTCTGCTTTAATCAATCAACAACTCACACGGAACTTGCTAATAGACAAATTTAATAACACACACAAGATAAATAAAAGAACAATTGTAAAAACAAATGTTTAAAACTGGCTCAAGCACACTGATATGTTTGCTGAATAAATCACTGAAATAAAAAGTTGGTAGATAGTGTCACTTCAATGTTGCCACATAGACCTGATTATGGTCTCTTTGTATCAATTGAAACTGATGAATGACAGTTAGTACAGCCTAATGGAGAATGAATGAGAGAAAGCTCTTGTACCTCTATGCTACTGGCGTCCCAGTGCAGAGGAGAAGCCGCTGATTATAGTTACCCGTCCTGCGGGAAGATGCAATGACGCGGCACAAGAGGTACCGGAGCAGCTACCGTGCATCCGCCGTTGGCACTAGCAAAGTGCAGAAGGTAGGATCCTGGCGAGCCGGTAGTGACGCTGCAGTAGTACGCTGGGCTGGCGTTCCGGTCAAATGTTCTCCACGGCTGATTAAACAGGTTCAATTCACACCGCTGCGGGTGAAAGTGGCTGGCAACACTCAGTGCGTCCGTGAGCAATGCAAAGGAGTGACGTCAACGCGTTTCGTCCCGTATCCCGGGACTTCCTCAAGACGATGGTCTTGAGGAAGTCCCGGGATACGGGACGAAACGCGTTGACGTCACTCCTTTGCATTGCTCACGGACGCACTGAGTGTTGCCAGCCACTTTCACCCGCAGCGGTGTGAATTGAACCTGTTTAATCAGCCGTGGAGAACATTTGACCGGAACGCCAGCCCAGCGTACTACTGCAGCGTCACTACCGGCTCGCCAGGATCCTACCTTCTGCACTTTGCTAGTGCCAACGGCGGATGCACGGTAGCTGCTCCGGTACCTCTTGTGCCGCGTCATTGCATCTTCCCGCAGGACGGGTAACTATAATCAGCGGCTTCTCCTCTGCACTGGGACGCCAGTAGCATAGAGGTACAAGAGCTTTCTCTCATTCATTCTCCATTAGGCTGTACTAACTGTCATTCATCAGTTTCAATTGATACAAAGAGACCATAATCAGGTCTATGTGGCAACATTGAAGTGACACTATCTACCAACTTTTTATTTCAGTGATTTATTCAGCAAACATATCAGTGTGCTTGAGCCAGTTTTAAACATTTGTTTTTACAATTGTTCTTTTATTTATCTTGTGTGTGTTATTAAATTTGTCTATTAGCAAGTTCCGTGTGAGTTGTTGATTGATTAAAGCAGACACCTATATATTTATATATATTTTTATTCACTAAGTACCAAATAACCAAGCTCACTTCAAGCGCAGCACTTGTGTATATTTTATTCCTGTCTCTTGGGGGAACTAGCAGTCCTCCAGTGCTTGCAGCTGTTGTCTAGCTTTCTTTTAATTTATCTAATTAAGGTGCGCCAGGAGTGGGAGTGTTTACACACTCCCCAAAAACTTTTTTGACTCCCGCGTTTTTCCCAGAAACGGTAGCGTTTTTTCACACACTCCCATAAAACGGCCAGTTTCCGCCCAGAAACACCCTCTTCCTGTCAATCACATTACGATCACCAGAACGAAGAAAAAACCTCGTAATGCCGTGAGTAAAATACCTAACTGCATAGCAAATTTACTTGGCGCAGTCGCACTGCGGACATTGCGCATGCGCATTAGCGACTAATCGCTCCGTTGCGAGAAAAAAATAACGAGCGAACAACTCGGAATGACCACCATGGTTTTGCCCAATTGCTAACTAAATTCCTGCTGCGATCAACTTGGAATTACCCCCACAGTGTACTGTACCTCTTATTTTAAGTAATACCTAATAGATAGCTCGTTCAAATATGTATAAAAAGCAGAACTGCTAATAATGCTGATTTTGGAAGTGTGTGTTGTATTTTCCCTAGTAACTAAATAGTATGAGTTAAAGATATATTTAGACACCCAGATAACTTGTATTTCTTTAGAGAAAATGTCCAGACACTCTTGTTTTAGGAATTTGAACAGAGCTCTAGTCAGGGCCAGTTTTACATTACATGCGGCCTTGGTTGGAGTTCAAGATTTGGGACTTTAGTGATATTTTGCCATTATCTATACACCAGTATTTTGGACCTATCATTTTTCAGGATGCTAACTATTGTGCTGTTTTATTCCCTCTTCCTTTCCTCACCTTCTCATCTTTCTCCCCCTATTTCTCCCATCTCCCCTATTATTATACCTTATCCCCCTTTCTTCCCCTATTCTTCTCCATAGCTCTCTCTCTCTTCCCAAGTTTTGATGTGTAGTGTTGATTCTGTGATTGACTCTGGGCCTTCTCCTCCGGTGTGCTCTTAACCAGCAGTTGGACTGATCTATTGGCAGTGGGCGTTTGGCCTGCACCAATGTACATGGCTAGATCATGGGTTCTCTAGTTTGGCCCTCTGGACCCACACATTTCATGTTTTTCAGGTCACCTGTGGATCTTTGAAATGTGCCAGTTGGTCATACACTTGTACCCAGCTAGATGACGTGAACTGTGAACTGTTTGGGGTGCTGAGCAGAGGTGGATTTAGGGGCCAGGCCTCCCATTGCACAACATTATTGGCTGCCCTCTCTCCCCAAAAAATAAAAATAAAATATGACTCTTACTGTTACCTCTTTGCCAGCGATGGCTCCAGAGGTGGGGCTGCAGCACAGTCCAAATTTCAAATAGGGGAGCCAAACTAACTGCCAGTGAGTCACTTTGGGATGACAGATGGTGGCAGTTGGTGTAGCTCCCCTATTTGAAATTTGGACTGTGCTGCAGCCCCACCTCTGGAGTCACCACTTCCTCCTTCCATATCTCCCCATGCTTTCTCATTACCCTTTTCATAGCTCTCTCCAGTTCCCTCCATATCTCACCGCTCTCCCCCATCACAGCTCACACTGCTTCCTACTGCACACACTTTCCCTCTTACACCTTACTAGTCCCCCACCACATCTTACTACCCCATCATACCTCACTGCCCACACACATAACTGTTCCCTCACCCCTCACTGCCACCTACTGCTCCCATCAGAGCTCAAAGCCTCATCACCCCCTCCACACTGCCCCTACTGTTTCACTGCACCTCCACTCCTTACTGACCCTACTGCTCACATTGTTTTCAACACAGCTCACTGCCCCATCTCTCCCTTCCCATGCACAGTGTTTCCCTACTACTCACAATGTGCACACACACACACACACACACACACACACACACACACACACACACACACACACACACACACACACTGCACAGATACTAACACTGCATATACATACACACACACAAGTACTGCACACACACACAAGTACTGCACACATACAGATGGAGCCACGCTAATCATGGCTCCATCTATGACTGAGTGCACCCGGCGAAGCGGACCACCGGACATGAATGGAACACGGAACAAGTGAATTGGAGCATCTTTATGTGCTTGCTTGGCACCACCATCTGCGATGTTGCCATGCTCGATGAGCGTGGCTCGATCTGTACACACACTGCACACATATACACACTGCACACATACACACACTGCACAAACAAACACTGCACACATACACATTGAATATACACAAACACTGTACACATACACATGCTGCACATACAAAAAACACACAAACACTGCACACATATACACACTGCACACAATGCACAGATACACAGACTGCACATACTAACACTGCCCACAGGCACACATACAAACACTGCACACATACACATTGAATATACACAAACACTGTACACATACACACGCTGCACATACAAAAAACACACAAACACTGCACACATACACACACATACACAAACGCTGCATAAACACACACAAACACCACACATACACTGCACACAAACACTGCACACATACACACACTGCTTGATAAAGCAAATGCATAAAGTACGTAGAACCCGCTGAGCATCCTACATGTCTGTGCGTATAGTAGTCCGTATCCCTGTACTTGCTTCTACATATAAATAATAAGGGAATACTATTTGTGTAATTTATGAATAACAAAGTAGCATTACGGAGTATCAACACTCAGAGACTTCTTCCAGCCTGGTAGACTGCATTGCCATATAAACTACTTGCTGCAAATAATACAAATAGTGTTCCTAATGTAGCATATCCATCACTGGTGAAATTGTTGTGTCTGATGCTTAGCATTAATAAACAGTAATAATAATTACAGATATCACATACATCATATCAGGGCCGTAACTACGTGTGTGCCAAGTGTGCATGGCACACAGCGCAGTTGCCCTAAGGGCGCAATGGCCAGCGGCATGTAATGATTCAAATTGACTCATTACATACCGCCTCTGCTGTGTGCGCGACGGCCGCGCTGTTGAGGAGAGCAGCGCCGGAGGGAGCGGAGAAGGAGGAGGAGGGAGGGGGACTGGAGCCGCAGCAGCGCTATGTCATTGGTAGTAGCGCCGCTGCAGCTGTCCCCTCTCCTTCCGTATTGGCTGCCCGGCGCTGCTGTGAATGCTGGGATGCGGTTCCTCCATCCCAGCATTCACAGCAGCATCGGGCAGCCAATACGGAAGGAGAGGGGACAGCTGCAGCGGCGCTACTTCCAATTACATGGCGCTGCTGCGGCTCCAGTCCCCCTCCCTCCTCCTCCTTCTCTGCTCCCTCCGGCGCTGCCAGCATGAGGAGCCTGACTGCCAGCGGGGAGATGGTAAGTATATCTCTCTGTCTCTGTCTCTCTCTCTCTATTCTGTCTGCCGTACTGTGTAAAAAGGGGGACTGGCTGCCATAATGTGTAAAAAGGGGGACGCTGACTGCCGCAATGTGTAAAAAGGGGGACTGGCTGCCGTAATGTGTAAAAAGGGGGACGCTGTCTGCTGCAATGTGTAAAAAGGTGGACTGGCTGCCGTAATGTGTAAAAAGGGGGACGCTGTCTGCCGCAATGTGTAAAAAGGGGGACTGTCTGCCGTAATGTGTAAAAAGGGTGATGCTGTCTGCCGTAATGTGTAAAAAGGGGGGCGCTGTCTGCTGCAATGTGTAAAAAGGGGGACTGGCTGCCGTAATGTGTAAAAAGGGGGACGCTGTCTGCCGCAATGTGTAAAAAGGGGGACTGTCTGCTGCAATGTGTAAAAAGGGGGATGCTGTTTGCCGTAATGTGTAAAAAGGGGACGCTGTCTGCCGTAATGTGTAAAAAGGGGGACGCTGTCTGCCGCAATGTGTAAAAAGGGGGACTGGCTGCCGTAATGTGTAAAAAGGGGGACTGGCTGCTGTAATGTGTAAAAAGGGGGATGCTGTCTGCCGTAATGTGAAAAAGGGGACACTGTCTGCCGTAATGTGTAAAAAGGGGGACGCTGTCTAGCGTAATGTGTAAAAAGGGGGACTGGCACCCGTAATGTGTAAAAAGGGCGATGCTGTCTGCCGCAATGTGTAACAATGGGGACTGGCTGCCGTAATGTGTAAAAAGGGGGACGCTGTCTGCTGTAATGTGTAAAAAGGGGACGCTGTCTGCCGTAATGTGTAAAAAAAGGGGACACTGTCTGCCGTAATGTGTAAAAAGGGGGACGCTGTCTGCATAATGTGTAAAAAAGGGGACGCTGCCTGCCATAATTTGTAAAAAGGGGACATCTGCCGTAATGTGTAAAAAGGGGGACGCTGTCTGCCCTAATGTGTAAAAAGGGAACGCTGTCTGCCATAATGTGTAAAAAAAGGGACAGTGGGGTATATTTACTAAGATTCGTAATTTCCGAAAATAGGTCAAAGTTCAATCACGAATGACATCGACAGTGTAAAACTGCAACTTTTTGAATTGATTACGATGGATTTACTAAGCTGTCGTATTCGTATTTTTCTTTGCTTCCGATGTCGATGTCATTCGTTTTTTTTAACCTATTTTTACGGCAGTGATTAGCAAAACACTGCCGTTTTTTTTTACAATCAATCTCGGCCGGATCTGTGTGATCCGTGCTGGGGTTCTTATTTTTTTTTTTTTTAATTAAACAATGTAAAATCCCAAAAAAAAATGCGTGGGGTCCCCCCTCCTAAGCATAACCAGCCTCGTGCTCTTTGAGCCGATCCTGGTTGCAGAAATATGGGGAAAAAATTGACAGGGGTTCCCCCATATTTAAGCAACCAGCATCGGGCTCTGCGCCTGGTCCTGGTTCCAAAAATACGGGGGACAAAAAGAGTAGGGGTCCCCCGTATTTTTAAAACCAGCACCGGGCTCCACTAGCTGGACAGATAATGCCACAGCCGGGGGTCACTTTGATATAGTGCCCTGCGGCCGTGGCATAAAAAATCCAACTAGTCACCCCTGGCCGGGGTACCCTGGGGGAGTGGGGACCCATTCAATCAAGGGGTCCCCCCCCCCCAGCCACCCAAGGGCCAGGGGTGAAGCCCGAGGCTGTCCCCCCCATCCAATGGGCTGCGGATGGGGAGGCTGATAGCCATTTGTGATAATGAAAAGATATTGTTTTTAGTAGCAGTACTACAAGTCCCAGCAAGCCTCCCCCGCATGCTGGTACTTGGAGAACCACAAGTACCAGCATGCGGCTGAAAAACGGGCCCGCTGGTACCTGTAGTACTACCACTAAAAAAATACCCAAAAAAACACAAGACACACACACCGTGAAAGTATAATTTTATTACATACATACACACATACATACATACTTACCTTATGTTCTCACGCAGGTCGGTCCTCTTCTCCAGTAGAATCCAAGGGCTACCTGTTGAAGAAATTCTACTCACCAGATCCATGGGTCCAGGCTCCTCGGCAAATCCAGGTTAATCCACGTACTTGAATAAATAAAAAAAAACGGTGTCCCGACCACGAACTGAAAGGGGACCCATGTTTGCTTTTGCACATGGGTCACCTTCCCACGAATGCCAGAAACCCACTTTGACTTCTGTCTAAGTGGGTTTCTTCAGCCAATCAGGGAGTGCCACGTTGTAGCACTCTCCTGATCAGCTGTGTGCTGCTGTCCTCACTGACAGGCAGCACGCGGCAGTGTTACAATGTAGCGCCTATGCGCTACATTGTAACCAATGATGGGAACTTTCTGCCCTGCGGTTGACCTAAAGTGACGTCACCGCTGAGCAGAAAGTTCCCAGCATTGGTTACAATGGAGCGCATAGGCGCTACATTGTAACACTGCCGTGTGCTGCCTGTCAGTGAGGACAGCAGCACACAGCTGATCAGGAGAGTGCTACAACGTGGCACTCCCTGATTGGCTGAAGAAACCCACTTAGACAGAAGTCAAAGTGGGTTTCTGGCATTCGTGGGAAGGTGACCCATGTGCAAACATGGGTCCCCTTTCAGTTCGTGGTCGGGACACCGTTTTTTTTATTTATTCAAGTACGTGGATTAACCCTGGATTTGCCGAGGAGCCTGGACCCATGGATCTGGTGAGTAGAATTTCTTCAACAGGTAGCCCTTGGATTCTACTGGAGAAGAGGACCGACCTGCGTGAGAACATAAGGTAAGTATGTATGTATGTGTGTATGTATGTAATAAAATTATACTTTCACGGTGTGTGTGTCTTGTGTTTTTTTGTGTATTTTTTTAGTGGTAGTACTACAGGTACCAGCGGGCCCGTTTTTCCGCCGCATGCTGGTACTTGTGGTTCTCCAAGTACCAGCATGCGGGGGAGGCTTGCTGGGACTTGTAGTACTGCTACTAAAAACAATATCTTTTATTTTACAACAAAGGCTATCAGCCCTCCCATCCGCAGCCCATTGGATGGGGGGGGACAGCCTCGGGCTTCACCCCTGGCCCTTGGGTGGCTGGGGGGGGGACCCCTTGATTGAAGGGGTTCCCACTCCCCCAGGGTACCCCGGCCAGGGGTGACTAGTTGGATTTTTGATGCCACGGCCGCAGGGCGCTGTATAAAAGTGACCCCCGGCTGTGGCATTATCTGTCCAGCTAGTGGAGCCCGGTGCTGGTTTTAAAAATACGGGGGACCCCTACTCTTTTTGACCCCCGTATTTTTGGGACCAGGACCAGGCGCAGAGCCCGATGCTGGTTGCTTAAATATGGGGGAACCCCTGTCATTTTTCCCCCCATATTTCTGCAACCAGGATCGGCTCAAAGAGCCCGAGGCTGGTTATGCTTAGGAGGGGGGACCCCACGCAATTTTTTTGGCAAAAATAAGCACTTTCCCACCCCTTCCCACTGATATACATGCACGGATCTCATGGATCCCTGCATGCATCTCAAATCACAAAAAAAAAAAGCAGGTCTGTTTTTTTTTAGGACTTTTTTACGAGTTGTAATTTTTCACGGCAGTGTTTTGTGTTTTTTTGCTTTGCACTTCTTAGTAAATGACCGAGATTCATATCTAAACAGGCGTAATTTGACAGATGGTGTATTCATTCGTAATTTTTTACCTGAACTAGCAAAAAATTACGAATGCCCTCATCACTGCCGTGATTAGTGTTTAGTAAATGACCGAGATTAACCGAGATGACACTTTGAAGAAAAAACGGCATCTCGGTCAAAATCGGGAGCTTAGTAAATATACCCCATTGTCGGCCGTAATGTGTAAAAAGGGGGATGCTGTCTGCTGTAATGTGTAAAAAGGGGACGCTGTCTGCCGTAATGTGTAAAAAGGGGGACTGTCTGCTGTAATGTGTAAAAGGGGCTCTACCTGGTGTAGTGGCGCTACTGTGCGGTGTAATTTGAATAATGGAGACTACTGTGCACCGTAGTATGAATTGGTATTATTTTGTGGCCACGCCCCTTCCCCATGAAGCCACGCCCTATCTTGCATGGGGGGGGGCAATGCCGTTTTTTGCACACATCGCTAAAATGCCTAGTTACGGCACTGCATCATATATTGGGTACAGCAATGTTTTATGCATGACTGATAATAGAATAGAAATACCTCCTTACATCACAATTTGTGATGATATAATTAGAAGCTCTTTATTAAATCTTAATTCAAACTATAAGGTAACTAACAACCCAATTCAATCACCAACAAGTGTGTCTAACAACTAGTGTGTGTGTAATAGTCACAAGCAGGGCCGGCAACGGGGGGTGGGGGTGGGGCTTCAAAGGGGACACCTGTACCGGGCCCCATGGGCGAGAGGGGCCCTACGGATACACCACTTAGTGCCATGCAAGGATGTGAGCCATCTTATCCAAATAGGGCAGTGAGCTATAGGTGGTCTGGGTGCAGCTGCAGAGTGACAGGAGCCTCCCACACACAGTGACTGTGCGGTGCAAGTGTACACCCGCTCGTCCCGGTCCAGTTCTGTTGTAGGCAATTATGTGACATGGCAGCAGCTCCACTTGCCAGGCCGTGCCCCAGGCCGGCCTCTTCTGGTGGGGTGTGAGGGCCGCATGGTACCTGCTGTGCAGTGTGAGGGTCTGGATACTGGGTAGTGCAGCGCAGGTGAGTCTCTCACTGGGGTAAGAATGGATTGGTGAAGGGATACAGGGCTTTGGGATAGGGTGGGGGAGCTGGGAATACAGCATGGAGTCATTGGGGAGAGACAGAATGTGGGTTGCGTGGAAAGGAGAGAGGGAGACACAGACTGTGGCATGTGTGGTGGAGAAAGTATGAGCTATACATAATTATATAATTATATATGTTTATAAATATTTATTTATTAACAGTTTATTATATAGCACAGCAAATTATGTTGCAATTCAATATCTATCTATCTATCTATCTATCTATCTATCTATCTATCTATCTATCTATCTATGTACATAGCAAAATTTCCACTAGGTGGAAGGTGCACTCTCGCGGTAATAAATAAAGTCCATATATAAAAAGACTTTTATTGAGAAAATCCAAAAGCCATATATGTCGACGTTTCGGTCCATGTGACGGGCCTTTCTCAAGACTATTAGCTTTTAAATTAACATCTTGCATCAAATTATTGTCATGTGTCTGTGAAAAGAATAAAGTGTAGACAAATTCACATATACAGGGAACTACGCCTCCCAGGCCAAGAATCATCTGACAACAATCCAATAATATAATCACCGCATTAAATATCCATCTCACCAATTACTAATGTATGTGACCATGCAGCTTTTACAGGAATCTCACCACCTTCACCTGTGACAGAGCCACCCAAACTCATAGTGTCACGTGAACACAGCTCACCTAAGGTCAGATCATAGTCATCAACAAATTCCTAGCGAAAAAAGGAATAGCATATCCGGACACAGTCTTTAAAAATCATAGATGTAGAGGGACATACATCTAAAATAAATATCAAACATGGATTATACTCAAGGACAAAATCTCTAACATAGTACTTCAGTGCAAACCATTCTCAAACATACCTGATCAAACAGATCCTGCTATCATGATGCAGCTGCAGGGTCACGGTATGCACGGCGTGCTGCATAAATAACAACAAAAACTGCATCTACATTGTGCTACAATCTGCGTTCAGTGAACGGTCAATGATACAAAGTGAGAGGTAAAAACTTACTGTAGTTGGGAGGAGAGTAACGCGTCCCTGAGCTGCATGCCAAATGACAGCAACGGGACTGCTATTTAAATATCCCGGACCGGAAGTGGCCGGATACATCATGTGCAACTCTCTAGAGCTTCCCGCCAATGGGTGTTCACGATTACTACTCTGCAAAGTACTGTATCATCTACAAAGATGCGGCTCCCAGGCCGCACATCACAACAGCCATCAAGGGCCCCATGCACCAACATCCGCAGCATCTGTAACGCGCCCCGGCAGATCACGGCGCTCCTGCGTTCCATCTGCCGGAAGTGCGTTCCACCGGACCGGAAATGGCCCGAATGTGCACCAGACAAGCAGTGGGTGAACTCTAAATAGGTTCCTACCCTCTAATACTAAATGAAATCAGCTGACAGTATGCAGTATATCGTGGGGCGTGGCTCACATGCTGCGACCAAAACATTAGCAAAGTGATCACAGTGGGAAAAATTTTGTCAATACTTAACAGATGTCTAGGCCTGGGGGGTAGTCCATACATACAAACATCGCACAAATGGACCATTATACAAAGTACAAAAACACTAAATAAATACAATTCAGAATCAAAGAAATTATCAAAGTAATTACAAAATAAAATACATGAAAAAAACAAACATGATGTGAATAAATGATTTCTTTGAAGGGAACCTTTGGAGCCTAATGATATTAGGCTACCTATGTACACTATTAGATTGATATGTCAATTGACCATTACATAGTGTGATTAGAACAAGTTACATAAATGACATCATCACCCAATATAGTGTCTAATAAGGAGAACCACACCAATCATCTCCAAGACACAAATATAAATCAATTCCTTCGATAGTGACAGGTTCCAAGGATAAAGAAAATACAACAATACAAATAAAAAGAAAACAAATTTTTAGGTGTAGTTTACAGAAAAACATTAAATGGATTGGACTCATTAAGTCCTCTCGGGGCTACCGTGTCCAACCTGTGTATCCAATAGCTTTCGCGTCTCTTCAACAACAGGGACCGATCGCCACCAGTAGGACATGGTGGGATCCAATCGATTAGTTTACACTTTAAACTAGCAACTTGGTGTTTAGCACTTAAAAAATGCCTGGCTACTGGTTTATCCGTTTTGCCTGTAGTCAATGCAGTATGAATCGAGGACCGATGGTTGGCCATCCGATCTCGAAATGGCCGTGTAGTCAGACCAACATATACAAGTCCACATGGACACTTGAGAATATAGATTACATGGTCTAACCGACAGTGTAGGTGATATCTTAGCTTGATTACCTTTCCAGAATGTGGATGATAAAACACTGGACCAGTCAACATCGATCTACAGGTGGTACAGCTACCGCAAGAGTAGCTGCCCGGTCTTGACTGCATCACCTGAAATGGAGTCAGGTCTTTTTTGGGGAACATGGTAGGGCGCATCAATAGTTGTCTAAGATTCGCGCCTCTACGGTAGGCTACCATAGGCGAATTCATTTTAGAGAAAGGAAGATTGACATCTGAGGCTACAATAGGCCAATGCTTCCTTAGCGATTTCCGTATAGTGGTGGTATTGTCAAACTGTGTTGGGAAAATCATGCGGTCTATACTTTTATTGGTTTTACTCTGTTGACCCACAAAGATTTTAGTAGCTTTATTTAGACATTTGGCTAATGTTCTAGGTGTATATCCTCGACTTAAAAATCGAGAAGTAACTTCTGTACACTGTATATTTCTGCGGTCTGGTTCAGAGTTGATACGCATGATTCGTTCTATATTACAACCATTAGCCATTCTAGTGGATAGTATCTTACAACCACTAGTATTAAACACTGAAAGCTATTTAAAAGACACCGGTGACTTCCTGACTCAGTTACATGGGATTCAGGTAAACGATGAAACTTTGATGTTGGCATCTTTAGATGTATGTTCTTTATATACAGTAATTCCACACCAAGCTGGACTGGATATCATTAAGAAAAGTTTGTTGAAAGTTGAGAATCTTGAATTTCCAATTAATTTCATATTAGAACTCATTGAACTAGTATTGACCCAAAACCACTTTCTATATAAGGATAAGTATTTTTTGCAGATTGCAGGCACTGCAATGGGGTCTAATCTGGCCCCTGCATATGCCAATCTTTATATGGCTGATTATGAGACCACACACTTATTGCCAATTTATGGCCACAAGATTATCTTTTATCGAAGATTCATAGACGACATCTTTTTACTCTGGCGAGGTACCGAATTTGAGTTTATAAACATGGTCAATGAACTGAATGCATTAGACAGCCCCATTCGTTTGACGTATACTATCTCATCTACCGAGATTAACTTTCTTGATGTTACCGTTATCAAAACAGATGTTGGTTTTATCTCGACTGTTTTTCGTAAAACGACTGATCGTAACTTGCTGTTACAGGCAGATAGTTTCCATCCCCCTGCTCTAAAAGAAAGTCTCCCTATTTCCCAGTATTTACGAATCATGCGTATCAACTCTGAACCAGACCGCAGAAATATACAGTGTACAGAAGTTACTTCTCGATTTTTAAGTCGAGGATATACACCTAGAACATTAGCCAAATGTCTAAATAAAGCTACTAAAATCTTTGTGGGTCAACAGAGTAAAACCAATAAAAGTATAGACCGCATGATTTTCCCAACACAGTTTGACAATACCACCACTATACGGAAATCGCTAAGGAAGCATTGGCCTATTGTAGCCTCAGATGTCTATCTTCCTTTCTCTAAAATTAATTCGCCTATGGTAGCCTACCGTAGAGGCGCGAATCTTAGACAACTATTGATGCGCCCTACCATGTTCCCCAAAAAAGACCTGACTCCATTTCAGGTGATGCAGTCAAGACCGGGCAGCTACTCTTGCGGTAGCTGTACCACCTGTAGATCGATGTTGACTGGTCCAGTGTTTTATCATCCACATTCTGGAAAGGTAATCAAGCTAAGATATCACCTACACTGTCGGTTAGACCATGTAATCTATATTCTCAAGTGTCCATGTGGACTTGTATATGTTGGTCTGACTACACGGCCATTTCGAGATCGGATGGCCAACCATCGGTCCTCGATTCATACTGCATTGACTACAGGCAAAACGGATAAACCAGTAGCCAGGCATTTTTTAAGTGCTAAACACCAAGTTGCTAGTTTAAAGTGTAAACTAATCGATTGGATCCCACCATGTCCTACTGGTGGCGATCGGTCCCTGTTGTTGAAGAGACGCGAAAGCTATTGGATACACAGGTTGGACACGGTAGCCCCGAGAGGACTTAATGAGTCCAATCCATTTAATGTTTTTCTGTAAACTACACCTAAAAATTTGTTTTCTTTTTATTTGTATTGTTGTATTTTCTTTATCCTTGGAACCTGTCACTATCGAAGGAATTGATTTATATTTGTGTCTTGGAGATGATTGGTGTGGTTCTCCTTATTAGACACTATATTGGGTGATGATGTCATTTATGTAACTTGTTCTAATCACACTATGTAATGGTCAATTGACATATCAATCTAATAGTGTACATAGGTAGCCTAATATCATTAGGCTCCAAAGGTTCCCTTCAAAGAAATCATTTATTCACATCATGTTTGTTTTTTTCATGTATTTTATTTTTTAATTACTTTGATAATTTCTTTGATTCTGAATTGTATTTATTTAGTGTTTTTGTACTTTGTATAATGGTCCATTTGTGCGATGTTTGTATGTATGGACTACCCCCCAGGCCTAGACATCTGTTAAGTATTGACAAAATTTTTCCCACTGTGATCACTTTGCTAATGTTTTGGTCGCAGCATGTGAGCCACGCCCCACGATATACTGCATACTGTCAGCTGATTTCATTTAGTATTAGAGGGTAGGAACCTATTTAGAGTTCACCCACTGCTTGTCTGGTGCACATTCGGGCCATTTCCGGTCCGGTGGAACGCACTTCCGGCAGATGGAACGCAGGAGCGCCGTGATCTGCCGGGGCGCGTTACAGATGCTGCGGATGTTGGTGCATGGGGCCCTTGATGGCTGTTGTGATGTGCGGCCTGGGAGCCGCATCTTTGTAGATGATACAGTACTTTGCAGAGTAGTAATCGTGAACACCCATTGGCGGGAAGCTCTAGAGAGTTGCACATGATGTATCCGGCCACTTCCGGTCCGGGATATTTAAATAGCAGTCCCGTTGCTGTCATTTGGCATGCAGCTCAGGGACGCGTTACTCTCCTCCCAACTACAGTAAGTTTTTACCTCTCACTTTGTATCATTGACCGTTCACTGAACGCAGATTGTAGCACAATGTAGATGCAGTTTTTGTTGTTATTTATGCAGCACGCCGTGCATACCGTGACCCTGCAGCTGCATCATGATAGCAGGATCTGTTTGATCAGGTATGTTTGAGAATGGTTTGCACTGAAGTACTATGTTAGAGATTTTGTCCTTGAGTATAATCCATGTTTGATATTTATTTTAGATGTATGTCCCTCTACATCTATGATTTTTAAAGACTGTGTCCGGATATGCTATTCCTTTTTTCGCTAGGAATTTGTTGATGACTATGATCTGACCTTAGGTGAGCTGTGTTCACGTGACACTATGAGTTTGGGTGGCTCTGTCACAGGTGAAGGTGGTGAGATTCCTGTAAAAGCTGCATGGTCACATACATTAGTAATTGGTGAGATGGATATTTAATGCGGTGATTATATTATTGGATTGTTGTCAGATGATTCTTGGCCTGGGAGGCGTAGTTCCCTGTATATGTGAATTTGTCTACACTTTATTCTTTTCACAGACACATGACAATAATTTGATGCAAGATGTTAATTTAAAAGCTAATAGTCTTGAGAAAGGCCCGTCACATGGACCGAAACGTCGACATATATGGCTTTTGGATTTTCTCAATAAAAGTCTTTTTATATATGGACTTTATTTATTACCGCGAGAGTGCACCTTCCACCTAGTGGAAATTTTGCTGTTCGAGTGGATCTGCAAGGGTTCATTAGGAGCACCCGCAACGTTGGAGTTTATGGGATGAGAGTGCAGGATTACCGTGGATATCTATGTACATATATATATATATATATATATATATATATATATATAAATATGAGGGCAGGCAGTTGGGACAGGTGTTTTTCCCCAAGGCAAGGTGTTCAGCAGGTGACAGCTGTATTGGCTTCCGCCGGTCTTCTGCAAAGAAAATAGTTTTGAGTCATATTAAACATGCTGCATCATTTATTTTCTACCTAAGCAAAAGTAATACTTTTTCTCTGGATATAATTTTTCTCCACATGTAGCAATATATAAATGGACATGTAACACATTGCTACCCCTTGCAGTTGTATTTGATGTGTTACATGTCAGTTTATAGTTTGCCACGTTTCTACAATAGATTAATGCAGTGATCTCCAACCAGTAGTTCGTGAGCTACTGTTAGTTCGCTGTAGTATTTTTGGTAGCTCACAGAGCGCACGGGCTTGGGCAGTCACTGGCACTCCTCCTCCCTTTATTTCTAATATGGTCTGGCCGTCAGCCAATCAGAGCTTGTGGACCGGCAGTGGCGGCACCTGATTGGCAACCGGGCCGCGAGTTTTGATTGGCTCACTTACCGGCACCATATTTTAAATGCCCGCCGCCACTGGAGACTCTGTCACCCTCACCGCAGCCGCTCTCCGGACTTCACAGGAGAGGCGCGCGCTACACTCTCCTCCTCTTCCGTCCCTCATACAGGAGGAGCAGCACCGGCAGCAGTAGAAGAAGCCAGCAAGGGTTAGCACTGTGTGGGGCACTGTATCGGACACTGTGAGGGGGCATTTTATTTGGTGCTGCGGGGGGCATTTTAAATGGCACTGCAGGGGGAATTGTATCTTGCACTGGTGGGGGCATTGTATCTGGCACTGCTGTGGGGCATTATTTGTGTATCTGGCACTGATGAGGGGCATTATTTATGTATCTGGCACTACGTGGGGGGGCATTACTTGTAGTTGTGAGGACACACCCAATTGTGTGAGGCCACACCCACTTTTGCAGGAACGCACACGCATTGGGGGGAGGGGGTAGCTCCTTCAGAGGTTTTATTTTCCAAAAGTAGCTCACACCCCAATTAAGGTTGGAGACCACTGGACTAATGAATATCTTTGTAACATATGCATACTACATAGAGAAAAAATACATATACGTATATAAACCTCCACTAATTCTTCCCTTAGCAATCTGATGAAACTAGGTCAGCTAGTGAAGTATAACTCTAATTGTAGTATGCACCCTCTGATGTTAATTGTGTGTACATATGGGAGATACCTGCTGCGATCCCTCCATGGTACATCTGGGGCATCCTTAATATTTGTGGGTGCTCTCTGATCATGGCTGTTGTCAGGGGATAGTCCACAAACATTGAATTCTAAATCTGTCCCTTAGTAACTTTTGGAGGAATTTCAGACAGTTTACATAGAGTTGTAAATAAAAATTGGAGATACATTGGATGTAATGGACAACATTCTATAAATTAGAGGGCAAATGGGTGGATTATTGACTGCTGTTGTTCTATATACTATAGAGCAGTGTTTTTCAACCACCGTGCTGTGGCACACTAGTGAGGCCCTGGAACGATTAATACTGGTGGGTTTAGTGGTTGCAGAGCCAGTTCTAATTTTGGGCCTAGGCAGTGTTGGGTTCTTCTGGCTTTCTCAGATGTGGCTCTGGCGTTACCTATGGAGAAGCTGCGACATGACATCCTAGGACACGCAACTGCACCATGCATCAATATTATATTTGAGTGTGCCTTGGAAATATTTAAATCTTGTTCAGTGTGCCGCGAGTTGTAAAATGTTGAAAATCTCTGCTATAGAGAGTAGCTGCTAATAAGATTAACCCCCACCTTATTATATATCTGTTCAGCATGTCTAAGCAATCGGGTAACAATAGTAGGAGTTGGATTTATTTAATGTTATTCTTAATACAGATACAGGTTGAGTATCCCATATCCAAATATTCCGAAATACGGAATATTCCGAAATACGGAATTTTTTGAGTGAGACTGAGATAATGAAACCTTTGTTTTCTGTTGGCTCAAAGTACACAAACTTTGTTTAACACACAAAGGTATTAAAATATTGTATTAAATGACCTTCAGGCTGTGTCTATAAGGTGTACATGAAACATAAATGAATTGTGTGAATGCACACACACTTTGTTTAATGCACAAAGTTATTAAAAATATTGGCTAAAATGACCTTCAGGCTGTGTGTATAAGGTGTATATGAAACATAAATGCATTCTGTGCTTAGACTTGGGTCCAATCACTGTGATATCTTATTATGGTATGCAATTATTCCAAAATACAGAATAATCCGATATCCAAAATACTTCTGGTCACAAGCATTTTGGATAAGGGATACTCAACCTGTATATAATTATATAATAGCATAGTATTCTTATTATGAACATTTAGAGATTTATTTTGTATGAACATGGTAAATAAATGTATATTGGGGCTGTTGATTCAGTGCTCTAGACTAAGCCATGATTTAGTGGCAAATCCTCCATAGATGAGGGAAGGCAGTCCATCTCCTCCCAGCCTTATTGCTATGTAACCTCTAGCTTCATCTTCCTACTCAGTGCTGACCTTGGAAATGAGACCCCCAGATTTGAATGGGGTCCCTGAGGCAGCAGTGAGGAGATGGCACACAGGTCCCAGACGTGAGTGGAGTTCCTGGGACAGCAGTAAGGAGATGGTACACACATCCACGAGGTGAGTGAGGTGCCCAGGGCAGCGATCAGCAGATGGCACACAGGTCCTAGAGGTGATTGGGGTCCTGGGGCAGCAGAGATGGCATACAAGCCCCAGAGGCAAGTGGGGTTCCAAAGTAGTGGTGAAAAGATGGCACATGGGTCTCAGATGTGAGTGGGGTCCCAGGGCAGCAGTGAGATTTCACACAGGTCTCAGAGGTGAATGTGGTTCCCCGGGCAGCGGTGAAGATATTTATCTAACGTGAGTCAGGAGACTGAACACTGATTGCTTTTGAGATAGTCCTTTGAAAAGGGCAATGGGCCGTAAAAAGCAAATAGATATTTTTCTTTCTAAAGGCCAGTACACCCAGTGGGTGAAATGAGCGATGTGCTAGATTGTGTCTGCATGCAGGCCAATCTAGCACCGGAGATAGCGATGCACAGGGCCTCGCATCGCTATCACTGTGGGGCATACACATGAGAGATCCGTGCTTAAAATCTAAGCAATGTAGTCAGATTACTTAGATTTTAAGAATGGATCTCTCTGTGTGTACCCCCCTTAAGTGGTCTAAAGGGGCATACACACAGAGAGATCCGTTCTTAATTTCTAAACAATCTGACTAGATTGCTTAGAAATTAACATGGACTTCTCTGTGTGTATGCCCCATATCAATGTGCGGCCCACACGTCGCTGTTGCCGGTACTAGATTTGCCTGCATGTAGGCACAATTTAGTAGATTGCTCACTTCACAGCTCAGCACACATCGCGCTTTGTGCTGATTGGGGGTAGAGATGTGTGCTGAGAGGGGAGAGAGATGTGTGCTGAGCAGAGGGAGAGATGTGTGCTGAGCAGAGGGAGAGATGTGTGCTGAGAGGGAAGAGAGATGTGTGCTGAGAGGGGAGAGAGATGTGTGCTGAGAGGGGAGAGAGATGTGTGCTGACACTGCTGAGCAGAGGGAGAGATGTGTGCTGAACGGGGGGAGAGATGTGTGCTGAGAGGGAAGAGAGATGTGTGCTGAGCAGAGGGAGAGATGTGTGCTGAACGGGGGGAGAGATGTGTGCTGAGAGGGGAGAGAGATGTGTGCTGAGAGGGGAGAGAGATGTGTGCTGAGCGGGGGGAGAGATGTGTGCTGAGCAGGGGGGAGAGATGTGTGCTGAGTGGTGGGGGAGAGGAGTGCTGAGGGGGGAGATATGTGCTGAGCAGGGGGAGAGATGTGTGCTGAGTGGGGGAGAGTTGTGTGCTGAGTGGGGGGAGAGACGTGTGCTGAGGGGGAGGAGAGATGTGTGCTGAGTGGGGGAGAGACGTGTGCTGAAGGGGGGAGAGACATGTGCTGAGCGGGGGAAGAGATGTGTGCTGAGAGGGGGGAGAGATGTGTGCTGAACGGGGGAGAGATGTGTGCTGAAGGGGGAGAGATGTGTGCTGAGCAGAGGGAGAGATGTGTGCTGAGTTGGGGGAGAGATGTGTGCTGAGCAGGGGGAGAGATGTGTGCTGAGCGGGGGGAGAGATGTGTGCTGAGTGGGGGGAGAGATGTATGCTGAGTGGGGGGAGAGATGTATATTGAGCAGGGGGAGAGATGTGTGCTGAGCAGGGGGAGAGATGTGTGCTGAGCGGGGGAGAGATGTGTGCTGAGCGGAGGGAGAGATGTGTGCTGAGTGGGGGGAGAGATGTATGCTGAGCAGGGGGAGAGATGTGTGCTGAGCAGGGGGAGAGATGTGTGCTGAAGGGGGGGAGAGATGTGTGCTGAGCGTGGGAGAGTTGTGTGCTGAGCTGGTGGAGAGAGATGTGTGCTGAGCGGGGGGAGAGATGTGTGCTAAGCAGGGGGAGACATGTGCTGAGGGGGGAGAGATGTGTGCTGAGCTGGGGAAGAGATGTGTGCTGAGGAGGAGGAATGAGTGCTGAGCGGGGGGAGAGATGTGTGCTGAGCAGGGGGTGAGATGTAATAAGCAGGGGGAGAGATGTGTGCTGAGTGAGGGGAGAGATGTGTGCTGAGGGGGGAGAGATGTGTGCTGAGTGGGGGGAGAGATGTGTGCTGAGCAGGGCCGGCAACAGAAATCTTGGGGCCCGGTACAGTGATATCTCTGGGGCCCCCTCAGATTATATATATTTATATAATCTGCTAATAAATAAATTATATATTAGAGATGAGCGGGTTCGGTTTCTCTGAATCCGAACCCGCCAGAACTTCATGTTTTTTTTCACGGGTCCGAGCGACTCGGATCTTCCCGCCTTGCTCGGTTAACCCGAGCGCGCCCGAACGTCATCATGACGCTGTCGGATTCTCGCGAGGCTCGGATTCTATCGCGAGACTCGGATTCTATATAAGGAGCCGCGCGTCGCCGCCATTTTCACACGTGCATTGAGATTGATAGGGAGAGGACGTGGCTGGCGTCCTCTCCATTTAGATTATAAGAGACTGAGAGAGATTTACTGGAGCTGACTAGGAGGAGTACTGTTACTGTAGAAGTGTAGAGACTGAGTGGAGAGAGTTTACTAGTGAGGACAGTGCAGTTTACTTTATAATCCGTTCTCTGCCTGAAAAAAGCGATACACAGCACACAGTGACTCAGTCACATACCATATCTGTGTGCACTGCTCAGGCTCAGGCCAGTGTGCTGCATCATCTATTATCTATATATAATATTATATATATCTGTCTGACTGCTCAGCTCACACAGCTTATAATTGTGGGGGAGACTGGGGAGCACTACTGCAGTGCCAGTTATAGGTTATAGCAGGAGCCAGGAGTACATAATATATTATATAGTGAGTGACCACCAGACACACAGTGCAGTTTATTTAATATATCCGTTCTCTGCCTGAAAAAAGCGATACACACAGTGACTCAGTCAGTCACATACCATATCTGTGTGCACTGCTCAGGCTCAGGCCAGTGTGCTGCATCATCTATATATATTATATATCTGTCTGACTGCTCAGCTCACACAGCTTATAATTGTGGGGGAGACTGGGGAGCACTACTGCAGTGCCAGTTATAGGTTACAGCAGGAGCCAGGAGTACATAATATTATATTAAAATTAAACAGTGCACACTTTTGCTGCAGGAGTGCCACTGCCAGTGTGACTAGTGACCAGTGACCTGACCACCAGTATATATAATATTAGTAGTATACTATCTCTTTATCAACCAGTCTATATTAGCAGCAGACACAGTACAGTGCGGTAGTTCACGGCTGTGGCTACCTCTGTGTCGGCACTCGGCAGCCCGTCCATAATTGTATATACCACCTAACCGTGGTTTTTTTTTCTTTCTTTATACATACATACTAGTTACGAGTATACTATCTCTTTATCAACCAGTCTATATTAGCAGCAGACACAGTACAGTGCGGTAGTTCACGGCTGTGGCTACCTCTGTGTCGGCACTCGGCAGCCCGTCCATAATTGTATATACCACCTAACCGTGGTTTTTTTTTCTTTCTTTATACATACATACTAGTTACGAGTATACTATCTCTTTATCAACCAGTCTATATATTAGCAGCAGACACAGTACAGTGCGGTAGTTCACGGCTGTGGCTACCTCTGTGTCGGCACTCGGCAGCCCGTCCATAATTGTATATACCACCTAACCGTGGTTTTTTTTTCTTTCTTTATACATACATACTAGTTACGAGTATACTATCTCTTTATCAACCAGTCTATATTAGCAGCAGACACAGTACAGTGCGGTAGTTCACGGCTGTGGCTACCTCTGTGTCGGCACTCGGCAGCCCGTCCATAATTGTATATACCACCTAACCGTGGTTTTTTTTTCTTTCTTTATACATACATACTAGTTACGAGTATACTATCTCTTTATCAACCAGTCTATATATTAGCAGCAGACACAGTACAGTGCGGTAGTTCACGGCTGTGGCTACCTCTGTGTCGGCACTCGGCAGCCCGTCCATAATTGTATATACCACCTAACCGTGGTTTTTTTTTCTTTCTTTATACATACATACTAGTTACGAGTATACTATCTCTTTATCAACCAGTCTATATTAGCAGCAGACACAGTACAGTGTGGTAGTTCACGGCTGTGGCTACCTCTGTGTCGGCACTCGGCAGCCCGTCCATAATTGTATATATCACCTAACCGTGGTTTTTTTTTCTTTCTTTATACATACATACTAGTTACGAGTATACTATCTCTTTATCAACCAGTCTATATATTAGCAGCAGACACAGTACAGTGCGGTAGTTCACGGCTGTGGCTACCTCTGTGTCGGCACTCGGCAGCCCGTCCATAATTGTATATACCACCTAACCGTGGTTTTTTTTTCTTTCTTTATACATACATACTAGTTACGAGTATACTATCTCTTTATCAACCAGTCTATATTAGCAGCAGACACAGTACAGTGCGGTAGTTCACGGCTGTGGCTACCTCTGTGTCGGCACTCGGCAGCCCGTCCATAATTGTATATACCACCTAACCGTGGTTTTTTTTTCTTTCTTTATACATACATACTAGTTACGAGTATACTATCTCTTTATCAACCAGTCTATATATTAGCAGCAGACACAGTACAGTGCGGTAGTTCACGGCTGTGGCTACCTCTGTGTCGGCACTCGGCAGCCCGTCCATAATTGTATATACCACCTAACCGTGGTTTTTTTTTCTTTCTTTATACATACATACTAGTTACGAGTATACTATCTCTTTATCAACCAGTCTATATTAGCAGCAGACACAGTACAGTGCGGTAGTTCACGGCTGTGGCTACCTCTGTGTCGGCACTCGGCAGCCCGTCCATAATTGTATATACCACCTAACCGTGGTTTTTTTTTCTTTCTTTATACATACATACTAGTTACGAGTATACTATCTCTTTATCAACCAGTCTATATATTAGCAGCAGACACAGTACAGTGCGGTAGTTCACGGCTGTGGCTACCTCTGTGTCGGCACTCGGCAGCCCGTCCATAATTGTATATACCACCTAACCGTGTTTTTTTTTTCTTTCTTTATACATACATACTAGTTACGAGTATACTATCTCTTTATCAACCAGTCTATATATTAGCAGCAGACACAGTACAGTGCGGTAGTTCACGGCTGTGGCTACCTCTGTGTCGGCACTCGGCAGCCCGTCCATAATTGTATATACCACCTAACCGTGGTTTTTTTTTCTTTCTTTATACATACATACTAGTTACGAGTATACTATCTCTTTATCAACCAGTCTATATATTAGCAGCAGACACAGTACAGTGCGGTAGTTCACGGCTGTGGCTACCTCTGTGTCGGCACTCGGCAGCCCGTCCATAATTGTATACTAGTATCCAATCCATCCATCTCCATTGTTTACCTGAGGTGCCTTTTAGTTGTGCCTATTAAAATATGGAGAACAAAAATGTTGAGGTTCCAAAATTAGGGAAAGATCAAGATCCACTTCCACCTCGTGCTGAAGCTGCTGCCACTAGTCATGGCCGAGACAATGAAATGCCAGCAACGTCGTCTGCCAAGGCCGATGCCCAATGTCATAGTACAGAGCATGTCAAATCCAAAACACCAAATATCAGTAAAAAAAGGACTCCAAAACCTAAAATAAAATTGTCGGAGGAGAAGCGTAAACTTGCCAATATGCCATTTACCACACGGAGTGGCAAGGAACGGCTGAGGCCCTGGCCTATGTTCATGGCTAGTGGTTCAGCTTCACATGAGGATGGAAGCACTCAGCCTCTCGCTAGAAAAATGAAAAGACTCAAGCTGGCAAAAGCAGCACAGCAAAGAACTGTGCATTCTTCGAAATCCCAAATCCACAAGGAGAGTCCAATTGTGTCGGTTGCGATGCCTGACCTTCCCAACACTGGACGTGAAGAGCATGCGCCTTCCACCATTTGCACGCCCCCTGCAAGTGCTGGAAGGAGCACCCGCAGTCCAGTTCCTGATAGTCAGATTGAAGATGTCAGTGTTGAAGTACACCAGGATGAGGAGGATATGGGTGTTGCTGGCGCTGGGGAGGAAATTGACCAGGAGGATTCTGATGGTGAGGTGGTTTGTTTAAGTCAGGCACCCGGGGAGACACCTGTTGTCCGTGGGAGGAATATGGCCGTTGACATGCCAGGTGAAAATACCAAAAAAATCAGCTCTTCGGTGTGGAGGTATTTCACCAGAAATGCGGACAACAGGTGTCAAGCCATGTGTTCCCTTTGTCAAGCTGTAATAAGTAGGGGTAAGGACGTTAACCACCTCGGAACATCCTCCCTTATACGTCACCTGCAGCGAATTCATAATAAGTCAGTGACAAGTTCAAAAACTTTGGGTGACAGCGGAAGCAGTCCACTGACCAGTAAATCCCTTCCTCTTGTAACCAAGCTCACGCAAACCACCCCACCAACTCCCTCAGTGTCAATTTCCTCCTTCCCCAGGAATGCCAATAGTCCTGCAGGCCATGTCACTGGCAATTCTGACGAGTCCTCTCCTGCCTGGGATTCCTCCGATGCATCCTTGCGTGTAACGCCTACTGCTGCTGGCGCTGCTGTTGTTGCCGCTGGGAGTCGATGGTCATCCCAGAGGGGAAGTCGTAAGCCCACTTGTACTACTTCCAGTAAGCAATTGACTGTTCAACAGTCCTTTGCGAGGAAGATGAAATATCACAGCAGTCATCCTACTGCAAAGCGGATAACTGAGTCCTTGACAACTATGTTGGTGTTAGACGTGCGTCTGGTATCCGCCGTTAGTTCACAGGGAACTAGACAATTTATTGAGGCAGTGTGCCCCCGTTACCAAATACCATCTAGGTTCCACTTCTCTAGGCAGGCGATACCGAGAATGTACACGGACGTCAGAAAAAGACTCACCAGTGTCCTAAAAAATGCAGTTGTACCCAATGTCCACTTAACCACGGACATGTGGACAAGTGGAGCAGGGCAGGGTCAGGACTATATGACTGTGACAGCCCACTGGGTAGATGTATGGACTCCCGCCGCAAGAACAGCAGCGGCGGCACCAGTAGCAGCATCTCGCAAACGCCAACTCTTTCCTAGGCAGGCTACGCTTTGTATCACCGCTTTCCAGAATACGCACACAGCTGAAAACCTCTTACGGCAACTGAGGAAGATCATCGCGGAATGGCTTACCCCAATTGGACTCTCCTGTGGATTTGTGGCATCAGACAACGCCAGCAATATTGTGTGTGCATTAAATATGGGCAAATTCCAGCACGTCCCATGTTTTGCACATACCTTGAATTTGGTGGTGCAGAATTTTTTAAAAAACGACAGGGGCGTGCAAGAGATGCTGTCGGTGGCCAGAAAAATTGCGGGACACTTTCGGCGTACAGGCACCACGTACAGAAGACTGGAGCACCACCAAAAACTACTGAACCTGCCCTGCCATCATCTGAAGCAAGAAGTGGTAACGAGGTGGAATTCAACCCTCTATATGCTTCAGAGGTTGGAGGAGCAGCAAAAGGCCATTCAAGCCTATACAATTGAGCACGATATAGGAGGTGGAATGCACCTGTCTCAAGTGCAGTGGAGAATGATTTCAACGTTGTGCAAGGTTCTGATGCCCTTTGAACTTGCCACACGTGAAGTCAGTTCAGACACTGCCAGCCTGAGTCAGGTCATTCCCCTCATCAGGCTTTTGCAGAAGAAGCTGGAGGCATTGAAGAAGGAGCTAAAAGGGAGCGATTCTGCTAGGCATGTGGGACTTGTGGATGCAGCCCTTAATTCGCTTAACAAGGATTCACGGGTGGTCAATCTGTTGAAATCAGAGCACTACATTTTGGCCACCGTGCTCGATCCTAGATTTAAAGCCTACCTTGGATCTCTCTTTCCGGCAGACACAGGTCTGCTGGGGTTGAAAGACCTGCTGGTGACAAAATTGTCAAGTCAAGCGGAACGCGACCTGTCAACATCTCCTCCTTCACATTCTCCCGCAACTGGGGGTGCGAGGAAAAGGCTCAGAATTCCGAGCCCACCCGCTGGCGGTGATGCATGGCAGTCTGGAGCGACAGCTGATGCTGACATCTGGTCCGGACTGAAGGACCTGACAACGATTACGGACATGTCGTCTACTGTCACTGCATATGATTCTCTCAACATTGATAGAATGGTGGAGGATTATATGAGTGACCGCATCCAAGTAGGCACGTCACACAGTCCGTACTTATACTGGCAGGAAAAAGAGGCAATTTGGAGGCCCTTGCACAAACTGGCTTTATTCTACCTAAGTTGCCCTCCCACAAGTGTGTACTCCGAAAGAGTGTTTAGTGCCGCCGCTCACCTTGTCAGCAATCGGCGTACGAGGTTACATCCAGAAAATGTGGAGAAGATGATGTTCATTAAAATGAATTATAATCAATTCCTCCGCGGAGACATTGACCAGCAGCAATTGCCTCCACAAAGTACACAGGGAGCTGAGATGGTGGATTCCAGTGGGGACGAATTGATAATCTGTGAGGAGGGGGATGTACACGGTGATATATCGGAGGGTGAAGATGAGGTGGACATCTTGCCTCTGTAGAGCCAGTTTGTGCAAGGAGAGATTAATTGCTTCTTTTTTGGGGGGGGTCCAAACCAACCCGTCATATCAGTCACAGTCGTGTGGCAGACCCTGTCACTGAAATGATGGGTTGGTTAAAGTGTGCATGTCCTGTTTTGTTTATACAACATAAGGGTGGGTGGGAGGGCCCAAGGACAATTCCATCTTGCACCTCTTTTTTCTTTTCTTTTTCTTTGCATCATGTGCTGATTGGGGAGGGTTTTTTGGAAGGGACATCCTGCGTGACACTGCAGTGCCACTCCTAGATGGGCCCGGTGTTTGTGTCGGCCACTAGGGTCGCTAATCTTACTCACACAGCTACCTCATTGTGCCTCTTTTTTTCTTTGCGTCATGTGCTGTTTGGGGAGGGTTTTTTGGAAGGGACATCCTGCGTGACACTGCAGTGCCACTCCTAGATGGGCCCGGTGTTTGTGTCGGCCACTAGGGTCGCTAATCTTACTCACACAGCTACCTCATTGCGCCTCTTTTTTTCTTTGCGTCATGTGCTGTTTGGGGAGGGTTTTTTGGAAGGGCCATCCTGCGTGACACTGCAGTGCCACTCCTAGATGGGCCCGGTGTTTGTGTCGGCCACTAGGGTCGCTAATCTTACTCACACAGCTACCTCATTGCGCCTCTTTTTTTCTTTGCGCCATGTGCTGTTTGGGGAGGGTTTTTTGGAAGGGACATCCTGCGTGACACTGCAGTGCCACTCCTAGATGGGCCCGGTGTTTGTGTCGGCCACTAGGGTCGCTTATCTTACTCACACAGCGACCTCGGTGCAAATTTTAGGACTAAAAATAATATTGTGAGGTGTGAGGTATTCAGAATAGACTGAAAATGAGTGTAAATTATGGTTTTTGAGGTTAATAATACTTTGGGATCAAAATGACCCCCAAATTCTATGATTTAAGCTGTTTTTTAGTGTTTTTTGAAAAAAACACCCGAATCCAAAACACACCCGAATCCGACAAAAAAAATTCGGTGAGGTTTTGCCAAAACGCGTTCGAACCCAAAACACGGCCGCGGAACCGAACCCAAAACCAAAACACAAAACCCGAAAAATTTCAGGCGCTCATCTCTATTATATATATATACAGTGGTCGAAGTGGAAATTGTGAAGTGGGGGTATGGAAAAGTAAAGGTTGCAAATATGCCCTGGAAAAGGGGGCATTACCACTCAAAAGGGGGCGTATCCTTCAGTGTAGTTTACCACCCCATATACCCCTTATACACATTATGCACCACAATAGTAGGACCCCTTATACTATCTAGTATTGGTGCCCCTTTCACATTATACCACACAGTATGAGCCGAAATTCACATTATACCACACAGTATGAGCCGAAATTCACATAATACCACACAGTATGAGCCGAAATTCACATTATACCACACGGTATGAGCCGAAATTCACATTATAGCACACGGTATGAGCCGAAATTCACATTATAGCACATAGTATGAGCCGAAATTCACATTATAGCTCACGGTATGAGCCGAAATTCACATTATAGCATACGGAATGAGACGAAATTCACATTATAGCACACGGTATGAGCCGAAATTCACATTATAGCTGTTAGGGTCTCCTGTCCTGTGCTGCCACGTCGTCATGGCAACCGGGAGACAAGTGCTAGCGGAGTAACCTGAGCGCAGCTGATACTCCGGTTCGGGTCTTTTGCTGTGCAGTGGTTACAGGCTCTGTGCACGGCAGGGTATCCGGTGCTGGTTTTTGTGCTCACAGTCTGTGAGGTCTGAGTGGGGCGTGGACAGCACCTGCTTTATAAGGCCTCTTCTCAGGTTAAGCAGATGCTGCTGAATCTTTGTTGGTTAGTCAGTTCCTGAAAGTTAGCCAGTACTGTGTAGCTTTGTATTTGTTGTTGCTTACTGCAAATAGGCCTGGGGATTTGGTACTACACTCTGCCAATCCAGACCTAGCAGTAAGACTGGAGTCAGTCGTTTAGCTTGCTGGGGTTCTTTTACTACTCTTTGAACTTAGCAAGTTTGCGGCTGTATTCTAAGACTTGCCTGCCTAAATTCTGTCTCACTGTGCAAGGTGTTCAGGTGTCAGCTTAGTGGCAGTAAGCTGAACCTGTGCACTGCAAGTGAGAATTAGGATTGTGGAGACTCTCCTTGTGTCTATCATTCCATCTCTGACCAAGGAGTTTACTGCCACACCCGTTGGTAACCCTTTAGGGTTTTGCTGTTGCCCTTAGCAACAGCATTTCGGGTTCTCTACGTATTAAAACACAACATCTTGCTTTTCCCATCTGAGCATTACTAATACTAGGGAGACACCCAGTTCCTTAGCCTCTGGGCTTCTCTGTTCACTTTGTGTGTATTTTGTTACCCTATCACCTTCTGTGTACGTAATGTCATATTCCCCAGTCGGTCTGTGAGTTCATTTGTTTTGCATACCTATCCGTTCAGACACCAGTACATTCCTGCAGGCACTGGTGTGCATAACAGTTCAAACACCAGTACATTCCTGCAGGCACTGGTGTGCATAACAGTTCTGACACCAGTACATTCCTGCAGGCACTGGTGTGCATAACATATTCAGCAGCCAAATACTCCTGTTGAAATTTTGTGGGAATATGGAGCATACCCCTCAAAATACGTTGCAACAGGTGGTCGATCAGGTGCAGGTCCTGACTCGACAATTTAATGACTTGTCCATTAAAATGCACACCTCCCAGGCCGCTGGCGGAGCTCCCGCAGCAGCAGCACCTTCAGGGGTTAAGGAGCCGAAAGTAAATCTCCCGGATCGTTTTTCTGGAGATCGCTCGCAGTTCTGTTGTTTCAAGGAGAGCTGCAAGCTATACTTCCGGCTTAGGCCTCAGTCTTCTGGGTCGGAGATTCAGCGGGTGGGCATAGTGATTTCCTTGCTACAAGGAGACCCACAGGTCTGGGCATATGGGTTGCAGCCTGACTGTCCGTCGCTTAAAAGTGTTGATGCTTTTTTTACGGCACTGGGCATGTTGTATGATGACCCTGACAAGACGGCCTCAGCCGAGGCTCAGATTTCGATCCTTAAGCAAGGGAGAAGGCCAGTTGAGGTTTACTGTATGGAGTTTCGGAGGTTGGCCCATGATACCCAGTGGAATGACCCAGCCCTGAGACACCAGTACCGAAGAGGTCTTTCTAACCAGATAAAGGACCAACTGGTACAATATCCCTTGCCTGATAGCTTGGATCAGCTCATGCAGTTATCCATCCGGGTGGATAGACGGCTGAGAGAGCATAGGCTTGAAAGGGAGACTGAGGTTTCCTTCTTTCCCAAGGGAACCTCAGACTCTGAGGAATTTCCCGAGGAGCCTATGCAGATTGGGGCTACCCGCCTCTCCTCGCGTGAGAAGACGCGGAGGAGACAGCAGGGGTTGTGTTTGTACTGTGGGAATAAAGGTCATGTGGTAGTATCATGCCCAGAAAAGCCGGAAAACTTCAGGGCCTGAGGGTGATGGGAAATATCCTGTCAGGCCAGAAGTCAGAATTTCCCAAGAAGACTTTTATCATTCCGGTGACCTTGAAGATCCTCGGTCAAACTGTCAAGACTGAGGCCTTTGTGGACAGTGGGGCCGACGGGGTTTTTATGGACCGCCAATTCGCCCTGAAACACTCTGTTCCCTTAGTACCCTTGGCATCGGAAATTGAGATTTGTGGGTTAAACGGGGAACCATTATCCCAAGGTAAAATTACCTCTTGCACTAGCCAGATTTCTTTGTTTATTGGAGCCACACACTCTGAAAAATTGTCCTTTTATGTGACTGTCTGTACTTTTGCCCCATTGGTGTTGGGGTTACCCTGGTTAAGGGCCCACAATCCTCAATTTGACTGGGTCTCTGGGGAGATTCTTAGTTGGGGTACTGATTGTTTCAGGAGTTGCTTGAGCCTTCCAGTCAGGCTCTCGCAGCTAAGTTTGCCAGGATTGCCAGGGTGTTATGCAGATTTTTCGGACGTGTTCTCCAAAAAAGTTGCAGAGGTACTACCTCCCCATCGCCCCTATGACTGTGCCATTGATTTGTTGCCAAATGCTAAGCTTCCCAAGAGCAGGTTGTACTCCCTGTCACGTCCTGAGACTCAGGCTATGGCAGAGTACATTCAGGAGAACTTGGCTAAGGGATTTATCAGACCTTCACAGTCTCCAGTTGGGTCTGGGTTCTTCTTCGTGGGTAAAAAGGACGGTTCGTTGCGACCCTGCATCGACTTCAGGGAATTGAACCGTATCACGATTAAAAACTCATACCCACTGCCCCTCATTTCGGTCTTGTTTGACCAGCTTCGTACTGCCACCATTTTTTCGAAGATTGACCTACGCGGTGCGTACAATCTAATCCGAATAAGAGAGGGGGATGAATGGAAGACTGCCTTTAATACCCACTCAGGGCATTATGAATATTTGGTGATGCCTTTTGGGCTCTGTAATGCCCCGGCAGTCTTCCAGGATTTCATGAATGATGTGCTCAGGGAATATTTGGATAGATTCTTAGTTGTATACTTAGATGACATCCTAATCTTCTCCCATTCCCTGGAGGAACATCGGAAGCATGTACGCTTAGTCCTCCAGAAACTCAGAGACCACCGGCTTGGGGCGAAGCTGGAGAAGTGCGAATTTGAAGTTCAGCAAAGCGCATTTCTAGGATATATTATCTCCCCAGAAGGTTTCCAAATGGAGGGTTCCAAGGTACAGGCAGTCCTGGATTGGGTGCAGCCCACTAGTTTGAAGGCGCTTCAGCGTTTCCTGGGCTTTGCGAATTTTTATAGACGATTTATCGCTGGATTTTCGTCTATAGTGGTGCCCTTGGTGGCACTCACTAAGAAAGGGGCGGATGTTGCTCACTGGTCTTGTGAGGCTAAAGCGGCTTTTGCCCGTCTCAAAAGGGCATTTGTATCGGCCAAGGTGCTGCGACACCCAGATCCAGAGCGTCCTTTTGTGGTGGAGGTGGATGCCTCTGAGATGGGTATTGGGGCAGTGCTTTCTCAGATGGGAGTGTCTGATAATCGCCTTCATCCCTGTGCTTACTTTTCCTGTAAATTTTCGCCTGCCGAGATGAATTATGACGTGGGTAACCGGGAATTGTTGGCTATTAAGGATGCACTCGAGGAGTGGAGACACTGGCTTGAGGGGGCTAAGTTTGTGGTCTCAATTCTCACCGACCATAAGAATCTGGCATATTTAGAGTCAGCGAAGCGTCTCAATGCCAGGCAGGCACGATGGGCTTTGTTTTTTGCTCGCTTTAATTTTTTGATAACATATCGCCCTGGGTCAAAAAACATCAAGGCTGATGCGCTCTCGCAGAGTTTTGCTCCAATCCAGGAGACCACCGAGGAGCCGTTGCCCATTGTGTCCCCATCATGTATTAAAGTGGGCATTACCCAGGACCTCTTATCATTAGTCCTTAGAGCACAGGAGCAGGCTCCTCCAGACCTTCCGGTAGGTCTTTTGTTTGTGCCTCCTAGGTTAAGACAGCGAGTGTTCCTGGAATTCCATGCCAAGAAGTCGGCAGGTCACCCGGGTATTGCCAGAACTCGGGAGTTGCTATCTAGGGCGGTGTGGTGGCCCTCGGTGGCTAAGGATGTGGATCAGTGGGTTCGGGCATGTGACATCTGTGTCCGAAATAAGACTCCTAGAGGGGTTCCTGTTGGCCCATTACATCCACTCTCTATCCCATCTAAGCCATGGACCCACATTTCAATGGATTTTGTGGTGGACTTGCCCAAATCCTCGGGGATGACAGCCATCTGGGTTGTCGTTGACAGGTTTTCGAAGATGGCGCACTTCGTTCCACTGGTTGGGCTGCCATCGGCCAGACGCCTGTCTGAATTATTTATGCTGCATGTTGTGCGTCTCCACGGGTTGCCACTTGATGTGGTCTCTGACCGCGGATCCCAGTTTGTGGCCAAATTCTGGAGGGCATTTTGTTCCGATCTCCGGATTTCTGTCAGCTTGTCGTCAGGCTACCATCCGCAGTCTAATGGGCAGACTGAAAGGGTGAACCAGTCCTTGGAGCAGTTCCTCAGGTGTTATGTCTCCAAGTGTCAGACTGACTGGGTTGCTCATCTGTCCATGGCGGAGAGTTGCCTATAACAACGCGGCTCACTCTGCTACAGGGATCTCTCCCTTCCTTTGTGTGTATGGGCATCATCCTAAGGCCAATTCTTTTGACCCCCTGGACTCCACGCCTGGTGGTTCCTCTGTGGTTTCGGTCCTTAGAGGTATTTGGCGGAAAGTGAAGAAAGCCCTTGTGTCTGTGTCATTAGTGACCAAAAGGGTTTTTGATAAGCGGAAAAGACCCTGCAGCTTCAAATTAGGAGACTTCGTCTGGTTGTCTACCAAGAATTTGAAGTTGAGACAGCCATCTCATAAGTTAGGCCCCGGTTCATCGGCCCTTATAAGATCACCAGGGTTATCAATCCGGTGGCATTTCAGTTAGATCTGCCCCGTTCTTTGGGTATCAATAAAACATTTCATTGTTCCCTTTTAAAACGGGCGATTAGTAATCCTTCTTCCAGTGGAAGACCTTCCCCTCTTCTGATACGTGGCCAGAGGGAGTTTGTTGTTGAAAGGATTCTTGACTCCAAGATGGTTCGGGGTCGGCTGTCATTTTTGGTGCACTGGAAGGGGTATGGCCCGGAGTAGCGGTCGTGGGTGCGCAGTTGTGATCTTCATGCCCCCAGACTGATACGCTCTTTCTTCTCGCAGTTCCCCGATAAACCCGGTGGTAGGGGTTCTTTGACCCCTCGTCAGAGGGGGGGTACTGTTAGGGTCTCCTGCCCTGTGCTGCCACGTCGTCATGGCAACCGGGAGACAAGTGCTAGCGGAGTAACCTGAGCGCAGCTGATACTCCGGTTCGGGTCTTTTGCTGTGCAGTGGTTACAGGCTCTGTGCACGGCAGGGGATCCGGTGCTGGTTTTTGTGCTCACAGTCTGTGAGGTCTGAGTGGGGCGTGGACAGCACCTGCTTTATAAGGCCTCTTCTCAGGTTAAGCAGATGCTGCTGAATCTTTGTTGGTTAGTCAGTTCCTGAAAGTTAGCCAGTACTGTGTAGCTTTGTATTTGTTGTTGCTTACTGCAAATAGGCCTGGGGATTTGGTACTACACTCTGCCAATCCAGACCTAGCAGTAAGACTGGAGTCAGTCGTTTAGCTTGCTGGGGTTCTTTTACTACTCTTTGAACTTAGCAAGTTTGCGGCTGTATTCTAAGACTTGCCTGCCTAAATTCTGTCTCACTGTGCAAGGTGTTCAGGTGTCAGCTTAGTGGCAGTAAGCTGAACCTGTGCACTGCAAGTGAGAATTAGGATTGTGGAGACTCTCCTTGTGTCTATCATTCCATCTCTGACCAAGGAGTTTACTGCCACACCCGTTGGTAACCCTTTAGGGTTTTGCTGTTGCCCTTAGCAACAGCATTTCGGGTTCTCTACGTATTAAAACACAACATCTTGCTTTTCCCATCTGAGCATTACTAATACTAGGGAGACACCCAGTTCCTTAGCCTCTGGGCTTCTCTGTTCACTTTGTGTGTATTTTGTTACCCTATCACCTTCTGTGTACGTAATGTCATATTCCCCAGTCGGTCTGTGAGTTCATTTGTTTTGCATACCTATCTGTTCAGACACCAGTACATTCCTGCAGGCACTGGTGTGCATAACAGTTCAAACACCAGTACATTCCTGCAGGCACTGGTGTGCATAACAGTTCTGACACCAGTACATTCCTGCAGGCACTGGTGTGCATAACAATAGCACACAGTATGAGCCGAAATTCACATTATAGCTCACGGTATGAGCCGAAATTCACATTATAGCATACGGAATGAGACGAAATTCACATTATAGCATACGGAATGAGACGAAATTCACATTATAGCACACGGTATGAGCCGAAATTCACATAATATCACACGGTATGAGCTGAAATTTTCATTATAGCACACAGAATGAGCTGAAATTCACATTATACCACAAAGAATGAGCCGAAATTCACATTATACCACACGGCATGAGCCGAAATTCACATTATAGCACACAGAATGCTGGCAGGAGGCTCAGGCCTATTCCCACTCGTGGGGTTGGAATCGGGTGACCGGTGGTCGGGATCCCGGTGGCCAGCATACCGATGCCGGGATCCCGACCACCGGTCACCCGATTCCTACCCCACCTGCCCAATACAATACTTATATAATGGGATCATCCCTTTCCAAAATTAAGATTCCCAGACCCACAATGGCCAGGCATTCTGTACTGTCTGTGCTGTGCAGCAGCTGAGCCTGAACGACCAGTCAGCACCACAGACATTCTTCTCTGATCTCATCTGACATGCATGCATGCAGATACATCCATATGTGCAGAATGCAGATGCATGCATAATGTGCCTGCCTGAAGCCCGCCCCAAACCAAACCCAAATACCCAAACATGCTGGAGTTGGAGAGCCTTACCAGCAGCAACACACAGCCGCCGACGCCGCTAATTAACCAGGCTCTGAGTGACAAGCTGCCAGCAGTCCCGCAGTACTGTCCCGGGCACTCCGGATCCTCACACAGTAGAAACAGGTGGGCGTGTGGTGACTCGAAGAGGAGGGATAGTCCGGATGAGCGTCCTGCTGTGTGACTGGTGCAACGTCAGTGCACTGCACACGACACAGGGACTGAGTGGCTCAGGCTGACTCCTGACCTGGGGCTGGGGGCAGTGCACTGAGGGGTGACCACAGGGCTCGATGGGGGGGGTGCGCTGAAAAAAAAAAGGTCTTAACCACACAGCGGGTGGCCCGCTGCTGGTGCAATGCTGCGAGTTATATAATTATTTACATTTATGATGACATGCTGCTACTGCTGGACCTTGGGGCCCTTCACAATGACGGGGCCCGGGACGGGTGTCCCCTTTGACCCCCCCTGTCACCGGGCCTGTACATAGTGCACCCCCAGTAGTAGTAGCGTCCTTATACGTAAGGCCCCCCAAGTAGTAGTAGTATTGTTATATGTAATGCCCCCCAAGTAATAGTAGCATCCTATACATAATGCCCCCCCCCAAGTAGTAGTATCGTCCTCATACGTAATGACCCCCCTAGTAGTAGCGTTGTTACACGTAATGGCCCCCCCATTAGTAGCGTTGTTACACGTAATGGCCCCCCCATTAGTAGCGACGTTACACGTAATGCCCCCCTGTAGTAGTAGCGTCCTTAAAGCACACATAAACGCACACAGACATACCACACACACACACACACACACACACACACACACACACACACACACACACACACACACACACACACACACACAATACACACACACTTCCCTCTCATTCTTTACTTACCTAAGCCAGTCTCCCTCTGAGTCTGTACACTATAGCAGCCTGGTCTGTGTAGCTCCGCCCCCTTCGGGCACATTTAGCCCTGCCCCTTCCGTCCCGTGTAGCTCCGCCCCCTTGTGTCCCATACACAGCGCTGAGGTGAGGGGAGGGGAGCGGAGCGGAGGGAGGAGGATTTTAATGCTACAAGCGCCGCTGCCAGTGCCTGTCATACAGGCACAGCAGCAGCAGCAGCAGTGGGGACAGGACGGCGAAGCAGGGAAGGAATGCAGAGCAGGGGGAGCGCCTCTCCGTCCCAGCGCCATCCTGCACTGCATCCCTTCGCTGAGCAGGTAGCGCCGGGCCTGGATGGGGCCCCCCTGAAGCTCGGGGCCCGGGAGGGTTGTCCCCTTTGACCCCCCCTGTCGCCGGGCCTGGTGCTGAGAGGGGAGAGAGATGTGTGTTGAGCGGGGGAGAGATGTGTGCTGAGCGGGGAAAGAGGTGTGTGTGAGCAGGGGGAGAGTAGTGTGCTGAGTGGGAGCTGAGATGTGTGCTGAGCGGGGGGTAGAGATCTGTGCTGAGGGGAAAGAGACGTGTGCTGAGCGGGAGGAGAGATGTGTGCTGAGTGGGGAGAGATGTGTGCTGAGGGGGGAGAGATGTGTGCTGAGGGGGGAGAGATGTGTGCTGAGCGGGGGGAGAGACATGTGCTGAAGGGGGGAGAGATGTGTGCTGAGAGGGGGAGAGATGTGTGCTGAGCGGGGGAAGAGACGTGTGCTGAGGGGGGGAGAGCTGTGCTGAGCTGGGGAAGAGATGTGTGCTGAGGAGGAGGGATGTGTGTTGAGCAGGGGGAGAGTTTTGTGCTGAGCTGAGGGAGAGACGTGTGCTGAAGGGGGAAGAGACGTGTGCTGAGTGGGGGCAGAGATGTATGCTGAGCAGGGGGATACATGTGTGCTGAGGGGGGAGAGATGTGTGCTGAGTGGGGGGAGAGTTGTGTGCTGAGTGGGAGCTGAGATGTGTGCTAAACGGGAGGTACAGATGTGTGCTGAGAGAGACGTGTGCTGAGGGGGAGGAGAGATGTGTGCTGAGGGGGGAGAGATGTGTGCTGAGGGGGGAGAGATGTGTGCAGAGCGGGGGGAGAGATATGTGCTGAAGGGGGAAAGACGTGCGTTGAGAGGGGGGAGAGATGTATGCTGAGCAGGGGAAGAGACGTGTGCTGAGGGGGGGAGAGATGTGTGCTGAGCAGGGGGAGAGACGTGTGCTGAAGGGGGAAGAGATGTGTGCTGAGCGGGGGGAGAGATGTGCGTTAAGAGGGGGGAGAGATGTGTGCTGAGCGGAAAAAGAGATGTGAACTGAGCGGGGGTAGAGATATGTGCTGAGGGGGGGAGAGACGTGTGCTGAGGGGGAGGAGAGATGTGTGCTGAGCAGGGGGAGAGAAGTGTGCTGAGGGGGGAGAGATGTGTGCTGAGCGGGGGGAGAGACATGTGCTGAAGGGGGGAGAGACGTTCGCTGAGAGGGTGGAGAGATGTGTGCTGAGCGGGGGAAGAGACATGTGCTGAGAGGGGGGAGAGATGTGTGCTAAACGGGGGGAGAGATGTGTGCTGAGGGGGGAGAGATGTGTGCTGAGTGGGGGGAGAGATGTGTGCTGAGCAGGGGGAGAGATGTGTGCCGAGGGGGAGGAGAGATGTGTGCTGAATGGGGGCAGAGATGTATGCTGAGCGGGGGGAGACATGTATGCTGAGGGGGGAGAGATGTGTGCTGAGCGGGGGAAGAGATGTTTGCTGAGGGGGATGGATGTGGGTTGAGTGGGGGGAGAGATGTGTGCTGAGGGGGAGAGATGTGTTCTGAGTGGGGGGAGAGATGTGTGCTGAGAGGGGAGAGAGATGTGTGTTGAGTGGGGGGAGAGATGTGTGCTGAGGGGGAGAGATGTGTTCTGAGTGGGGGGAGAGATGTGTGCTGAGGGGGAGAGATGTGTTCTGAGTGGGGGGAGAGATGTGTGCTGAGAGGGGAGAGAGATGTGTGCTGAGCGGGGAAAGAGATGTGTGCCGAGCGGGGGGATAGATGTGTGCTGAAGGGGGGAGAGACGTGCGCTGAGAGGGGGGAGGGATGTGTGCTGAGCTGGGGAAGAGATGTGTGCTGAGGGGGGGAAAGATGTGTGCTGAGCAGGGGGAGAGACATGTGCTGAAGGGGGGAGAGACGTGCGCTGAGCGGGGGAAGAGATGTGCGTTGAGAGGGGGGAGAGATGTGTGCTGAGCGTGGAAAGAGATGTGTGTTGAGCCCGGGGAGAGTTGTTTGCTGAGTGGGAGCTGAGAGCTGAGATGTGTGCTGAGCGGGGGGTAGAGATGTGTGCTGAGGAGGGGAGAGACGTGTGCTGAGGGGGAGGAGAGATGTGTGCTGAGGGGGGAGAGACGTGTGCTGAGGGGGAAGAGATGTGTGCTGAGGGGGGAGAGACATGTGCTGAGGGGGAAGAGATGTGTGCTGAGCAGGGGGAGAGAGACATGTGCACAGAGCTGGATTAAGGGGGGGTCACAGGGGGTAAGTACCCCGGGCCCCCCGATCTAAGAGGGCCCTCTGCCGCCCACCACAGATCGGATTTTAAACACCGATCTGCAGCGCGGCAACAGCAGGCGTTAGCAGCTGAGCCGTCATACTAACAGCGCTGCGCTGCTGGCGAGCACCCACATTGAAAGCCTGCGCCGGCCCGGCTCTCAGTGTAAATGACTGCCCGTGCCGCGCGGCTTGCAAGGAGGATCCGGCAGCCCGGGCGGGGACAGGAGAGAAGAGGAAATAGCGGGCCAGCCAAATCGACTGATACAGTATGTCAGTGGAGGGTGAAGGAGCATGCCGCAGTCACTGCAGCGTGTGCAGCCAGGCAGCTCAAGATAGGACAGTAAGAAAGAAGTGTTCCCCTCGTCCCCCCAGTAATTACCAGATTGCGCTATATGTGTGTGTGTTTGTGTGTGTGTATATATATATATATATATATACATGTGTGTGTGTCTAAATATGCTATTATTAGTTCAGTTTGTGGGGAAGACTTTGGGGCCCCCTGTCTTAAATGCCCCGGGCCCCCCAAACCCTTAATCTGGCTCTGCATGTGGTGAAGGGGGGAGAGACGTGCGCTGAGAGGGGGAGAGATGTGTGCTGAGCGGGCGAAGAGACGTGAGCTGAGGGGGGAGAGATGTGTGCTGAGCAGGGGGAGAGACGTGTGCTGAAGGGGGTAGAGACGTGCATTGAGAGGGGGGAGAGATGTGTGCTGAGCAGGGGGAGAGATATGTGCTGAGGGGGGAGAGATGTGTGCTGAGTGGGGGTAGAGATGTGTGCTGAGCAGGGGGAGAGATGTGTGCTGAGGGGGGAGAGATGTGTGCTGAGCGGGGGAAGAGATGTTTGCTGAGGGGGATGGATGTGTGCTGAGTGGGGGGAGAGATGTATGCTGAGCAGGGGGAGAGATGTGTGCTGAGCAGGGGGAAAGATGTGTGCTGAGCGGGGGAGAGATGTGTGCTGAGAGGGGGGAGAGCTGTGTGCTGAGTGGGGGGAGAGATGTGCGCTGAGCAGGGGGAGAGACGTGTGCTGAAGGGGGGAGAGATGTGCGCTGAGCAGGGGGAGAGATGTGCGTAGAGAGCGGGGAGAGATGTGTGCTGAGTGGGGGGAGAGATGTGTGCTGAGCAGAGGGAGAGATGTGTGCTGAGGGGGAGGAGAGATGTGTGCTGAGTGGGGGCAGAGATGTATGCTGAGCGGGGGGAGAGATGTGTGCTGAGGGGGAGGAGAGATGTGTGCTGAGTGGGGGCAGAGATGTATGCTGAGCGGGGGGAGAGATGTGTGCTGAGCATGGGAGAGATGTGTGCTGAGCTGGGGGAGAGAGCTGTGTGCTGAGCGGGGGGAGAGATGTGTGCTGAGCAGGGGGACCATGTGCTGAGGGGGGAGAGATCTGTGCTGAGCTGGGGAAGAGATGTGTGCTGAGGAGGAGGGATGTGTGCTGAGCGGGGGGAGAGATGTGTGCTGAGCAGGGGGAGAGATGTGTGCTGAAGGGGGGAGAGACGTGCGCTGAGCGGAGGGAGAGATGTGTGTTGAGAGGGGGGAGAGATGTGTGCTGAGCGGGGGGAGAGATGTGTGCTGAGTGGGGGAAAAGATGTGTGCTGAGCAGGGGGAGAGATATGTGCTGAGGGGGGAGAGATGTGTGCTGAGGGGGGAGAGATGTGTGCTGAGTGGGGGGATAGATGTGTGCTGAGCAGGGGGAGAGATGTGTGCCGAGGGGGAGGAGAGATGTGTGCTGAATTGGGGCAGAGATGTATGCTGAGTGGGGGGAGACATGTATGCTGAGGGGGGAGAGATGTGTGCTGAGCGGGGGAAGAGATGTTTGCTGAGGGGGATTGATGTGTGTTGAGTGGGGGGAGAGATGTGTGCTGAGGGGGAGAGATGTGTTCTGAGTGGGGGGAGAGATGTGTGCTGAGCGGGGAAAGAGATGTGTGCCGAGTGGGGGGATAGATGTGTGCTGAAGGGGGGAGAGACGTGCGCTGAGAGGGGGGAGAGACGTGTGCTGAGCGGGGGAAGAGACGTGTGCTGAGGGGGGGGGGAAGATGTGTGCTGAGCAGGGTGAGAGACGTGTGCTGAAGGGGGGAGAGACGTGCGCTGAGCGGGGGAAGAGATGTGCGTTGAGAGGGGGGAGAGATGTGTGCTGAGCGTGGAAAGAGATGTGTGTTGAGCCCGGGGAGAGTTGTTTGCTGAGTGGGAGCTGAGAGCTGAGATGTGTGCTGAGCGGGGGGTAGAGATGTGTGCTGAGGGGGGGAGAGACGTGTGCTGAGGGGGAGGAGAGATGTGTGCTGAGGGGGGAGAGACATGTGCTGAGGGGGGAGAGATGTGTGCTGAGCAGGGGGAGAGAGACATTTGCACAGAGCCGGATTAAGGGGGGGTCACAGGGGGTAAGTACCCCGGGCCACCCGATCTAAGAGGGCCCTCTGCCGCCCACCACAGATCGGATTTTAAACACCGATCCGCAGCGCAGCAACAGCAGGCATTAGCAGCTGAGCCATCATACTAACAGCGCTGCGCTGCTGGCGAGCACCAACATTAAAAGCCTGCGCCGGCCCGGCTCTCAGTGTAAATGACTGCCCGTGCCACGCGGCTTGCAAGGAGGATCCGGCGGCCCGGGCGGGGACAGGAGAGAAGAGGAAATAGCGGGCCAGCCAAATCGACTGATACAGTATGTCAGTGGAGGGTGAAGGAGCATGCCGCAGTCACTGCAGCGTGTGCAGCCAGGCAGCTCAAGATAGGACAGTAAGAAAGAAGTGTTCCCCTCGTCCCCCCAGTAATTACCAGATTGCGCTATATGTGTGTGTGTGTGTGTCTATATATATATATATATATACATACATGTGTGTGTGTCTAAATATGCTATTATTAGTTCAGTTTGTGGGGAAGACTTTGGGGCCCCTTGTCTTAAATGCCCCAGGCCCCCCAAACCCTTAATCCGGCTCTGCATGTGGTGAAGGGGGGAGAGACGTGCGCTGAGAGGGGGAGAGATGTGTGCTGAGCGGGTGAAGAGACGTGAGCTGAGGGTGGAGAGATGTGTGCTGAGCAGGGGGAGAGACGTGTGCTGAAGGGGGGAGAGACGTGCATTGAGAGGGGGGAGAGATGTGTGCTGAGCAGGGGGAGATATGTGTGCTGAGGGGGGAGAGATGTGTGCTGAGTGGGGGTAGAGATGTGTGCTGAGCGGGGGAAGAGATGTTTGCTGAGGGGGATGGATGTGTGCTGAGTGGGGGGAGAGATGTATGCTGAGGGGGAGAGATGTGTGCTGAGCAGGGGAAGAGATGTTTGCTGAGGGGGATGGATGTGTGCTGAGCAGGGGGAGAGATGTGTGCTGAGGGGGGAGAGATGTGTGCTGAGCGGGGGAAGAGATGTTTGCTGAGGGGGATGGATGTGTGCTGAGCAGGGGGAGAGATGTGTGCTGAGGGGGAGAGATGTGTGCTGAGCAGGGGGAGAGATGTGTGCTGAGGGGGAGAGATGTGTGCTGAGCAGGGGGAGAGATGTGTGCTGAGGGGGGAGAGATGTGTGCTGAGCGGGGGAAGAGATGTTTGCTGAGGGGGATGGATGTGTGCTGAGTGGGGGGAGAGATGTATGCTGAGCAGGGGGAGAGATGTGTGCTGAGCAGGGGGAAAGATGTGTGCTGAGCGGGGGGAGAGATGTGTGCTGAGTGGGGGGAGAGATGTGCGCTGAGCAGGGGAAGAGACGTGTGCTGAAGGAGGGAGAGATGTGCGCTGAGCAGGGGGAGAGATGTGCGTAGAGAGCGGGGAGAGATGCGTGCTGAGTGGGGGGAGAGATGTGTGCTGAGCAGAGGGAGAGATGTGTGCTGAGGGGGAGGAGAGATGTGTGCTGAGCGGGGGGGAGAGATGTGTGCTGAGGGGGAGGAGAGATGTGTGTTGAGTGGGGGCAGAGATGTATGCTGAGCGTGGGGAGAGATGTGTGCTGAGCGTGGGAGAGATGTGTGCTGAGCGGGGGGAGAGAGCTGTGTGCTGAGCGGGGGGAGAGATGTGTGCTGAGCAGGGGGACCATGTGCTGAGGGGGGAGAGATCTGTGCTGAGCTGGGGAAGAGATGTGTGCTGAGGAGGAGGGATGTGTGCTGAGCGGGGGGAGAGATGTGTGCTGAGCAGGGGGAGAGATGTGTGCTGAAGGGGGGAGAGACGTGCGCTGAGCGGGGGGAGAGATGTGTGTTGAGAGGGGGGAGAGATGTGTGTTGAGAGGGGGGAGAGATGTGTGCTGAGCGGGGGGAGAGATGTGTGCTGAGTGGGGGGAGAGATGTGTGCTGAGCAGGGGGAGAGATATGTGCTGAGGGGGAGGAGAGATGTGTGCTGAGTGGGGGCAGAGATGTATGCTGAGTGCGGGGAGACATTTGTGCTGAGGGGGGAGAGATGTGTGCTGAGCGGGGGAACAGATGTTTGCTGAGGGGTATGGATGTGTGCTGAGTAGGAGAGATGTATGCTGAGCAGGGGGAGAGATGTGTGCTGAGCAGGGGGAGAGATGTGTGCTGAGCTGGGGGAGAGATGTGTGCTGAGCAGGGGGAGATATGTGTGCTGAGCGGGGGGGAGAGATGTGTGCTGAGTGGGGCAGAGATGTGTGCTGAGCAGGGGGAGATGTGTGCTGAGGGAGGAGAGATCTGTGCTGAGCTGGGGAAGAGATGTGTGCTGAGGAGGAGGGATGTGTGCTGAGTGGAGTGGGGGGAGAGATGTGTGCTGAGCGGGGGGTGAGATGTAATAAGCAGGGGGAGAGATGTGTGCTGAGTGGGGGGAGAGATGTGTGCTGAGGGGGGAGAGATGTGTTCTGAGCGGGGGGAGAGATGTGTGCTGAGCATGGGGAGAGACGTGTGCTGAAGGGGGGAGAGACGTGCGCTGAGCGGGGGGAGAGATGTGTGTTTAGAGGGGGGAGAGATGTGTGCTGAGCGGGGGGAGAGATGTGTGCTGAGGGGGGAGAGATGTGTGCTGAGGGGGGGTGGAGATGTGTGATGTGTGGGGGGAGAGATGTGTGCTGAGCAGGGGGAGAGATATGTGCTGAGGGGGAGGAGAGATGTGTGCTGAGTGGGGGCAGAGATGTATGCTGAGCGGGGGGAGACGTGTGCTGAGGGGGAGAGATGTGTGCTGAGCGGGGGAAGAGATGTTTGCTGAGGGGGATGTATGTGTGCTGAGTGGGAGGAGAGATGTATGCTGAGCAGGGGGAAAGATGTGTGCTGAGCTGGGGGAGAGATGTGTGCTGAGCGGAGGGAGAGATGTGTGCTGAGCGGGGGCAGAGATGTGTGCTGAGCGGGGGGAGATGTGTGCTGAGGGGGAAGAGATCTGTGCTGACCTGGGGAAGAGATGTGTGCTGTGGAGGAGTGATGTGTGCTGAGTGGGGGGAGAGATGTGTGCTGAGTGGGGGATGAGATGTAATAAGCAGGGGAGAGATGTGTGCTGAGTGGGGGGAGAGATGTGTGCTGAGGGGGGAGAGATGTGTGCTGAGTGGGGGTAGAGATGTGTGCTGAGCAGGGGGAGAGATGTGTGCTGAGGGGGGAGAGATGTGTGCTGAGCGGGGGAAGAGATGTTTGCTGAGGGGGATGGATGTGTGCTGAGTGGGGGGAGAGATGTATGCTGAGCAGGGGGAGAGATGTGTGCTGAGCAGGGGGAAAGATGTGTGCTGAGCGGGGGGAGAGATGTGTGCTGAGAGGGGGGAGAGCTGTGTGCTGAGTGGGGGGAGAGATGTGCGCTGAGCAGGGGAAGAGACGTGTGCTGAAGGGGGGAGAGATGTGCGCTGAGCATGGGGAGAGATGTGCGTAGAGAGCGGGGAGAGATGTGTGCTGAGTGGGGGGAGAGATGTGTGCTGAGCAGAGGGAGAGATGTGTGCTGAGGGGGAGGAGAGATGTGTGCTGAGTGGGGGCAGAGATTTATGCTGAGCAGGGGGAGAGATGTGTGCTGAGGGGGAGGAGAGATGTGTGCTGAGGGGGGGCAGAGATGTATGCTGAGCGGGGGGAGAGATGTGTGCTGAGCGTGGGAGAGATGTGTGCTGAGCTGGGGGAGAGAGCTGTGTGCTGAGCGGGGGGAGAGATGTGTGCTGAGCAGGGGGACCATGTGCTGAGGGGGGAGAGATCTGTGCTGAGCTGGGGAAGAGATGTGTGCTGAGGAGGAGTGATGTGTGCTGAGCGGGGGGAGAGATGTGTGCTGAGCAGGGGGAGAGATGTGTGCTGAAGGGGGGAGAGACGTGCGCTGAGCGGGGGGAGAGATGTGTGTTGAGAGGGGGGAGAGATGTGTGTTGAGAGGGGGGAGAGATGTGTGCTGAGTGGGGGGAGAGATGTGTGCTGAGCAGGGGGAGAGATATGTGCTGAGGGGGAGGAGAGATGTGTGCTGAGTGGGGGCAGAGATGTATGCTGAGTGCGGGGAGACATTTGTGCTGAGGGGGGAGAGATGTGTGCTGAGCGGGGGAACAGATGTTTGCTGAGGGGGATGGATGTGTGCTGAGTAGGAGGAGAGATGTATACTGAGCAGGGGGAGAGATGTGTGCTGAGCAGGGGGAGAGATGTGTGCTGAGCTGGGGGAGAGATGTGTGCTGAGCAGGGGGAGAGATGTGTGCTGAGCGGGGGGGACAGATGTGTGCTGAGTGGGGCAGAGATGTGTGCTGAGCGGGGGGAGATGTGTGCTGAGGGAGGAGAGATCTGTGCTGAGCTGGGGAAGAGATGTGTGCTGAGGAGGAGGGATGTGTGCTGAGTGGAGTGGGGGAGAGATGTGTGCTGAGCGGGGGGTGAGATGTAATAAGCAGGGGGAGAGATGTGTGCTGAGTGGGGGGAGAGATGTGTGCTGAGGGGGGAGAGATGTGTTCTGAGCGGGGGGAGAGATGTGTGCTGAGCATGGGGAGAGACGTGTGCTGAAGGGGGGAGAGACGTGCGCTGAGCGGGGGGAGAGATGTGTGTTGAGAGGGGGGAGAGATGTGTGCTGAGCGGGGGGAGAGATGTGTGCTGAGGGGGGAGAGATGTGTGCTGAGGGGGGAGAGATGTGTGATGTGTGGGGGGAGAGATGTGTGCTGAGCAGGGGGAGAGATATGTGCTGAGGGGGAGGAGAGATGTGTGCTGAGGGGGAGGAGAGATGTGTGCTGAGTGGGGGCAGAGATGTATGCTGAGCGGGGGGAGACGTGTGCTGAGGGGGAGAGATGTGTGCTGAGCGGGGGAAGAGATGTTTGCTGAGGGGGATTATGTGTGCTGAGTGGGAGGAGAGATGTATGCTGAGCAGGGGGAGAGATGTGTGCTGAGCTGGGGGAGAGATGTGTGCTGAGCGGAGGGAGAGATGTGTGCTGAGCGGGGGCAGAGATGTGTGCTGAGCGGGGGGAGATGTGTGCTGAGGGGGAAGAGATCTGTGCTGACCTGGGGAAGAGATGTGTGCTGTGGAGGAGTGATGTGTGCTGAGTGGGGGGAGAGATGTGTGCTGAGTGGAGGATGAGATGTAATAAGCAGGGGAGAGATGTGTGCTGAGTGGGGGGAGAGATGTGTGCTGAGGGGGGAGAGATGTGTGCTGAGTGGGGGGAGAGATGTGTGCTGAGAGGGGAGAGAGATGTGTGTTGAGCGGGGGGAGAGATGTGTGCTGATCGGCGGGAGAGTTGTGTGCTGAGTGGGAGCTGAGATGTGTGCAGAGCGGGGGGTAGAGATGTGTGCTGAGGGGGAGGAGTGATGTGTGCTGAGGGGGAAAAGACGTGTGCTGAGAGGGGAGAGATGTGTGCTGAGCGGGGGGGAGAGACATGTGCTGATGGGTGAAGAGATGTGTGCTGAGTGGGGGCAGAGATGTGTGCTGAGGGGGAGGAGACATGTGTGCTGAGGGGGGAGAGATGTTTGCCTAGCAGGGGAAGATATGTTTGCTGAGGGGGGTGGATGTGTGCTGAGTGGGGGTAGTGATGTGTGCTGAGCGGGGGGTGAGATGTACTGAGGGGGGAGAGATGTGTGCTGAGCAGGGGAAGATATGTTTGCTGAGGGGGGTGGATGTGTGCTGAGTGGGGGGAGAGATGTGTGCTGAGGGGGGAGAGATGTGTGCTGAGTGGGGGGAGAGATGTGTGCTGAGAGGGGAGAGAGATGTGTGTTGAGCGGGGGGAGAGATGTGTGCTGAGCGGGGGGAGAGTTGTGTGCTGAGTGGGAGCTGAGATGCGTGCTGAGCGGGCGGTAGAGATGTGTGCTGAGGGGGAGGAGTGATGTGTGCTGAAGGGAAAAAGACGTGTGCTGAGGGGGGAGAGATGTGTGCTGAGCGGGGGGAGAGATATGCGCTGATGGGTGAAGAGATGTGTGCTGAGTGGGGGCAGAGATGTGTGCTGAGGGGGAGGAGACATGTGTGCTGAGGGGGGAGAGATGTGTGCCTAGCAGGGGAAGATATGTTTGCTGAGGGGGGTGGATGTGTGCTGAGTGGGGGTAGTGATGTGTGCTGAGCGGGGGGTGAGATGTACTGAGGGGGGAGAGATGTGTGCTGAGCAGGGGAAGATATGTTTGCTGAGGGGGGTGGATGTGTGCTGAGTGGGGGTAGTGATGTGTGCTGAGCGAGGGGTGAGATGTACTAAGCGGGGGAGAGATGTGTGCTGAGCGGGGGAAGAGATGTTTGCTGAGTGGGAGGGATGTGTTGAGTGGGGGGAGATGTGTGCTGAGCGGTGGGTGAGATGTACTGAGCAGGGGGAGAGATGTGTGCTGAGTGGGGGAGAGATGTGTGCTGAGTGGGGGAGAGATGTGTGTGTAGCCCTGAGTATATAATAGATAATGATATAAAATATATATATGGTAAATACTTGTATAAAAATGTATGTATTAAAAATATCTATTGCATAGTTGTCCACTAGATAGCAAAGGTTCTTGGTAGGCTATAGCAAATATGCAAGTGCGCGGCCAACAGCAGCAGGTAGGAGGAAGGTCAATCCCTCAAAACTAAACAGTAGAAAAGAAAGTGTGTACCAGCGCTGGCTGAATGAATTTAAATTAGTATAATGTCAATAGTTGTAAAAATATTGGTAACAATAACCTTAATATAATATGGTAATAATAATAATAATAATAAACGGATGGTTTGTTCTATATAAAAAGGTAACAATTTAATAGCATATCACATATGGCAATTCTAAAAAAGAAGGAATTCCTTTTGCCACAAGGTGGCAGTAAAAGCTTGGATATAGCTTATCTGGGTAAAATTTAATATAATTCACATTCTCCACTGTTTACATTGTCCATTCATATAGGCTAGGACAGCCTCCCTCTGCATTCACTGTACTCTGTAGATATTTACCAGATCCCCTTGTTGGTGAGCATCAGCCTTGGAACAAGTCCTTTGTGTAGCTGTGGGGGTAGGTCAGTTTGGTGAAGAGATCCAGTGGTGGGAGATAGGTCCAAATTATGCCCAGGAGGACACGGCTTTTGCGGGCCGGTGTGGAGAACGGAGTCCAGATAAAGCAAGTGGGCTCAAGTCAAAAGAAAAAGCTCAACGCGTTTCACTGGTAAATCCAGCTTCCTCAGGAGCATAAAATCCATAAGCATAAGGTGCTCTATTTATACCCTTACTAATAAGTTGATTATTGTCACCTGTTTAGGTGATAACTGATGCATAGAAACAAACCATCCAAAATTATACAAAGGACAATCAGTCCAAAATACATACTGAATATCTATTCATAAATTATGTTAAAATTAAAAAACGAGTATAGATAACCCATTTAAACAGATAAAGAAAGCAAGATAGTTCCGATCATGTGACACACCTCGTCACGTGATCGGAAAAAAGGCAGTCCTATTGGTCATTCAAAGGTCATATTATATTAGCCATGTGACCATACACTCAGAGTCCCTTCTCCCGAGATATATTCTCATACTCAGGGAGACCCAGGGGACTTCCGCTCTCCATCCGTGTGTTATTAAATGGAAGCGTCCACGTGACGCGCGTCATCGCGTCACGTGAGCGCAACCCTCAGAGAGTTGCCCTTCGTAATAGGGACCCGGAAATCCACGGGGTCTCTTGGTGTAATGATCACCTCAGCTCATATCTCCCGTTTATCGGCTTCCGTACTGTACGGTTGCCATGGAAACCCGCCCTGCGTTGTGAATCTCCCAAAACAATATGTAATTCATACAGATACATTTCGATCAGAGGTATAGATTGTATGTAGATAGAAGCAATGTTAAATAAGTATTAGTTACAAATTAGATGTTCATCACTAAACATGTGACATATGCTTTAAATAGGAACGGACCCAAATATCATTTGCCTATACATGCCATTATATATCCGCATAGAACCAAATCCTTTGCTGTTGTTATTTTCTAAAAAGGAAATTGTATAGGGGGAGAGATGTGTGCTGAGCGGGGGAAGAGATGTTTGCTGAGGGGGATGGATGTGTGCTGAGTGGGGGGAGAGATGTATGTTATCATTCTGATAACTGAAATGTAGTGACTATTAACAGATGTCTGATAAATTATATTTCAACCAAAAATGAGAGTATCGATACAACTTACACCAATAAAGGTGCTCATATTTGTAGGTTGATCGATCTAATAACCAGAAAAAGATATATATATCTCTATACAAAAACAGATATTAATATTAATCATATCATGGTCCCTATTTCAATGATGTCGTTAGTATCATTAATACTACCCTAACAGCCATTATCAGTCATGAAAAGCATATAGTAGATGGTAGTTTTAAAGCAGATTATATAAGTCATAATTCTAAAGGAGACAGAGAAAGGTCCACATGACCCTAAATTACAGAGTTAAGTTCTATTGCCTCGTTTAGTCCCTCTGGGTGTAATGAATTATATTTAAGCATCCAGAAGACTTCCCTACGGCATAATTGGTTGAACCTGTTCTTGGTAGGCTGTATGATATCACATCACAGCAATGATGAACCGGGGTCAGGAGGAAGGTAAAGTGAAGAAAGAAAATATGTGGGGGATATGTGCGGACTGTACAGTGGTGATATAATTGGATAGGAAAGCTATCAAGGTTATGTGGGTGGGTCTGGAATTTGATAAGCTTGTCTGAAGAGGTGAGTTTTCAGGGAACGCTTGAAGGTTTGGTGACTAGAGGTAAGTCTTATTGTGCGTGGGAGGGCCTTCCACAGAGTGGGGAGAGCCCGAAGAAAGTCCTGTAATCGTGCATGGGACCAAGTAATGTGTGTGGATGAGAGACGTAGATCTTGGCTAGGTTGAATAATACTTATCAGAATCATGGAGATACTTTGACACATTATATCTATCGATTAGATCGGTTGATATATAAGATTGTATATAAAGGAGGCTTCTCCAAGGATATTGTGGATGAAAGAAGGTTACGGCAGGTACTTAAAGGAGCTCTTACAAAGCACCCGGTAGCTCAGAAGATACGCTGTACACTGACTATAGACCGGCCACCTACGCTGAACCAACTGGTCAAAGAGGTCAAATTGGAAGAGGTTCAGATTGAGAACAGAGAAAAATCTATAAAGAAGGTTAAAGTAGTACTACCCACAGTGGAAACCCCTCCTATGGATGAGAGATTACTCAAAATGATAGAAGAGCAAAATAAGAAGATTGAACAGCTTATTGCCCTTCAGGCGAGTCAACATGGCGGCCCCAATAGGCCGGCCAGAATAGGAAGGGGTGTTAACAGAAGAAGAGACTTCCGGAATGCTTATGAGTGTTATAGCTGTGGGCAAATAGGACATCGGTCATTTGAATGTCCCATGACAGAGTCGGAGAGAAGGGAAAGTAATACCACAGACCGGAGATGGACATCATCAGGGGGAAACTCCAACGGGAGCTCTGTGAACCCCTCACAGACTCCCCAATAATCCATGTCAGAGCTATGGGGAGTGCCCAGTGGTCTCACACTGTCCCAGCTAGTTTAATGGGCCATGCTCCCATAACAAAAGCTATGATCAATGGGCACGACTGTACAGTTTTAATGGATAGTGGATCACAAGTGTCCATAGTATTTGAATCATGGTACCACCGGCATCTCTCGGATATCCCCATTCAACCCCTTAGTGGACTGACTATCTGGGGATTGAGTGAGCAACGGTATCCCTATCTAGGATACATTGTAACGCAAATCACTTTTGAACCTGGATTGGGTATAACCAATAACACCGTCCCTCTGGTAGCTTTAATCTGTCCCGATTCTCCAGGGGATAATGGAAAACTGCCCGTCATTGTAGGTACCAATACCAATATGTATCAAAATTTAATCCGATGGTGTGAACAACAGGAGAGTGAAACCCTTGAAAGTTCCAGACGGGATTGTAAGTGTCATAATGTAAAAGGGTTGATCGGGGATGGAGGCGGAGAGTTACCTCTTGTAGAAAAAACGAATGTATCCAAATTCAATTTAGAATATTGCTTTATCGGGAGTGATATAGATGAGGCCAGCAAGCAACAACTATTGGAACAATTACGTGACAGGGAGTCGGCATTTTCCATGAGCGAATGGGATCTAGGAACAGCAACCGGGGTAGAACATCATATTAAGTTGAAGGATGAAACGCCTTTCCGAGAAAGATCAAGGCTCTTGGCTCCAGCAGATTTTGAAGACGTTCGAAGGCATTTGCGGGGGTTACTTGAAAATAACGTGATCGCCGATTCATAGAGTCAATATGCTTCTCCCATAGTAGTCGCACGGAAAAAAAATGGCGAAATCCGACTTTGCATTGACTATCGCACTCTTAACAATCGCACTATCCCTGACCAATATACGGTACCTAAGGTAGATGAAGCATTGGACTGCCTTCAAGGCAGTCAATGGTTCTCTGTATTAGATCTAAGGTGCGGGTATTACCAAATACCCATGAGTGCAGCCGATAGGTCGAAAACAGCGTTCATCTGTCCGATCGGGTTCTTTGAATTCTTAAAGATGCCGCAAGGGATCACGGGTGCACTAGCAACATTCCAAAGAACTATGGAAAAGACCGTTGGGGATATGTGCTACCGGGAAGTGCTAGTTTACCTGGACGACATCATCGTGTTTGGGAGAACTCTGGAGGAGCACAACCAGCGGTTGATCAAAGTATTGGATCGTCTGATAGCCTGAGGGTTGAAGCTGTCTATGGAAAAGTGTCAGCTATGTCGATCGTCAGTGAAGTATCTCGGGCATATTGTCAGCCGAAAAGGGGTGGCCACTGATCCTGCTAAGGTGGAAACTGTAATGAATTGGCCACGACCTCAAAACCTCCGAGATCTACGATCCTTTTTGGGGTTTTGTGGATATTACAGGAAATTCGTACATCAATACTCCAGAATAGCCCGTCCTCTGACGGAGTTAACTAGAGGTTATCCCCCAACAAAGCAGGTCTCCCGTATCAATAAGCGACAAGATCAAGATTATTTAAAACCCAAAGAGTCTTTTGGAGTAAGATGGGATCAAAATTGTGAAGATGCCTTCAATCAACTGAAAGAGAGTCTAGTTAACTCCCCAGTGCTGGCCTATGCTGATCCAGAACTTCCATGTGAGGTTCATATTGATGCGTCTTTCGAGGGACTTGGGGGAGTGCTGTATCAGCTACAGGAACATCAATTAAGACCTATTGCTTACGTTCGTCGTGGATTATCTCCTAGTGAAAAAAAGTATCCAGTCCATAAGTTAGAGTTTCTTGCCCTTAAGTGGGCGGTCACCGAAAAATTCCATGATTATTTATATGGGGTGGAATTCTTAATACAGACTGATAATAATCCGCTCACTTACATTCAGTCCACAGCCAAACTGGATGCAACCGGTCATCGGTGGTTGGCGGCGTTGACCAACTATAAGTTTACTATAAAATATATACCCGGAATAACCAACCAAGATGCGGACGCCCTCTCCAGAATACCCCAACAGGAAATTCACGGGGACGTAAATGAATGGATTGAAGTCCCCGCTGCTGCGGTACAAGGGCTATGCCATCAGATCGTTATCATGAAACACTCCCAAGTGGCTGCTGTCCATGTGGTGGGAGCTTCTGAGAAGGCTATACCATCCCTGTATCAAAAATTAACTCGGTCTCATATGGATGGATTGACAGTCATTCCGACAGATAAATTGGCTCAAGAAATTATCCCGATATTTGGCCCATCATTCAACTGTTGGAAAAGGCTCCATCCCATATGAATAGGAAACTGATGTCGGCTAAGTCCCATGTACTGTTACACCAGTTGAAGAAGCTAAGTATCAGAGATGGTGGTGTGGTTTACCGTCGCAGCCTCAGGAAAGATGGGCGAGAAAAATGGCAGATAGTATTACCTAATAGATATAAACTGTTGGTAATGAAGGAGTTGCATGACAATCATGGCCATCTTGGATATGAAAAAACTCAAAGCTTGATTTCAGAACGTGACTTTTGGCCATTTATGAACCAGGATTTTGAACATTTTTGTAAGACTTGTGGAAATTGCGTGCTTCGTAAAACCTTACCCATTAAGACCGCCCCTTTGGTCAATATACAGAGTTCAGGACCTCTGGATCTAGTTTGTATTGACTTCCTATCATTGGAAGGACCTGGAGGTCAGGAAGGGAACATCCTTATAGTTACAGATCACTTTACAAGATACGCTCAAGCTTATGTTACCACAAATCAGAAGGCCATCACTGTTGCTCGAACCCTGTGGGAAAAATTCTTTCAACATTATGGGCTGCCGGCTCGATTACATTCTGATCAGGGACGAGATTTCGAGAGTCGCCTCAAACGAGAGTTATGTCATTGCTGCGGAATAAAGAAATCGCGAATGACTCCGTACCACCCGCAGGGCGACCCACAGCCTGAGCGGTTCAACCGCACGCTCTTAAATATGTTAGGAACTTTAACTTCTGCAAGAAAGTGGCGGTGGAAACAACATCTGTCAACTTTAGTTCATGCATATAATTGTACACAGAGTGATGCCACCGGATATACACCATATTTTCTGATGTTCGGACGAGAGGCGAGGCTGCCAATAGATGTCTGTTTAGGGACACCGATTAATTCTCCAAGTCCAATTTCTCAGACTAAGGGGTATATTTACTAACATTCGTAATTTTCGGAAAAAGGTCAAAGTTCAATCACGAATGACATCGAAAGTGTAAAACTGCAACTTTTTGAATTTATTACGCCTAATTTACTAAGCTGCCGTATTCGGATTTTTCATTTGTTCCAATGTCGATGTCATTCGTGTTTTTTCCCCGTTTTTTACGGCAGTGATTAGCAAAACACTGCCGACTTTATCACAATGAATCTCGGCCGGATCTGTGTGATCCGTGCTGGGGTTCATATTTTTTTTTAAATAAACACTGTAAAACGGTGTAAAAAAATGCGTGGGGTTCCCCCTCCTAAGCATAACCAGCCTCGGGCTCTTTGAGCCGACCCTGGTTGCAGAAATATGGGGAAAAAAATGACAGGGGTTCCCCCATATTTAAGCAACCAGCATCAGGCTCTGCGCCTGGTCCTGGTTCCAAAAATACGGGGGACAAAAAGAGTAGGGGTCCCCCGTATTTCTAAAACCAGCACCGGGCTCCACTAGCTGGACAGATAATGCCACAGCCGGGGGTCACTTTTATATAGTGCCCTGCGGCCGTGGCATCAAAAATCCAACTAGTCACCCCTGGCCGGGGTACCCTGGGGGAGTGGGGACCCCTTCAATCAAGGGGTCCCCCCCCCAGCCACCCAAGGGCCAGGGGTGAAGCCCGAGGCTGTCCCCCCCATCCAATTGGCTGCGGATGGGGGGCTGATAGCCTTTTGTGAAAATGAAAAGATATTGTTTTTAGTAGCAGTACTACAAGGCCCAGCAAGCCTCCCCCGCTTGCTGGTACTTGGAGAACCACAAGTACCAGCATGCGACGGAAAAACGGGCCCGCTGGTACCTGTAGTACTACTACTAAAAAAATACCCAAAAAAAGACAAGACACACACACCTTGAAAGTAAAGATTTATTACATACATCCACACAAACATACATACATACTTACCTTATGTTCACAAGAGGGTCGGTCCTCTTCTCCAGTAGAATCCATGGGGTACCTGTTGAATAAATTCTACTCACCAGATCCAGGGTCCCAGGCTCCTCGTAGCATCCATTTGTAATCCACGTACTTGAATAAAATAATAAAACAGAAAGCCGAGCCACGCACTGAAAGGGGACCCATGTTTGCACATGGGCCCCCTTTCCCCGAATGCCAGAAACCCACTCTGACTGATGTCTAAGTGGGTTTCTTCAGCCAATCAGGGAGCGCCACGTTGTAGCACCCTCCTGATCGGCTGTGTGCTCCTGTACTGTCTGACAGGCGGCACACGGCAGTGTTACAATGTAGCGCCTATGCGCTCCATTGTAACCAATGGTGGGAACTTTCTGCCCTGCGGTTGACCGAAAGTGACCTCACCGCTGAGCAGAAAGTTCCCACCATTGGTTACAATGGAGCGCATAGGCGCTACATTGTAACACTGCCGTGTGCCGCCTGTCAGACAGTACAGGAGCACACAGCCGATCAGGAGGGTGCTACAACGTGGCGCTCCCTGATTGGCTGAAGAAACCCACTTAGACATCAGTCAGAGTGGGTTTCTGGCATTCGGGGAAAGGGGGCCCATGTGCAAACATGGGTCCCCTTTCAGTGCGTGGCTCGGCTTTCCGTTTTTTTATTTTATTCAAGTACGTGGATTACAAATGGATGCTACGAGGAGCCTGGGACCCTGGATCTGGTGAGTAGAATTTATTCAACAGGTACCCCATGGATTCTACTGGAGAAGAGGACCGACCCTCGTGTGAACATAAGGTAAGTATGTATGTATGTTTGTGTGGATGTATGTAATAAATCTTTACTTTCAAGGTGTGTGTGTCTTGTCTTTTTTTGGGTATTTTTTTAGTAGTAGTACTACAGGTACCAGCGGGCCCGTTTTTCCGTCGCATGCTGGTACTTGTGGTTCTCCAAGTACCAGCATGCGGGGGAGGCTTGCTGGGCCTTGTAGTACTGCTACTAAAAACAATATCTTTTCATTTTCACAAAAGGCTATCAGCCCCCCATCCGCAGCCAATTGGATGGGGGGGGACAGCCTCGGGCTTCACCCCTGGCCCTTGGGTGGCTGGGGGGGGACCCCTTGATTGAAGGGGTCCCCACTCCCCCAGGGTACCCCGGCCAGTGGTGACTAGTTGGATTTTTGATGCCACGGCTGCAGGGCACTATATAAAAGTGACCCCCGGCTGTGGCATTATCTGTCCAGCTAGTGGAGCCCGGTGCTGGTTTTAAAAATACGGGGGACCCCTACTCTTTTTGTCCCCTGTATTTTTGGAACCAGGACCAGGCGCAGAGCCCGATGCTGGTTGCTTAAATATGGGGGAACCCCTGTCAATTTTTTCCCCATATTTCTGCAACCAGGATCGGCTCAAAGAGCCCGAGGCTGGTTATGCTTAGGAGGGGGGACCCCACGCAATTTTTTTAAAGAAAATAACCACTTTCCCACCCCTTCCCACTGATATACATGCACGGATCTCATGGATCCCTGCATGCCTATACAATCACGGATTAAAAAAGCAGGTCTGGTTTTTTTTAGCACTTTTTTACGAGTTGTAATTTTTCACGGCAGTGTTTTTTTTTTTTTGCTTTGCACTTCTTAGTAAATTACCGAGATTCAAACTTAAACAGCCGCGTTTTGACCGATGGTGTATTCATTCGTATTTTTTTTGTTGGACTTCCAAAAAATTACGAATGCCCTCATCACTGCCGTGATTATTGCTTAGTAAATTACCGAGATGACACTTTGATGAAAAAACGGCATCTCGGTCAAAATCGGGACCTTAGTAAATATACCCCTAAGTATGTGAAACAATTGCGGCATCAGTTAAGAGAGGCTTATCAACTAGCTCGAAAAATGGCTAGCCATCTGGAAGAGAAAAATAAGCTAAGCTATGATAAACATGTGAAAGAACAACGTTTGTTCACAGGAGACCGGGTATTGATTAGATTACTAGGAACATCAAGGCGAAAGAAATTATCCAACCGATGGCGCTCAACTCCCTATATTATAGAAAAACAGCTAGGGGACCTTCCTGTATACCAGCTGGTACCCGAGGATGGAAATGGACCTACAGTGACTTACCATCATCAGCACTTACTACCTATTGCACTAGATATGCAATGGGAAGATGAGGGGGCTGTACTACCTAACCAGTCACCCGTATTTAAGCCCACTAACTTTAATACCACACCGAGAAAGCCCGAGTGAAGAAGAGGGAAATGAGAAGGAGGAAGAGTATTATCAAGGATGCTATTATCGGGACTCTCAAGGCTCAAGAGAAGGAAGTGTGCAGGAAAACTTTGATGATGTGGAGAGATCTTCGGAGCCTTTGCAGGAGTGGGAAATAGATAGGAGAGCGAGAGATGAAGGAATGGAATGGGAAGAAAATAATGACACCGAAGTGGAAAGTAATCAAACAAAAGTAGGGGAACTGATTTAGATCTAAATTTAATACCGGCCCCAAGATCACAACGGTCTAGGAAATCTCCTAAGGTACTTACCTACAATCGATTGGGAACTTACACGGAGGTACCATTGTTGGTAAAGCCCCTTCGAATTCTGCCATGGCCTTACTTTGACTCAGTTACCTCTTTGTCAAGTGGTGGAGAGTTCTCAGAACATCCTTCTTCCTATTTCAATAAGGGCATTAATAGAAATGATTATACTTGGATGTGGTGATTGTGATTTGAGTCAATCCGTAATCACCAGGGGGAGAATGTAGCCCTGAGTATATAATAGATAATGATATAAAATATATATATGGTAAATACTTGTATAAAAATGTATGTATTAAAAATATGTTTGAATGGTTGTACACAATGGTGGGCAAAGCTGGCCTGTCTAACTGAGGGGGCACAAGAGTGAGGGACAGAAAGTTCTGGAGGTGGCCCGAGTATAAAAACTACCGTATGGGGATGAGATATGCGTCACTAAGAGAGGAACCGGAGGAGAGAGGGGAAGCTGAGCATGAGGGAGAGAAGCTCCAGGAGCAGCCGGACACACCGGACTTACCCGATGAGAGCTCTGAGGATAGAGCACCGATGGAATAGATACGCCTAGCTAGGAGGACGGATGTACGAGCCGGGGGAGCCTTGTTGGTGCCGCTACCTCAGGGAACAGGAGCGTACAGGACCCGAGGAGACCCGTGAGCAGCAGAATCCTCCTCCAGGTCTCCGGAGGAGTTCCCGACCGTCATCTCTACAACCCGTCCAGTCCGGAGCCGCTAACACCTACTATACCACTCCCTGGTATCGCCCACTAGGAGGAGCCATATAACCGTAAGCCCCGCTCCTAAATCTCTGGCAGTGATGAATATGGTTGTTGCTGGGAGAATACACTGAAATCGTAAGGACATGGGGCTTTGCATCTGAATCACCCTCATATGAACAGTAAGTCGTCCCCCACAGTAAAGTATTAGATAGCTGGAGGGGGTGGACGGGCTCTATTGAGAAAGGGCCAGTGGGCCAGAGGAGGAGTAGTTAATAAAAAGAAGGGGAGTACTCTAGCAGCTTAGCTGGCTGGCATCAATCAACCAGTGTCAGAAACAGCTGAGTATGACTGCTAGCCCCAGTGACACCTTCAGTTCATCGCTATAATGCACAAATGGAACTGTAAGACTGTAAAAATAAATAACCAGAAGCTAGAGTGACAACATATCTTCTTTGTTGGTTATTATACTGAGGATAGTGTATGGAGATAAAATAATACTATTTACTGCACTCTCGCTCATAATAACTTACTGTACTTTGGTAGTCTGTGACACTACCGAAAGCTACCCCCTGTTTAGGGGAAACTATACTGTTGACTGCATAGAAACAGACCCAGGCGGACCTTTATCCAAGATGGGTATTCAGCAGGGACAGATGAAACTAAATTCATATATACAGTATATGTTCCTTAGTCAAAGGAGTCGCCGTTGAATGTAGAAGGAAGTATCCCGGATCATCGGATTCACTTCGACTTATACGTATAGTTTAAATATAGTATACGTGATTTGAGTAAACAACCTAGACATTATTTCTTCAGTAGACTTTGTGGAGAGTAGCAGAAGTATAATTCTGAAAAAAATAAAATCCTAACTCCAGACCACCGGTAATAATCCCACGGAGGGATGTCTAGGCTATCATACCTTAACTGTTAAATTGACCGGTTATCAGAAGCAACTATCCCTGTACACCTTTGGAATTATTATCACCTGTTTGCCTTTATGTTTTGACTATCAGGCCTTTTATGAGGGCATTAGAAAGAACCCGAAAGGAGCCCCTGGAAGGAAGTGTAGTTAACTAAACATAGTAAATGATTGGGATTACCGGGGATAACCTATGTTATCCCACCGGAGTATAGTATTATAGACTTTTACTGCGTGGATATGAAACTCACTCAAGGGACTTAATGTAAGTGCACTCTAGACTCTTCCTGCGCAGGTTATATATATATATATATATATATATATATATATAGAAAAAGAGTGTTTCCCCAGGGAGCTAGTGATTTTAATCGGTATGTCAACAAATTAAACACATATAATAAAATAGTCATAAAACATAGACTTATTTATTTTTAAATAAAACACAGTATGATATGAACTGTATCACATTAAATCAAAAAATGACAATACATGTTCCATACATATAATGATGTTGGTAACAATTCAATTCACTCATATGTGAGTATACAATTGATCTTCCTTGAAGAAATGACAAAATCGCTGTCTTAACCCAACGCGTTTCGTCTTACAGACTTCATCAGGGGTATTTAATTTACAATCTAAACAGAAGATACATACAAACATTACATCAATAGATCTACTCAATGATCAGTAATATGTTCATATCAATTCTAATTAGAATGCATACATACCAAAAATCACAGTATGGACAAGTAACTTAATGTGTCTTCAATAGGTAGGTAAAAACACTTAAAAAGTGGTATCGAACCCGATTACACCATATGAAACATCTGTAAAATTATGATATAAGTTATACTCATACAATAACATGCAGAAGGAGGAGATATATAATCGAAGAGGAGGAGTTAGAGGAATCCCATTAGTTAAGCGAAATACCATCTGACATTGAAACATTTAAATCAACCTATTTAATAGATGGTGCAACTATATATACTAATTCTATATAAAAATAATATTAGTGCTGATCATATTATTCTTTTATAAGCTAGATGGTTCTAGCGGACATATTACTATTCATATATGATATTACCATATGGTTCCAAGATTAAATTGGTATGGTATAGCGATACATACCTCTTTAGCAGAATATTCAATATGGCACATTCTATGTTTGTTTATTGATTCCCACTTGGTAAGTTGATTTCTAATGGCAATAGTGGTGAGACCTATAATGACAGACCAAATTCCTATTGCTTTAAGGGTACAGTACATATTGATACTGGCCCATGGTGTTTATTCATACATACCAATGATAATAAGGACAGCTCTTAAAGCAGCTTCCCACTATATAGTGGACAGAAAATCGTAATCGTGCCTAAATTGGAACAAATTGTATGAATGTAAGATCCAATAGATAGATCAGATCCATTTTAATTAAATAGAAATAATAATAAGGAGAAATTGATATCAAAAATTATTCATTGTTTTTTAACGTCTATATTAATCATGCACTATCCATGCACATTCCCCACAAGAAACAAACGTTTTTAACACTATTTCCTCATATCTATATTATGTGGTTTAATGAGACTAGGAGATAAACTCCCTATCTCTAATAATGCTAGAACGTGTCAGTGTGAATAAACTGTCACTTCCAAAAATACTCCACCGATGCCGGTTGTATCAAAGTTAAATCAGCTCTCAATTATGTTAGAACAACTTTCAAACTGTATATCACCATTAATCATCGATATCAGATATTTACAAAGATGGAATTCATCCCCACACGTTAGATATCAGTAATAATAACACTTAGATAAACTACATTTGCAATTACACACCAAAAACAAATTATAAAGGACCATGAAATCCATATGCTTACCTCTACACTGTTAGCAATACTTCTGGCTGCTGCATACAATTGGAACTAGATCCACTGGGTTTTTAAACCCACTATGTGTGACCTCATTTCCTGTCATGGAATTAGCTGAAGATCCATTTAGTTCTAATGGGTCAATCAGGAGAAGTGGTGAAAACCAAAACCCATTTTAAAGAGGTGGACGCTAATAGTTATATACCACAGACTAGTTGCCATCACCCTGCATGGAAGAGAGGGGTACCATTTGCACAATTTGTGCGTTTAAGACGCAACTGCAGTAATATTAACGATTACTGGGAACAAGCCACTTTTTTACAGAAACGTTTCTTGGAAAGAGGATATACCCAGGATCTGATCAATGAAGCCATGAATAGAGCATCGACCAGAGACAGAGGACAGATGCTACAACCCCGTATTAGAGAGCAGGAAAATAAGAAACCAGTTCGGCCATTCGTCACGCAATACAATCGTGAAAATCACACCATTAGAAAAATTATGGATCGTCATTGGGGCATCCTATTAAAGGATCCAGTTTTGGGCCCCTCCTTACCAAGAAAACCAGAAATAGTATTTCAAAGAGCCCCAAATTTGAAAAGTAAAATGGCCCCAAGTAGAATAGTCGGGTCAGATACCCCAAATCCTCGAGCAGATCCTCTTATCCCCACAAAGGGTTGTTTTCCATGCTCAAGGTGCATATGCTGCAAGCATATGGAACGTAAACCCTTTGTACACAAATTAGATACGGGACGAATGTATAGGTTACAGCACCTGATTAACTGCAATACAGAATTTGTAGTATATAGGATTACTTGCAGTTGTAGGATGTCGTATATAGGAAAGACTAAAAGAGCGACTAAGATCAGAATACAAGAACATATGAGGAATATAAAAAACAGAATGACCACGCACAGCCTGGCAAGACACTACGGAGAAAAACATAATTCTGTGGTTAATAGGGAGAACTTCTCCTTTACTGTATTAGAGTTCATACCAGTGGACACGAGAGGCAGTAGTCGAGAACTCACTCTTGCCAAACGCGAGACGTTTTGGATTTATACCTTAAATACCCAGTTCCCCGCTGGCCATAATGAGGGCATAGACATAGTCTCTTTTCTATAGTTTTTGATATAATATCAGCAGGAGCCATTATTTAATATTTGAGGCTTCCTTCCACCTACTCTGCTCTCTCTATCTTGGTTTTTCATTTTTTGGGTATCAGTAAAGAATTTAGTGGTGTATGGTTAAAAATGTTGGTGTTAATATACATCTATTGGCCCGCCTATATTTGATAAATGTATTATATGTATTATATTATATTATCAAATATTATATTATCAAATAAGGACCCTGACCCTGTCAATACTGGTCAGGGTCCGCATTTCTGGTTCTCTCTTAACTTGGATTATTTGTAAACCGTATGGAGTTGTAAATAAAGAATCATGAAATAATATGCTAGGTACTCTCTCTCCTTTAATTATTGGGTCCAATTAAATGTCTCCAGACGGTTATTGGTCTGTGTAACAAGATTAGTACACTATAACACTCTAAATATTAGTTGTCTATTTGTTTAACATATGTTTAATGAATTATCATCACAATAATTAGAATTATGACTATTGAATTAAGTCACCTAATATTGGATATCGGTAACGATAAAAGATTTTACATAGGGGCACATTAATTGCACCTTGCACAACGGTAGAATTAATTATAACGTGCACTAGGTATTAATATATATTTAGGAAGGATATGAATCAATAACACATTAAGATTTATAATTATGAGGCGGTTAAACACAGTGATATTACACAGTCTCCAGCACATTGTATTTAATTCATCATCCATAAGTTTTATTAAAGTAATTGCACTTAATGGATTACACTTTTTTTAATAAGAATTAATAAATATGTTTAGTAGCCCAAACATTTATTAAAGGTTCATTCACTAATTTAGTAGGGATAATTAAACGAGTGTTTAAAATAATATAATATATAATTGGTTTATTATTCATTATCGTTATGGTTTTTAAATTGAGTCTTTAATTAATATATAGGGAATTTTCAGTATTTCAGGCTTTAATCATATCAATTACTTAATAATCCGATTGTGTATTAAATCCATCCGTGCCCGCGATGTCCAGTTAATGTATGTCTGGAACGCATACACAGAAAGTTGATTTACCCTGACACGCATGACACGCCGGAAGGCGGAAGCGCGTCATGGGAACATTCGGTTGCTAAGGAACATAGACGTCAGGGAGCCGCGTTAATGAAGGTGTGATTGCCTTAGCGCTACGCGGCGATACAGGAAGCACCATCAACTTAGGTGAACGTACGCCATGTAGGAAGTGTGTCATGGTAACACTTGGTTGCCAGGGGATTTCAGCGTTAGTGAACCGCGCTATGTGGGCGTGGCCGTCCTAGCGGTACGTGGAAATACAGGAAGTCCCACTGATCCAGTGGAACGCACGCCAGGTGCATGCAGGAAGCCGGTTAATGGTAGTGGAACGCACGCCATTAGGGCAATGGAACGCAATTACTGCTTTTGTGCAATTATTCAGGATGCCATAGTAATTAAAACAACAGCTTTTAACATATTCCCTCCCTTATACTAATCTCACAACACAGTCCATTATGTATACAAGAAAAAGAGTATAAATAACGGCATTGATTGGATCTTCAGCTAATTCCATGACAGGAAATGAGGTCACACATAGTGGGTTTAAAAACCCAGTGGATCTAGTTCCAATTGTATGCAGCAGCCAGAAGTATTGCTAACAGTGTAGAGGTAAGCATATGGATTTCATGGTCCTTTATAATTTGTTTTTGGTGTGTAATTGCAAATGTAGTTTATCTAAGTGTTATTATTACTGATATCTAACGTGTGGGGATGAATTCCATCTTTGTAAATATCTGATATCGATGATTAATGGTGATATACAGTTTGAAAGTTGTTCTAACATAATTGAGAGCTGATTTAACTTTGATACAACCGGCATCGGTGGAGTATTTTTGGAAGTGACAGTTTATTCACACTGACACGTTCTAGCATTATTAGAGATAGGGAGTTTATCTCCTAGTCTCATTAAACCACATAATATAGATATGAGGAAATAGTGTTAAAAACGTTTGTTTCTTGTGGGGAATGTGCATGGATAGTGCATGATTAATATAGACGTTAAAAAACAATGAATAATTTTTGATATCAATTTCTCCTTATTATTATTTCTATTTAATTAAAATGGATCTGATCTATCTATTGGATCTTACATTCATACAATTTGTTCCAATTTAGGCACGATTACGATTTTCTGTCCACTATATAGTGGGAAGCTGCTTTAAGAGCTGTCCTTATTATCATTGGTATGTATGAATAAACACCATGGGCCAGTATCAATATGTACTGTACCCTTAAAGCAATAGGAATTTGGTCTGTCATTATAGGTCTCACCACTATTGCCATTAGAAATCAACTTACCAAGTGGGAATCAATAAACAAACATAGAATGTGCCATATTGAATATTCTGCTAAAGAGGTATGTATCGCTATACCATACCAATTTAATCTTGGAACCATATGGTAATATCATATATGAATAGTAATATGTCCGCTAGAACCATCTAGCTTATAAAAGAATAATATGATCAGCACTAATATTATTTTTATATAGAATTAGTATATATAGTTGCACCATCTATTAAATAGGTTGATTTAAATGTTTCAATGTCAGATGGTATTTCGCTTAACTAATGGGATTCCTCTAACTCCTCCTCTTCGATTATATATCTCCTCCTTCTGCATGTTATTGTATGAGTATAACTTATATCATAATTTTACAGATGTTTCATATGGTGTAATCGGGTTCGATACCACTTTTTAAGTGTTTTTACCTACCTATTGAAGACACATTAAGTTACTTGTCCATACTGTGATTTTTGGTATGTATGCATTCTAATTAGAATTGATATGAACATATTACTGATCATTGAGTAGATCTATTGATGTAATGTTTGTATGTATCTTCTGTTTAGATTGTAAATTAAATACCCCTGATGAAGTCTGTAAGACGAAACGCGTTGGGTTAAGACAGCGATTTTGTCATTTCTTCAAGGAAGATCAATTGTATACTCACATATGAGTGAATTGAATTGTTACCAACATCATTATATGTATGGAACATGTATTGTCATTTTTTGATTTAATGTGATACAGTTCATATCATACTGTGTTTTATTTAAAAATAAATAAGTCTATGTTTTATGACTATTTTATTATATGTGTTTAATTTGTTGACATACCGATTAAAATCACTAGCTCCCTGGGGAAACACTCTTTTTCTGTTCATAACCATTATACCCCATCTAACAGGGGGTATTTTCCCTAAGGTGCAGCTCCATATAGTATCAGCGCGAGACAGGTCTTATATATATTCTTTATATATATATATATATATATATGTTTTGATAACAGAAAACTTGGGTCTATAGTCCAGGATACTATAGAAAAGGTACCTATTGGTTTTTTTGTAAAGTGCATGCATTATCTCAGTGTAACCCAAAGTCAGTATACAGTAAATATATATTAATATATTTAGCATATTTAGTAGATATAAATAAATTACTTTCCTTTGAATAAAGTTCATTATTATATTCATGGTGGAATACTTACCGGAGGAATATGTACCCATTGACGTGATTCAACCTAGAAAAGAAAACAGAACAGGTAATGTTATATCGATAGATATATGGTCATTTGCATTCAGGTAAATCTCATATACAGAATAGCCCCCATTGTTTGACAACGGGGGGTGAAACTTTCGGTCCAGTATACTTAACTAATTGTACACAAGGGCTTTCCCAAGCTAGCCATATAAGTATTTAAAGCTTGGGTGGAGGCACTAATATATTCGCAAAGGAGACCACCTATTCTTAAGTAACCATAAATCGGGGACAGGGTTACATGTGCTGAGGGGGGAGAGATGTGTGCTGAGAGGGGAGAGAGATGTGTACTGAGCGGAGGGAGAGATGTGTGCTGAGTGGGGAGGAGAGATGTGTGCTGAGCGGGGGTAGAGATGTGTGCTGAAGGGGGGAGAGACATGTGCTGAGGGGGAGGAGAGATGTGTACTGAGGGGGGAGAGACGTGTGCTGACGGGAGGAGAGATGTGTGCTGAGCAGGGGGAGAGATGTGTGCTGAGCGGGTGAGAGATGTGTACTGAGCAGGGGGAGAGATGTGTGCTGAGCGGGGGGAGAGATGTGTGCTGAGGGGGAAGAGATGTGTGCTGAGGGGGGGAGAGATGTGTGCTGAGTGGGGGGGAGATGCGTGCTGATTGGGTGAGACGTGTGCTGAGGGGGGAGAGATGTGTGCTGAGCGGGGAAAGAAATGTGTGCTGAGGGGGTATAGATGTGTGCTGAGTGGGGGGAGATGTGTGCTGAGCGGGGGGGTGAGATGTACTGAGCGGGGGGAGAGATGTGTGCTGAGTGGGGGAGAGATGTGTGCTGAGTGGGGGAGAGATGTGTGCTGAGGGGGGAGAGATGTGTGCTGAGAGGGGAGAGAGATGTGTACTGAGCGGGGAGAGAGATGTGTGCTGAGTGGGGGAGAGATGTGTGATGAGTGGGTGAGAGATGTGTGCTGAGTGGGGGAGAGATGTGTGCTGAGGGGGGAGAGATGTGTGCTGAGCAGGGGGAGAGATGTGTACTGAGAGGGGGGAGAGATGTGTGCTGAGCGGAGAGGAGAGATGTGTGCTGAGCTGGGGTAGAGATGTGTGCTGAGGGGGGGAGAGACATGTGCTGAGGGGGAGGAGAGATGTGTGCTGAGGGACGAGAGACGTGTGCTGACGGGGAGGAAAGATGTGTGCTGAGCAGGGGGAGAGATGTGTGCTGAGCAGGGGGAGAGTTGTGTGCTGAGCGGGGAGGAGAGATGTGTGCTGAGCGGGGGTAGAGATGTGTGCTTAGGGGGGAGAGACATGTGCTGAGCAGGGGGAGAGATGTGTGCTGAGGGGGAGAGAGATGTGTGCTGAGTGGGGGAAGAGATGTGTGCTGAGTGGGGGAAGAGATGTGTAGTAAGCGGGGGTAGAGATGTGTGTTGGGGTAGAGATGTGTGCTGAGCGGGGGGAGAGATGTTTGCTGAGTGGGAGGTAGAGTTGTGTGTTGAGCAGGGGGAGAGATATGTGCTTAGCAGGGGGAGAGATGTGTGCTGAGCGGGGGGACAGATGTGTGCTAAGCGCGGGGAGAGATGTGTGTTGGGGGGTAGAGATGTGTGCTGAGCGGGGGGAGAGTTGTTTGCTGAGCGGGGGTAGAGATGTGTGCTGACCAGGGGAAGAGATGTGTTCTTAGCGGGGGCAGAGATGTGTGCTGAGCGGGGGCAGAGATGTGTACTGAGGGGGGGTAGAGATGTGTGCTGACCAGGGGAAGAGATGTGTTCTTAGCGGGGGCAGAGATGTGTGCTGAGCGGGGGCAGAGATGTGTGCTGAGTGGGGGCAGAGATGTGTACTGAGGGGGGGAAGAGATGTGTGCTGAGCGGGGGGAGAGGTGTGTGTTGGGGGGTAGAGATGAGTGCTGAGCGGGGGGATAGATGTGTGCTGAGCAGGGGGAGAGATGTGTGCTGAGCGGGGTGAGAGATGAGTGCTGAGCGGGGGGAGAGATGTGTGCTGACCAGGGGAAGAGATGTGTTCTTAGCGGGGGCAGAGATGTGTGATGAGCGGGGGCAGAGATGTGTACTGAGGGGGGTAGAGATGTGTGCTGACCAGGTGACCAGGGGAAGAGATGTGTTCTTAGCGGGGGCAGAGATGTGTGCTGAACGGGGGCAGAGATGTGTACTGAGGGGGGGGAAGAGATGTGTGCTGAGCGGGGGGAGAGGTGTGTGTTGGGGGTAGAGATGAGTGCTGAGCGGGGGGAGAGATGTGTGCTGAGCAGGGGGAGAGTTGTGTGCTGAGCGGGGAGGAGAGATGTGTCCTGAGCGGGGGTAAAGATGTGTGCTGAGTGGGGAGAAGAGATGTGTGCTGAGCGGGGGTAGAGATGTGTGCTGAGGGGGGGAGAGACATGTGCTGAGGGGGAGGAGAGATGTGTGCTGAGGGGGGAGAGACGTGTGCTGACGGGAGGAGAGATGTGTGCTGAGCAGGGGGAGAGATGTGTGCTGAGCAGGGGGAGAGTTGTGTGCTGAGCAGGGGGAGAGTTGTGTGCTGAGCGGGGAGGAGAGATGTGTGCTGAGCGGGGGTAGAGATGTGTGCTTAGGGGGGTAGAGATGTGCTGAGGGTGAGGAGAGATGTGTGCTGAGGGGGGGAGAGACGTGTGCTGAGGGGGAGGAGAGATGTGTGCTGAACGGGGGGAGAGACGTGTGCTGAAGGGGGAGAGACGTGCGCTAAGCTGGGGGAGAGACGTGTGCTGAGCGGGGGGAGAGATGTATGCTGAGCGGGTGACAGATGTGTACTGAGCAGGGGGAGAGATGTGTGCTGAGCGGGGGGAGAGATGTGTGCTGAGGGGGGAGAGATGTGTGCTGAGGGGGGGGGGGAGATGTGTGCTGAGTGGGGGGGAGAAGCGTGCTGATTGGGTGAGATGTGTGCTGAGGGGGGAGAGATGTGTGCTGAGCGGGGAAAGAAATGTGTGCTGAGGGGGTATAGATGTGTGCTGAGTGGGGGGAGATGTGTGCTGAGCGGGGGGGGTGAGATGTACTGAGCGGGGGGAGAGATGTGTGCTGAGTGGGGGAGAGATGTGTGCTGAGTGGGGGAGAGATGTGTGCTGAGGGGGGAGAGGTGTGCTGAGAGGGGAGAGAGATGTGTGCTGAGGGGGTATAGATGTGTGCTGAGTGGGGGGAGATGTGTGCTGAGCGGGGGGGGTGAGATGTACTGAGCGGGGGGAGAGATGTGTACTGAGCGGGGAGAGAGATGTGTGCTGAGCTGGGGTAGAGATGTGTGCTGAGGGGGGGAGAGACATGTGCTGAGGGGGAGGAGAGATGTGTGCTGAGGGACGAGAGACGTGTGCTGACGGGGAGGATAGATGTGTGTTGAGCAGGGGGAGAGATGTGTGCTGAGCAGGGGGAGAGTTGTGTGCTTAGCGGGGAGGAGATGTGTTCTTAGCGGGGGCAGAGATGTGTGCTGAGCGGGGGCAGAGATGTGTACTGAGGGGGGGGAAGAGATGTGTGCTGAGCGGGGGGAGAGGTGTGTGTTGGGGGGTAGAGATGAGTGCTGAGCGGGGGGAGAGATGTGTCCTGAGCGGGGGTAAAGATGTGTGCTGAGTGGGGAGGAGAGATGTGTGCTGAGCTGGGGTAGAGATGTGTGCTGAGGGGGGGAGAGACATGTGCTGAGGGGGGAGAGATGTGTGCTGAGCGGGGAAAGAAATGTGTGCTGAGGGGGTATAGATGTGTGCTGAGTAGGGGGAGATGTGTGCTGAGCGGGGGGGGGGGGTGAGATGTACTGAGCGGGGGGAGAGATGTGTACTGAGCGGGGAGAGAGATGTGTGCTGAGTGGGGGAGAGATGTGTGCTGAGTGGGGGGGAGATGCGTGCTGATTGGGTGAGATGTGTGCTGAGGGGGGAGAGATGTGTGCTGAGCGGGGAAAGAAATGTGTGCTGAGGGGGTATAGATGTGTGCTGAGTGGGGGGAGATGTGTGCTGAGCGGGGGGGGGGGGTGAGATGTACTGAGCGGGGGGAGAGATGTGTACTGAGCGGGGAGAGAGATGTGTGCTGAGTGGGGGAGAGATGTGTGCTGAGTGGGGGAGAGATGTGTGCTGAGTGGGGGAGAGATGTGTGCTGAGGGGGGAGAGATGTGTGCTGAGCAGGGGGAGAGATATGTACTGAGAGGGGGGAGAGATGTGTGCTGAGCGGGGAGGAGAGATGTGTGCTGAGCTGGGGTAGAGATGTGTGCTGAGGGGGGGAGAAACATGTGCTGAGGGGGAGGAGAGATGTGTGCTGAGGGACGAGAGACGTGTGCTGACGGGGAGGAGAGATGTGTGTTGAGCAGGGGGAGAGATGTGTGCTGAGCAGGGGGAGAGTTGTGTGCTGAGCGGGGAGGAGAGATGTGTGCTGAGCGGGGGTAGAGATGTGTGCTTAGGGGGGAGAGACATGTGCTGAGTGGGGGAGAGATGTGTGCTGACCAGGGGAAGAGATGTGTTCTTAGCGGGGGAGAGATGTGTGCTGAGCGGGGGCAGAGATGTGTGCTGAGGGGGGGGAAGAGATGTGTGCTGAGCGGGGGGAGAGGTGTGTGTTGGGGGGTAGAGATGAGTGCTGAGCGAGGGGAGAGATGTGTCCTGAGCGGGGGTAAAGATGTGTGCTGAGTGGGGAGGAGAGATGTGTGCTGAGCTGGGGTAGAGATGTGTGCTGAGGGGGGGAGAGACATGTGCTGAGGGGGAGGAGAGATGTGTGCTGCGGGGACGAGAAACGTGTGCTGACGGGGAGGAGAGATGTGTGCTGAGCAGGGGGAGAGATGTGTGCTGAGCAGGGGGAGAGTTGTGTGCTGAGCGGGGAGGAGAGATGTGTGCTGAGCGGGGGTAGAGATGTGTGCTTAGGGGGGAGAGACATGTGCTGAGTGGGGGGAGAGATGTGTGCTGAGGGGGGAGAGATGTGTGCTGAGCAGGGAGAGAGATATGTGTTGAGCGGGGGGAGAGATGTGTGCTTAACAGGGGGAGGTATGTGTGCATGGGGAGAGATGTATGCTGAGATGGGGGAGAGATATGTGCTGAGGGGGAGAGAGATGTGTTCTGAGTGAGGGGAGAGATGTGCACTGAGCGTGGGAAGAGATGTGTGCTGAGCAGGGGGAGAGATATGTGCTGAGCAGGTGGAGAGATGTGTGCTGAGGGGGAGAGAGATGTGTGCTGAGTGGGGGAAGAGATGTGTAGTAAGCGGGGGTAGAGATGTGTGTTGGGGTAGAGATGTGTGCTGAGCGGGGGGAGAGATGTTTGCTGAGTGGGAGGTAGAGTTGTGTGTTGAGCAGGGGGAGAGATATGTGCTTAGCAGGGGGAGAGATGTGTGCTGAGCGGGGGGACAGATGTGTGCTAAGCGGGGGAAGAGATGTGTGTTGGGGGGTAGAGATGTGTGCTGAGTGGGGGGAGAGTTGTTTGCTGAGCGGGGGTAGAGATGTGTGCTGACCAGAGGAAGAGATGTGTTCTTAGCGGGGGCAGAGATGTGTGCTGAGCGGGGGCAGAGATGTGTACTGAGGGGGGGTAGAGATGTGTGTTGACCAGGGGAAGAGATGTGTTCTTAGCGGGGGCAGAGATGTGTGCTGACCAGAGGAAGAGATGTGTTCTTAGCGGGGGCAGAGATGTGTGCTGAGCGGGGGAAGAGATGTGTGCTGAGGGGGGAGAGATGTGTGCTGAGGGGGGGGGGGATGTGCGCTGAGTGGGGGGGAGATGCGTGCTGATTGGGTGAGACGTGTGCTGAGGGGGGAGAGATGTGTGCTGAGCGGGGAAAGAAATGTGTGCTGAGGGGGTATAGATGTGTGCTGAGTGGGGGGAGATGTGTGCTGAGCGGGGGGGTGAGATGTACTGAGCGGGGGGAGAGATGTGTGCTGAGTGGGGGAGAGATGTGTGCTGAGTGGGGGAGAGATGTGTGCTGAGGGGGGAGAGATGTGTGCTGAGAGGGGAGAGAGATGTGTACTGAGCGGGGAGAGAGATGTGTGCTGAGTGGGGGAGAGATGTGTGCTGAGTGGGGGAGAGATGTGTGCTGAGTGGGGGAGAGATGTGTGCTGAGGGGGGAGAGATGTGTGCTGAGCAGGGGGAGAGATGTGTACTGAGAGGGGGGAGAGATGTGTGCTGAGCGGGGAGGAGAGATGTGTGCTGAGCTGGGGTAGAGATGTGTGCTGAGGGGGGGAGAGACATGTGCTGAGAGGGAGGAGAGATGTGTGCTGAGGGACGAGAGACGTGTGCTGACGGGGAGGAGAGATGTGTGCAGAGCAGGGGGAGAGATGTGTGCTGAGCAGGGGGAGAGTTGTGTGCTGAACGGGGAGGAGAGATGTGTGCTGAGCGGGGGTAGAGATGTGTGCTTAGGGGGGAGAGACATGTGCTGAGTGGGGGGAGAGATGTGTGCTGACCAGGGGAAGAGATGTGATCTTAGCGGGGGCAGAGATGTGTGCTGAGCGGGGGCAGAGATGTGTACTGAGGGGGGGGAAGAGATGTGTGCTGAGCGGGGGGAGAGGTGTGTGTTGGGGGGTAGAGATGAGTGCTGAGCGGGGGGAGAGATGTGTGCTGAGCAGGGGGAGAGTTGTGTGCTGAGCGGGGAGGAGAGATGTGTGCTGAGCGGGGGTAAAGATGTGTGCTGAGTGGGGAGGAGAGATGTGTGCTGAGCGGGGGTAGAGATGTGTGCTGAGGGGGGGAGAGACATGTGCTGAGGGGGAGGAGAGATGTGTGCTGAGGGGGGAGAGACGTGTGCTGACGGGAGGAGAGATGTGTGCTGAGCAGGGGGAGAGATGTGTGCTGAGCAGGGGGAGAGTTGTGTGCTGAGCAGGGGGAGAGTTGTGTGCTGAGCGGGGAGGAGAGATGTGTGCTGAGCGGGGGTAGAGATGTGTGCTTAGGGGGGTAGAGATGTGCTGAGGGTGAGGAGAGATGTGAGCTGAGGGGGGGAGAGACGTGTGCTGAGGGGGAGGAGAGATGTGTGCTGAACGGGGGGAGAGACGTGTGCTGAAGGGGGAGAGACGTGCGCTGAGCTGGGGGAGAGACGTGTGCTGAGCGGGGGGAGAGATGTATGCTGAGCGGGTGACAGATGTGTACTGAGCAGGGGGAGAGATGTGTGCTGAGCGGGGGGAGAGATGTGTGCTGAGGGGGGAGAGATGTGTGCTGAGGGGGGGGGGGGAGATGTGTGCTGAGTGGGGGGGAGATGCGTGCTGATTGGGTGAGACGTGTGCTGAGGGGGGAGAGATGTGTGCTGAGCGGGGAAAGAAATGTGTGCTGAGCGGGGGGGTGAGATGTACTGAGCGGGGGGAGAGATGTGTGCTGAGTGGGGGAGAGATGTGTGCTGAGGGGGGAGAGATGTGTGCTGAGAGGGGAGAGAGATGTGCACTGAGCGGGGAGAGAGATGTGTGCTGAGTGGGGGAGAGATGTGTGCTGAGTGGGGGAGAGATGTGTGCTGAGGGGGGAAAGATGTGTGCTGAGCAGGGGGAGAGATGTGTACTGAGAGGGGGGAGAGATGTGTGCTGAGCGGGGAGGAGAGATGTGTGCTGAGCTGGGGTAGAGATGTGTGCTGAGGGGGGGAGAGACATGTGCTGAGGGGGAGGAGAGATGTGTGCTGAGGGACGAGAGACGTGTGCTGACGGGGAGGAGAGATGTGTGCTGAGCAGGGGGAGAGATGTGTGCTGAGCAGGGGGAGAGTTGTGTGCTGAACGGGGAGGAGAGATGTGTGCTGAGCGGGGGTAGAGATGTGTGCTTAGGGGGGAGAGACATGTGCTGAGTGGGGGGAGAGATGTGTGCTGACCAGGGGAAGAGATGTGTTCTTAGCGGGGGCAGAGATGTGTGCTGAGCGGGGGCAGAGATGTGTACTGAGGGGGGGAAAGAGATGTGTGCTGAGCGGGGGGAGAGGTGTGTGTTGGGGGGTAGAGATGAGTGCTGAGCGGGGGGAGAGATGTGTGCTGAGCAGGGGGAGAGTTGTGTGCTGAGCGGGGAGGAGAGATGTGTGCTGAGCGGGGGTAAAGATGTGTGCTGAGTGGGGAGGAGAGATGTGTGCTGAGCGGGGGTAGAGATGTGTGCAGAGGGGGGGAGAGACATGTGCTGAGGGGGAGGAGAGATGTGTGCTGAGGTGGGAGAGACGTGTGCTGACGGGAGGAGAGATGTGTGCTGAGCAGGGGGAGAGATGTGTGCTGAGCAGGGGGAGAGTTGTGTGCTGAGCAGGGGGAGAGTTGTGTGCTGAGCGGGGAGGAGAGATGTGTGCTGAGCGGGGGTAGAGATGTGTGCTTAGGGGGGTAGAGATGTGCTGAGGGTGAGGAGAGATGTGTGCTGAGGGGGGGAGAGACGTGTGCTGAGGGGGAGGAGAGATGTGTGCTGAACGGGGGGAGAGACGTGTGCTGAAGGGGGAGAGACGTGCGCTGAGCTGGGGGAGAGACATGTGCTAAGCGGGGGGAGAGATGTATGCTGAGCGGGTGACAGATGTGTACTGAGCAGGGGGAGAGATGTGTGCTGAGCGGGGGGAGAGATGTGTGCTGAGGGGGGAGAGATGTGTGCTGAGGGGGGGGGGAGATGTGTGCTGAGTGTGGGAGATGCGTGCTGATTGGGTGAGACGTGTGCTGAGGGGGGAGAGATGTGTGCTGAGCGGGGAAATAAATGTGTGCTGAGGGGGTATAGATGTGTGCTGAGTGGGGGGAGATGTGTGCTGAGCGGGGGGGTGAGATGTACTGAGCGGTGGGAGAGATGTGTGCTGAGTGGGGGAGAGATGTGTGCTGAGGGGGGAGAGATGTGTGCTGAGAGGGGAGAGAGATGTGTACTGAGCGGGGAGAGAGATGTGTGCTGAGTGGGGGAGAGATGTGTGCTGAGTGGGGGAGAGATGTGTGCTGAGTGGGGGAGAGATGTGTGCTGAGGGGGGAGAGATGTGTGCTAAGTAGGGGGAGAGATGTGTACTGAGAGGGGGGAGAGATGTGTGCTGAGCGGGGAGGAGAGATGTGTGCTGAGCTGGGGTAGAGATACGTGCTGAGGGGGGGAGAGACATGTGCTGAGGGGGAGGAGAGATGTGTGCTGAGGGACGAGAGACGTGTGCTGACGGGGAGGAGAGATGTGTGCTGAGCAGGGGGAGAGATGTGTGCTGAGCAGGGGGAGAGTTGTGTGCTGAGCGGGGAGGAGAGATGTGTGCTGAGCGGGGGTAGAGATGTGTGCTTAGGGGGGAGAGACATGTGCTGAGTGGGGGGAGAGATGTGTGCTGAGGGGGGAGAGATGTGTGCTGAGCAGGGAGAGAGATATGTGTTGAGCGGGGGGAGAGATGTGTGCTTAACAGGGGGAGGTATGTGTGCAGGGGGAGAGATGTATGCTGAGATGGGGGAGAGATATGTGTGAGGGGGAGAGAGATGTGTTCTGAGTGAGGGGAGAGATGTGCACTGAGCGGGGGAAGAGATGTGTGCTGAGCAGGGGGAGAGATATGTGCTGAGCAGGGGGAGAGATGTGTGCTGAGGGGGAGAGAGATGTGTGCTGAGTGGGGGAAGAGATGTGTAGTAAGCGGGGGTAGAGATGTGTGTTGGGGGTAGAGATGTGTGCTGAGCGGGGGGAGAGATGTTTGCTGAGTGGGAGGTAGAGTTGTGTGTTGAGCAGGGGGAGAGATATGTGCTTAGCAGGGGGAGAGATGTGTGCTGAGCGGGGGGACAGATGTGTGCTAAGCGGGGGGAGAGATGTGTGTTGGGGGGGTAGAGATGTGTGCTGAGCGGGGGGAGAGTTGTTTGCTGAGCGGGGGTAGAGATGTGTGCTGACCAGGGGAAGAGATGTGTTCTTAGCGGGGGCAGAGATGTGTGCTGAGCGGGGGCAGAGATGTGTACTGAGGGGGGGTAGAGATGTGTGCTGACCAGGGGAAGAGATGTGTTCTTAGCGGGGGCAGAGAAGTGTGCTGAGCGGGGGCAGAGATGTGTGCTGAGCGGGGGTAGAGATGTGTACTGAGGGGGGGAAGAGATGTGTGCTGAGCGGGGGGAGAGGTGTGTGTTTGGGGGTAGAGATGAGTGCTGAGCGGGGGGAGAGATGTGTGCTGAGCAGGGGGAGAGATGTGTGCTGAGCGGGGAGAGAGATGAGTGCTGAGCGGGGGGTAGAGATGTGTGCTGACCAGGGGAAGAGATGTGTTCTTAGCGGGGGCAGAGATGTGTGCTGAGCGGGGGCAGAGATGTGTACTGAGGGGGGGGAAGAGATGTGTGCTGAGCGGGGGGAGAGGTGTGTGTTGGGGGGTAGAGATGAGTGCTGAGCGGGGGGAGAGATGTGTGCTGAGCAGGGGGAGAGATGTATGCTGAGCGGGGGGAAAGATGAGTGCTGAGCGCGGGGTAGAGATGTGTGCTGAGCAGGGGGAGAGATGTGTGCTGAGCGGGGTGAGAGATGTGTGCTGAGCGGGGGGAGATGTGTGCTGAGCGGGGGGAGAGATGTGTGCTGAGTGGAGGGAGAGATGTGTGCTGAGCGGGGGGAGAGATGTGTGCTGGGTGGGGGGAGAGATGTGTGCATGTGCTAGATCGCTCAGCACACATCTCCCCGCTTGTACTGGGCTTAACATTTGAGCCTCGGCTGGTGGTCGAAAGAGTGTTAAAAAGCATCTAAACTGAATTACACCCTATCAAAATATCTGAAGTACTCGGGGACCTATATAGACCTCTGGCCCTCAGCTGCTTACTTAAAACTTTAATACTACAAGAGTGGGTGCATGTTGTATTTATTCCCCCTGCCCCCCGAACCCTGATAATCTGGTTGGTTTCCCTTCTGTTCTTAGGGGTTGATCCTATTAGCCACAATGATAATAGGGTAATAGGATCGACCCCTTAGTCTCCACTTCTTATCCAAAACGCCTGTGTCTCCCTTTCTTATTCCACAGCCTAGTTTACCAAAATTGATCAGATGTACAATATTGTTATTGAATGTATTCCCTGTCCCCCTCTCCTTTAGAATGCGTGTGTGTGTGACTGTGAGTGTGTGTGTTGGTATTAAAATATGTCAATAAGACAGATCATAATAATAGATTTAAGAAAAATAGTTTTGTATTAGTCTGAATTGTTTTGCATTGTATAGTAAGAAGTGAGGATATACCCCTGTTCTTCCCTACTCTGCATTCCTAGACCCAATCACAGTGCTGCCTCTTATAGTCCAGATTCCTTAAGCACTGCTGATTGGTGAGCTGCATGGGTTAAAAGGGGATGTAATTAAAATATGTTGGGTCTAGAAGGTGGGGTAAGAATATGGACTCAGGCACCTCTATAGTTATGCGGCTTAGACGAGGATATGACCTATATTCATGACCAGAACAGACCAGATGGTTGTCTTATTCTGGCATAGCATAATTGAATAGAGAATAACCAGACTGTCCTTAAACCTAGTAAATCACTGGCCACAATGTCCAGACCATAAAGAAAAGCCAAACCTACGAATTAGAGTTATATAAACACATCTGATCTTCAAACTTCATGTTTAATGTACCAAATGATGGCAGAAGCTTACACCCGAACAGACTGGAAACTTTACAGGATACTCACCTGCCTAAGATTATACAGGCTCAGACGGATGTGGCTTAAATCATGTTTGCACCCACATGCTTTAGTAAGTGCGATTTTATAGGCTATGGAATGACTAATGTTATCAAGTAAAGCTGGTGGGCAGAAAAGAAGATAGATGCCCACCGGAGCCATAACAAATTAATTCACAACTGCATACACATTCGCAGCCTATGGGCAAGAGCAAGAATATCGATGTAAGGGCAGCCCTATGGCTACACAGACTGGCCGTGGCAGTTGCGACACTGGCGCCATGTTTCAGTATGTACATGATCGCAGCTGAAGGCAGGTAAACGCCACAGAAACTGCCATGTAACGTCTGCCACTCCTCGTTATCTCCCACATACGGTCTCTTCCTTTGAATGTGATAAAAATGTCAGTGTGAGCACAATCGCAACAAAGCTTTGGCACACGCGCAGTGCAATCATGGCACACATGTGCAGTCCGCTGATCGCTCTGATGCATGAACATCAGCATGGTATACAAACATTAGCTAATAATAATTACACAAGGGTGAGATGACAGGCGGATTCTTGCTGCATACGTATGTCGATGGAAAAAGGTGTATGTGGGGTTTATTTAATAGAGGGCAATTTATGTCATGATATTAAAGCTGGGTTTTACATAAAGGCGGAACTTGGAATTTTGAGCTTGAAACCGCCAAAAATAAATGTTTACATCCCAAAGCAAAATGATCAAATATCAGTAAGTTTCATGTGGTTAGATTTCCTAGCCAGAGAAGTACAATCCATGATTTATGTTCCATGGTGGGCACACTTATTACTACAAATGTATTCCTAACTACACACATTCCCCATTGTAGTGTATCTCTGGAAGAAATGGTGAGATAAGTTGGGTGGCATTATATACAGCGGTGCAAGTGGGCGGGTATGGGTGGGTACGGCGTACCCTTAAGAATTTAGCCATTGGTACGCCGTAACCACCGCCGACAGGCTGTTGGTCCCTCCCTACCTCCCTCCACTGCTGTTCACCGCCGCCGCTGCTGCGAGGGGAGGAGAGCGCAGCGTACGCCTCTCCTGCCCCTCAGAGTCTACCTTCAATTCAGCACCGGCCCGTGAGCCAATCAGAGCTTGTGGACCGGCAGCCTAGGCTCCTGGATTGGCGCTGAATTGAAGGTAGACACCCACACTGCTGCCGGAGACTGAGGAGCAGGAGAGGCGTATGCTGCACTATCCTCCCTTCACACACAGGACAATAGCAGCGGTGAGCAGCAGGGAAAGGGAGGGGGGGCATGTGTACCTGGCACTGGCGGCATATCTGGGACTTGGGGAGACATGTATATCTGGCACTGGGGGCATATCTTGCACTGTGGGGACGTGTTTCTGGCACTGGGGGCATATCTGGCACTGGGGGGACATGTATATCTGGCACTGGGGGCATACCTGGTACTGGGAGCATATCTGGCACTGTGGGGGCATTTCTGTATCTGGCACTGGGGGCATATCTGGCACTGGGGGGACATGTGTATCTGGCACTGGGGGCATTTCTTTATCTGGCACTGGGGGCATATCTGGCACTGTGGGGGCATTTCTGTATCTAGCACTGGCGGGCAATGTATATCTGACACACTGGGGGCATTTGTGTGTCTGGCACTGTGAGGCAATGTGTATCTGGCGCTGTGAGGCAATGTATCTGGCACTCTGGGGGCATTTGTGTATCTGGCACAGTGAGGCAATATGTATCTGGCACAGTGGGACAATGTATATCTGGCACTGTGGGGCAATGTATATCTGGCACTGTGGGGCAATATGTATCTGGCACTATTGGGGTCATATGTGTATCTGCCCCTCCCCCCATATGTGTATCATGCCCCCATTTTCATTGGCCATACCCCATGTGGCATTTGGTCACACCCATTTTTTTGGCACGCGCACCTAAGGCGCGCGCACACAGTACCTATAAAACATTTTTTCTACTTGCACCACTGATTATATGTGGTGTAGATATATAGCAAAGGGCCTAATATACCATTTATCTAGATTTGAAAAGCCTTTATACTGTATGTTTACTATATAACTCTACAAATGAGCCATCAGGCACAGGTTCCTTTACTAAACAATAGATAGCATAACTGCTATTTTCTCTGAATACTTTAGCCCCCTCCATGAGAAAATAATTTTCTACTAGGAAAAGAAATCTCTCTATTACCATATCTGTATAATTCTACAGGTACACATACAGTATACATGATACAGTCCTTTATACAGTGATATGATCTAACACTAACACCAGTGAGAGACATGACCAACCTAAAAGGTAGATATTGCTGCATTTATAGAGCCTGATAATAAGGAAAAAATATGACAATACTGTACTCACATCCATGTTTGGGTGCCAACCATTTGACATGGGGCTTGATGGTAACGTATTCTCTCAAAATCCACAAATGTAGCAGCAAAAAATGCAGCAACACGATGCACATCCAGTAGCTTGCGATAAGGTCCTCTAGTGGTGACACATTATAGAGTGTCAGAGACAGAAGCTGGCTAAAGCTGTGTGCTAACAGCTAAGTATGTCTACTGTGCTGGGGGCAGCCATGTTAGAGACCAGAGTATTACCAATGAAGTTCCCAATCTGTGCCCAGCCAATCCTGCGTGTTCTCCCCTTACAAAAGGGGGCTGGCTCAGAGGGAGAATGCCAGTGCTTCAAGTTACCTCCTTGTGAAAGGTTCTCCAGCTCTGTGCTCCCAGGTTTCTTCTGGTTCCCTGATCCTGGTTGCTCTCATCCATCGGTTACCTAAACGCTGCTGCAGTCCTGCTGTCTAAGTCCGTTGCCATTCGTGGAAGCGCTCACGGGGTCCCAGGTCATAGAGGAGCTCCAGATGCTAACGGCGGTTCCCGCAGACGTCTTCATTTCTTCAAAGTCCAAGTTCTTCAGCCTCATCTTTCAATCACAAACCAGTCTTCATTTTTTCAAAGTCCAAGTTCTTCAGCCTCGTCTTTCAATCACAAACCACATCTTCATTTTTTCAAAGTCCAAATACTTCAGCCTCGTCTTTTAATCATAAAACACAGTCTTCAGTTCTTCTTTACCTGAGTTCTTCAGTTTCACTCTTCAAGTCATTTAACCATAGACTCTAATTCTTCCAGTTTCTTCTATTTCTCCAATATTTGTGTACAGCCTGATTATTCATCAAAACTACAGTTATCTTCTTTCAAAGTCCTCCTTTTCTTTACGCCCTCCGGCCAATGTTAACACTTAGTTTGGCTACCACCCCATGAGGAGGAATTACATTGTTTACTCTCCTCACAGGTAGCTGTCCCTTCAACCAAAACTCGGTTGTCGGAACCCCAACTTACGCCGAGCGTGGCAATAACATGACCTGTCCTTAGAATTTTTCTTACTGATGCAGCTAACTACACTGCTTAATAGAGGCCTAAACATATAAATGTCCTTTTAACTTTAACAGATTAAACTATCCTGATATTTGTTAAATATTGGGCACAACATTTTTTTCATTATAATTATTATTGTCATTGATATATACAGTGTTCCATAGTGTCAGAAAATGGGGAAAACAGAGGACAAATAATAATAATGTGCTTCAGTTATCATCCCACATCCTTGGCATCCCCCCCATGACACACACATAGTAAGGCCCGGCGACAGGGGGACACACTTGTGCACGGCCCTGAGGTTCAGGATGGCCCAAGGATCAGGTACACAAATAAAGGGGCCACAGCGCAAATATTCCCGCAGAACCTCAGCTGAGCGCATAGATTTGTGGGACAGTTCAAGGGCTTTAATACAGTCAAAGAGGTTGCATTCTCAGGGCTGTCCTCTCCCTTTTCAACTTTGTGAGCCTAGTTGTATACATTTGCCCCTAAGCACACATATATGCACCTCCCAGAATGCCACAGGAGATGCTTTGTGATCATCATTGATAGAGATAAGGATCATTAAATAGAAGCTCATTAATGCCAGGCCAATAGGCGCTCTCGACTGATATTCTGCGGGAACTCAGAGGCGAGCGTGGCCCTTAATAAGCACCTCTACAACAGAACCAAACTTGATATATGTAAATGCCGGCATAAATACTACCTATGGGGCAATAAGCCTGGATCAATGCTGGCTAGGGCACTGACAGCACAGAGGGTACAGTCGTATGATCCAGTGACGTGCGGTGGGGTGAGGCAAGTGAGGCAGAGCCCTTCCTGTCATACTAACATTTATGTCAGAGTTTTGATTATATAAAGTATATGAAAAATACAAAAAATATGTTAGAAATATCTTCTTTGTATTATTCTTATCATTTTTATAGTCAAAACTCTGGAGTAAAAAGTCTTTACCTGCATGTCTTTTCCGCACATCTCTGATCAAAACTCACCAAATTTCCAGGAGTTTATACTGCTGCACCTGTGTATAATGCCCACATGAACCTTTGGCTCATATATCGTGTGTCTATCTGGCTCTGGTACTAGCCAGTGCCTCCTGAGCCATTTACCTCACTGCACGTCCCTGGTATGATCATTATATCCCCGAAACTGGGGGGAGGCATGTCCATATGTTCACGAAAATTGCTGAAGCCTTTCAAATTTATTGCACAAATCTCTATCATTTAAGAAAGGGCCACCCTTCTCTCGACCAGCTCTCCTTTATATAGAAAATCAGGGATTACTTTAGTTCCACTTAGTTCCCTCATATTACTGAGGACAATTTATCTTTCTTGAACGACTGTTTACCATTGAAGAGTTGGAGTTGGCACTGTTGGTTACTCCAACAAAAAAAGTCCAGGCCCTGATGGCACCCCTATTAGTTATTACAAAGCCTACCAAATCTACCTTATGCCCCTCTTTTGGAGGCATGTAACGCAGTTTCTAACAATGTGGCTTTCTCCACTCAGAGTCTTGAGGTACATATTGAGCACTGATTTAAAGCTATTCACCAAACTTCTCACCAATCGATTAGGGACTCTTCTTTCTAGTTTAGTCCATGGGGACCAGGTGGGATTAGTCACTGGCAGAGCGGCCAAAGATAATACTACTAAAATGATTGACCACATTCACCTCAACAGGCGAGTTCCACATGGTTCTCCGGTCCACTGAGGAAGAAAAGTAATTTGACAGAATAGATTGGTGCTTCATGGAGGGCCTTCTCGAGCACTTGGGCCAAACTGTCTCCATTGTATACTTGCTTTATATTGTGCTCCTTCTGCCCAAGTGCATATTAATGGAGCTCTTTCGGATTCTTTCCCTATCTGCAATGGCACCCATCAGGGATGCCCTTTATCCCATTTAATTTTTGTGTTCTAAATGGAGGCTCTAGCAAGAGTGATTCAAGAAAATGGTGACATCAAAGGTGTTCGAGTAGGGCATACTGACCATAATATGGCATTGTTTGACAATGACCTTCTGGCCTCCATTTTCATTTGATGTCTAATTTGTTCCAAGCCTGTCTGGCTGGTCTCACAGACTCTATGCCATCATGTCTCTGCAAGGCACAAGGAGTTATCCAGGGAATTTATGGAGGACCAATGGTCTTGGGTATTTGGCTACACATTTCCCAGTTCCCCCTAGATACAGGTTCTAGAGACCTAGTATAAGATCTTGTCCCGCTGGTATAGATGTTCAGTAAATTTCCACTAGATGTCCCCAAGTCTCTCTGATCTCTGCGGTCAAGTGCCAGCACTCCACTTCACATTTGGTGACTCTGCCCAGTGTTGGCTGAATTCTGATCCGAACACTCATGGAAAAGATCACTACTCTTCCACTCCTTGACACATCTGAGTACTGGATTTTCAATTTGATGGTTATTATTGCAATTATAGAAGTCACTGCTTCACCATCTTGTGGACATGGCAAGAGTAGTTATCCTCTGCTTCTGGAGGTCCCCCGTCAGATACCTTTCACTTGGTGGTTTCAGAGGGCCAATCTCTACATGTCCATGGAGGACCTTATGTCTTCTTTAAACCTGGCATCTTCCACCTTTACTGACCTATCTGGAATTCAAGGAATCTCCTTATTACGCTAATTACCTTGCACCACCTTACTATACTTTGCCTCAGTAAACTTGGTGGCAATTCCACACCTTTTCCATCCCCTCCACCCCTTCTTCCTTTCTAAATTTCCTTATGTTTTTTCTATGTTCTTTCTCCTCCTTTATTCATTATGTTTATCTAAAACCTGTAGCTTTTATATGTACTCTAAAACTATCCTAGGTTATGCAGGTTATCTGTTATCAGTCAGAAATCTTTGCACCACTTATGTCTCACTGCTGTTTCTTGCTTGAATGACCTGAAAATGTAATTTTCTGTATTTATTGCTGCTGTTGCTATTTCTCAATAAAAACAGATTGCACAAAAAATCAGCAGTTGTTATCAAATATCTGCAAAGTGTGCATCACACACGTTGGACAAAAATAATATACCTAAGGAGTCAATTTATGAGTCTAAAGAGAAAGCACTCTTCTATTGTTACATTCCTGAAAGACAATTGAATGGATGAAATTGTTGAAATGAGACGTTACCCTACTTTATTGATACAAGTTTAGAAGAAGCTATATCATTTGATAGAGAATCCCTTTTGTTGGACCAAATCCAGTAAGGGATACAGAGATCACACTGTATCTTGTCAAAATACATTAGCACATAATGGAGATAAGGGTGTTTTAGGATTACTGGCATTAATCATGTGAAGGTCACTAAAAGAGGAGGTGATAGATATAGATGCTTTAGCAAACAGGAGGCTTTCTTGATCAATCAGTTCAATTCTCTATATCAAGGAGGGCTAATTGAGTCCTTAGAATGTAACACATTTGTGTAGCCTGGTGTAAATCCACTAACTTGCTAGTACTTCTTGGCGGGAAGTTTGGTGAATAGCTTTAAATCGGTGCTCAATATGTACCTCAAGACTGAGTGGAGAAAGCCACATTGTTAGAAACTGCGTTACATGCCTCCAAAAGAGGGGCATAAGGTAGATTTGGTAGGCTTTGTAATAACTAATAGGGGTGCCAACAGGGCCTGGACTTTTTTTGTTGGAGTAACCAACAGTGCCAACTCCAACTCTTCAATGGTAAACAGTCGTTCAAGAAAGATAAAATCGTCCTCAGTAATATGAGGGAACTAAGTGGAACTAAAGTAATCCCTGATTTCCTATATAAAGGAGAGCTGGTCGAGAGAAGAGTGGCCCTTTCTTATATTATAGAGATTTGTACAATAGATTTGAAAGGCTTCAGCAATTATCGTGAACATATGAACATGCCTCCCCCCAGTTTCGGAGATATAATGATCATACCAGGGACGTGCAGTGAGGTAAATGGCTCAGGAGGCACTGGCTAGTACCAGAGCCAGATATACACACAATATATGAGCCAAAGGTTGATGTGGGCATTACACACAGGTGCAGCAGTATAAACTCCTGGAAATTTGGTGAATATTGATCAGAGATGTGCGGAAAAGACATGCAGGTAAAGACTTTTTACTCCAGAGTGTTGTCACTAGTGCACGGGTCTTATGAATATGAAATTGAATTTAATCTGGGTTTAGGATATATCTATATATATAAATAAATGCGAAAGCCCGCACTCACTCACTGACTGACTAACTAACACTCATCACTAGTTCTCTTACGTCCCATAGTTACATAGTTACATAGTTTGTGAGGTTGAAAAAAAACAATCCATCCGTCGAGTTCAACCTATTTGTGTTCTCCTACTCTGTATAATTTTATCTGTTGATAAAATCGGCCGTTGTGTTGTATTTTCTCATTTTATTATAACTATGGTACGTGATCTATCCACCATAACCCTGTATATCTTTATCCATTAAGAATTTATTAAATTCTTAAAAGTATTGTAATACTTAAAGCCCATTCTTAAAAGTATTGACTGAGTCTGCTATTACTACTCTCTCAGGCAGGGAATTCCAAACTCGTATTGTCCTTACTGTGAAAAAACCTTTTCGCCTCTGTGTGCAGAATCTCCTCTCCTCTAACCTAAGTGGGTGTCCACATGTCTTCTGTATTGGTCTTACCAAAAACAGGTCCCGATAGGTAAGGAAATTTAACATAGGTATTCTGTAGGTGGTAAATAGGAATACTACTTAATTAGAATTTTAATAAACCTTTACTAAAGGGATGAGAAGAAGGTTGACATAATAACGTCATTACCGATGCGTGGCCTGCGTTGTGTGAACGATAACGCCCAAACGGACAATCCGATCAAAATTTGGATTGCACCTCCAGTGTGTAGAATTTAATAAACTACACAAATGGCCCTGTCACTTTTTATCGTATCTGCTACTGGTGCTCCTCAGGTAACGCCAAGAACCATGGATTAATAGTTACTCAATATTTACTCAAATTTACATCTCTATAGATTAACCACATTTTTAACACTCATTTATATTTACAACTGTGAAAAACAGAAACTCCCGTGCGAAGAACGGGTAGAACAGCTAGTTCTGACATACAGTAGTTGTAGGGTTGCGAGCAGTTTAAGTTTTTTGAATTATGTGATGTTAATTTGTCCTTTGTTTCTGAGAGGTTGAAGTGGCAAATGGACTTTTGTGAGGGTTAATTAATTCATTTTTTCAATCATTTTAGTTCCAAATTATTGTGTGTTATTGGGTTGATTTTGAGAGACAACATAATTGAAGACTTTGAATTTAGGCAGCTTGTATTCATCCACTAGGAAAATAATATAGATGAATATGGTTCTGTATAATACTATAAGATAATGTGAAAGGCTTGTGGTTTTCTAATTGTTGTCTTGAGTGCATCCAAATCATCACAGCTGTTTATTGTCAACTAGATAAGCTACTCTATAAAGAGCATGGAGAAATTTGCAATGTCACAAAATCACAATTCGGCAATGAGATGCGTTAGAATAGTGAAACCCACTTTTGAATTTAAGCGAAATTAAGTGCCATTTTTTCCTCATAAGGGGGGGGGGGGGAGATTTATCAATATTTGGAGAGAGATAACATGGGGAAAGATAAACTAGAAACCAATCAGCTCCAAACTGTCATTTTTTTAAATGCACATGCTGATTGGTTAGTGCGTTATCTCTCCACTCCAAATTTTGATAAATCTCCCTTAAAGTGATTTGCTGAAGAAGCTAACTCAACCTCAAAAGGCTGAAGGAATGACAAGGAGGTAGCAACACTTTATATTCCCCTGCAATGTTGATGGGTGGAATGTTGAATATTTGCTGAAATGGCAAACAGATGATGCATGGATATAAACATTGTTTCATTGTTGAATTATAAACTTCATTTGGTTGATTAGATATTGTTCAAAGTTACCTTTAAGATAAAAAATTAGTATTTGGAAAAGGAACATTTTTTATTTATTTTTTCAAATTATGCTCATGCTTAAACTTGAAAAAGTCAGTTGATCAATTTACCCCCAGATGGCTAAACGGACCCATTGACGCTGCTCAACTTTCCCCTACTCTGGGGTAAGTTGAGCTACTGTATTTTGATTTCCTGGACAGGAGACATCCTGAAATAGAGGTAAATGTGTTCGTTTTCACCATGAGTAAAAATTCTGTCATCTTATCCCACTTTCCCCTACTTTGTTTTGCTTCCTGAAATATCAGTAGAGGCACACCTCTATCATGTAGAACACACTGCCCCACATTAATACACTGGGGAGAAGCGGTATCAGTGCACATAACGTGTGCTGATACCACTTATACTCCACACCACTGTTTCATACTCCTGAATACTTGAGCTGTTCACAAAATGTTGCACTGCATTACATGCATTTTGAAATATATTATTGGAAAAATAAAGCTAGATAGATAGATAGATAGATAGATAGATCAATTCTATCTATCTATCTATCTATCTATCTATCTATCTATCTATCTATCTATCTATCTATCTATCTATCTACGTGTGTGTGTGTTCCAGCATAACTCTGGAATGCCTGGAGTAATTTACACCAAACTTGGTACACATATGACTTACAATTTGGAAAAATACTGTGGGGGTTAGACACACCTAGCACTTCTAGGGATGGGGGTGGCAATGAGGTGACATGTAAAAATCCATAGTTTTCGGCATAAGTCTGGAATGCCTGGAGCAATTTACACCAGACTTACAATCTAGGCAAAAATACTGTGGGGGTAAGACACCCTTTGCACCCCTAGGGGTGGGGGTGGGAAGAGGGTTACATGTAAATTTTCGGCATAACTCTGGAATGCCTGGAGCAATTTACACCAAACTTGGTACATATATGACTTACAATCTGGAAAAAATTACTATGGGGGTAAAACACCCCTAGTACCCCTAGGGGTGAGGGTGGGAAAAGGGTGACATATAAAAATCCATAGTTTTTGGCATAATCCTGGAATGCCTGGAGCAATTTACATCAAACTTGGTACACATATGACTTACAATCTGGAAAAAATTACTGTGGTGGTAAGACACCAGTAGCACTGCTAGGGGTGGGAAGCGGATAACATGTAAAAATACATAGTTTTCAGCATAACTCTGGAATGCCTGGAGCAATGTACACAGAGGCACACATGGGTAGGGGCAGAGGCATCCACATGTAAGGGCAGAGGCACCCACGGGTAGGGACAGAGGCACACATGGGTAGGGGCTGAGGCACCCACAGGTAAGAATAGAGGCACATACGGGTAGGGGCAGAGGCACACATGGGTAGGGGCATAGGAATATGGGTAGGAGCAGAGGCACACACGGGTAAGGGCAGATGCACACACGTGTAGTGGCAGAGGCACACGCAGGTGGGGGAAAGGCATAACTTTGTTTCGAAGCTAAGCAAAGAGACCTAGGGCCCTTTGACATAGAGTCAGCCTGCAAACCTACGCCCAGAGGTGTGGCCTGACAAAGATTGGTATTATCATTTAATTTCCATAACGAAGAACAAGTGGTATTCAGCTAAAGTAATTATAATATTGTTAATAACAAAAATATATATTATGTTTTTGTAGTGTACTGTATACCATTTGTGGTACCACAAACCCTGGGTGTCCTTACCCATGCTGGTACCAATGTCTTCAGTCTTGGGGGGTCCTGTTCCTTCTGCATACACCCTTCGTGGTGTCGTGAGTAGCGGCTTTGCCGCACTGGATGGCTGGAGCCGTATTTTCTTTATTTGTGCTCGGTTGTGTCATTTTTGCGGAGGGTTCCGCATTGCTGCCCTCGCCTTCTTACGACGGATTCGTATTTGGTGGTTAGGCTGTGTTAATTTGGTTACAGTTTTTTTGGCGGCCGTGCCGCACATAAATTAGTTATAGTTTTCAGTAGTTTCCCCTTTCTCTTTTGTATCTGTCTTAGTTAGTTTTCCTCTTGTTCTCTCTCTCGGTTAACGCCTTGTCACCAACTAAGACCGGGGGGCATTGGAGCCGGGCAGACTTAATCCGCCCGTCAAACGTAGCTGCCGTGGGCCCAAGAAACCATAGTCTCACAGGCGTATCCCAGTTCTGTCGCAGCTTCTGCTGCCACCCTATCTCCTGGGTTCGAAGTACAGAGAACGTAACAGTATCACCAGCCATACAACAAAAAAGAAACAAAGCTAAATGGAGTAGTTTTTTCTTTTTTGGATCGGTGCAGAGTCCAGTCCGGTGCAGAGTCCAGTCCGGTGCAGAATCCAGTCCGGTGCAGAGTCCTCCTGTGCCAACTATGCAAGCCCTGCAGGCACCGCTCTCAGCCCTGAACTCTGCTTTCAGTGCCTTGAAACCTGAGCAGCTGGAAGTTTTGCAGCAATCCTTAAAGCAATTGCGAAACCTTCTGAATTAAATTTTCCTTATCCTGCCTGAATTTGTTGAGAGTTCATCTATCTCTAAAGAGACTCTTGCTTACAATATTGTGACAAGAGAATCCTGAGATTTGGTTGGAGAGAAAAGGTTTAAAAGTTTCTTGCGGCCCAGGCTCTAAGAAGAGGAGCATCAGCGTCAGAGAAACTTAAATTTATGCCTATATTGTGGGGGTTTAGGCCACTATCTGCAGACCTGTGAGTTACGCAAGCCAAAATGTGGTGACAAGTCCTGCCCTCTGGCCAAGTTGAGTCAGGATTCAAGACCTACTCCTGTCTCTACTGTGGCAGAGGTACTTGTCACAAAACCCACACTAAAAAGCACTCTGTCCTATAATTGGGATCCTTGGGCTAGGGAGCCCTATTATAGATTCAGGAATCAAAGGAAAATGTTTCCCTCATCTTTTCCCTTTCCTGATAAATCAGAGTTGCAAACCCCGGTAGGGGAATCTTAGGGTACTGGAGCGGTGCCCGATGCTCAGGGTCCTGGAGCGGTGCCCAATTCTCAGGGTCCTGGAGGGGCATCGGATATAATGGCTCAGGTGTCAATCCAAGAGGGGGTTTCAGAAGCTGTTACCCCAGGTAGGGACTTGAAAGGCATAATCCTAAAATGGGTATCTAAAGTCATAGCCCAAGGAGGGAATTCCAGAAGCACAACCCCAGAAGGTATCTTTGAAGCAGTATCCCCTGGTGGGGTGTCGAAAGGCACAGCCTCAGGAGGGGTTCTAGAAGCCATTTCCTCTGGAGGGGCCTCAAGTGGCTTAGCCCCAGTAGGGGTCTCAGAGACCATAATGTCAGATAGGGAGTCTGATGGTCTGGTCCCAGCTAGGGAGTCTGATGGTCCGGTCCCAGCGAGAGAGTTCGAGGTACCGACCCCAGGAAGAGACTCTAAGGCCACTGCCCCAGAGGGGTTCCCGAAGGCCACTGCCCCAGAGGGGTTCCCGAAGGCCACTGCCCCAGGTGGGGTTCGGAAAGTCACAGACTCGAGTAAGGTCTGTAGTGACTTGGTCACAGTGAAGCAGTCCAGCCAGTCGGCACAAAAATCACAGCCTATTGCCATTGCTGCTGGATGTGCTTTCCTGTTTTCTCCTTACAGGAATTCTCCTAAAGTTTCAGTACCTAGAGGAATGGAACCAATCTATGGTCTGTTCTCAGATTCTGAAACTGATGAGATTTCTTATGTGCCTGGGCATTCTAGTAGGAAAGGGAAGAATCATCTGACTGCTTGACCTATATATTTTGAAGACTTTTTTGAGCCAGAGATTTCTTCCTTTCCTGGTGTCTCCAAGCAAGCACAGGGGAAAAATAAGAAAAATAAATATTTGCTTACTCTTGCCTTGTTTCTAAAAAAAATAATTCTTGTCTTGTGTACAGTGGCCACCGTCAAAGGGGGTGGGGGTGGGGGGCACTGTTACAAGCTGTTGCCACAGCTTGTTTCTGTTTTCCTGCCATTGTCTGTTTATACCAGTGTGTCAGGTTTTTTAATGTGTCCCTTGTTTTGGAAAACCTGAAATTTTGGGTCCTTTGACCCCTCCTCAAGTGTGTGTGTGTGTGTGTGTGTGTGTGTGTGTGTGTGTGTGTGTGTGTGTGTGTGTGTGTGTGTGTGGGGGGGGGGTTCTGTTATATGGCTCATTCCTGTTTTGCATTTTGGGTATGTATTTTATGTTATACTTGTTTCTTTTCCCCTTGGCTCTTATGGGGTGTCTGGAGTCCACCCTTAAGGAGGGGGTACTGTTATGAACCACAAGCAGTGGTTCATTTCTGTTTGCTTTCTGTTTATTAATTTTATGTTCTAGTTCTGTTTGCATGCCAGGATTTCTCTTGTACTGGTTTAGAAGACTCTTGTTAGCCCGCCGGTGGTGAGTCTGTGTAACTGCAGGTAACTTTGGTTACGGTTTTCTTGGCGGCCGTGCCGCACATAAGTAAGTTACAGTTTTCAGTAGTTTCCCCTTTCTCTTTTGTATCTGTCTTAGTTTTCCTCTTGTTCTCTCTCTCTCTCTCTCTCGGTTAACGCCTTGTCACCAACTAAGACCGGTGGGTATTGGAGTCGGGGAGACCTAATCCGCCCATCAAACGTGGATGCCGTGGGCCCAAGAAACCATAGTCTCGCAGGCATCGACCGACCACTTGGGAGAGACAATGGAGTCAGGGTTCCCGTTAGGTATTGCTGCGTATCCCAGTTCTGTTGGAGCTTCATGCATCTGTATTTGGAACTCTTCTGCTGCCACCCTATCTCCTGGGTTCCAAGTACAGAGAACGTACCAGTACTATTATGTACAATTGATGTTCAGAGCCTATACACGATAATTCCGCATGACATGGGTCTATCAGCTATGAGGAGATTTTTAACGGATCATCCACTGTATAATGGCCCTGACATCGAGTTGTACTTGGAATTATTACATATGATTTTGTCAAAAAATTATTTTCTTTATGATGGTAAGTTCTACTTACAATGCAAAGGGTGTGTGATGTGGTCCAGTGTGGCCCCATCGTACTTGAATACCTTTATGTTCGAGGTGGAGCAAGAGGTATTTTTTTCAGACACTAATATTTCTGGGCAAATTGCCTTTTAATGTCACTACATTGACTTATTACTTTTGTGGTGTGGGTCAAAAGATGCTTTGATTGAGGTTATTTCATCACATAATTCCAAAACACACCCTGTAAAATTTACATCCGAAATTAGTGAGTCGTCTAGAAATTTCTTGGATGTCCACATAGCCATCTCTGATGGACACATAGTGACATCATTGTATACCAAGCCCACCGACAGAAATAATTTACTACACTTCAATAGCTTTCATCCCAAGCCACTATAACGTGGGCTACCATACTCCCAACTATTACGTATTAGACTCATTACTCGATACAGCTATTAGGGAGATGGATAACATGATTGTCAGGTTCAATCGTAGAGGATATCATCCTCACTTACTGCAGCAAGCTAAAATCAAAGCCTTACAGCAATACAGAGATACTCTTTTGGAAGAAAAATAGTCTATCCCCCAATCTCAACCCATGGTACCGTGGGTGACTGAGTATAACTGTGCCAGTGAGGGAATTAATTCTATTTCTAAAAACCTTTGGCCCATTATACAGACTGATTGGGAGCTTAAATTACAGAATACCTCCATCATGTCATGCTATAGCCGTAGCCAAAATTTAAGGGATATTCTTGTTAAGGCTGACATAACCCTCAAAGTTGAGCATTCTACCTTCTTGTCACAAAAGAAAGGATGTATTAGGTGCACATGCACCACATGTCTGTATATTATACCTGGTGACACCTTCCAACACCCATTAACAGGTAAAACCTTATCTATTCGTCATATGCTCACCTGTAGCTCTAAATTTGTGATCTATCAACTTCTGTGTCTATGTGGTCTATCATACGTGGGTAAAACTGAACGTATGTTCAAAGAGCGTATGTTGGCCCACAGATCCGCCATTAGAGCGGCTATTGCCAGTGGGAATAGTGATCAGCCTGTCGCCCGGCATTTTTGTTAATCTAAGCACCCTCTTGTATCACTTAGATACAGAATGAAAGATCATGTCCCCATGTCTATATGGGGTGGTTATCGAGCAATCAAGTTATTTAGACTCAAAACTAAATGGATCTTTAAGCTTGGCACTTTAACTCCTAGGGAACTTAATGATCATTTAGGCTTGCATAATTTTTTATAATTGTTACATTGTCCCTAGTTGTCTTTTTTGTTTCTATTTTCAGTTTTATACTTTTCCAGTCTCTCTTTAGATCTAGGCTGTCCCATTATGGGTATATATTGGCAGCATGAGAGATTAGTTGTTTTACAATAAGTATATGCTCTATTGTGTTATTAGTATGCAGCCTATGTGCATTCAGGGATGCTCACTAATATTACCACTTCATTGTTCTGTTGCGATCAGAATGTATACAGTGGGTTTCATTCTATATACTTGTATTACATGTACTTCCTTTACTGCCTTCAGTGTGTACTATATCCATGGTGATGGGGAGCACACGTGATCGGACATCCACGAATGACATCACTCACTGGGCGCCGACCGGCCGGGAGCGCGGTCCCGTGACCGGAAGACACTCGCTTGCACGGGAGGCACTTCATGTATAAAGGTAAGATGATTTTTTATTACCTGTTAACCTGACGAAAGTGACGGGAATAAAGGGCACTGAAACGTTGCCATTATACATGCATGTCTCCATTTATGATTGTTAGACGCCAGGAGTGCTACACCTGTATATATATATATATATATATATATATATACCATCCTATCTACTCTGCTAAGCCGAAGTGAATAAAATAACCTAATTTCTACTGCTGTTAGTAAGATTATTTGAGAACAAATAGCAGTGGTTCCCAAACTTTTTTGAGTCACGGTACCCTAGAGTATCATTTTTCTCATGGCACCTCTGGGCCAAAGTCTCTTATTGAGAAATTCAGAAAACAAATAGAAAATTAAGTTAATTGAGTTTATATGTCATTCTTAGGTTCATTTATGTGGTGAGGGACAGGATTCACTTTTGTTTGTCCACGTATAATTAATGATTGAAAGCCATAAGCACTGGTTTTGTCTATTACATTGACCATAAATAATAAATTTGTCCTGCACCACCAACCCAGGAAACCCCTGCAAGTACCCCAAGGTGCCTAGGCATGCAGTTTGAGAACCACTGACCTAAGGGATTAGGGGTCTATTCGTGACGCAGAGTAAAGAGTGGAGAAGTGTGCCAGTGGAGAACTTGCCCATGGCAGCTAATCAGCTGCTACATATAATTTTATAGAATGCACTTGATAAATGTTACTTAATTGCTGATTGGTTGCCATGAGCAACATTTCCACTGGCTCTTTTCTCCACTCTTCACTGTTTCATGAATAGACAAACTGTGCTGTAAATTAGAGATGAGCGGGTTCGGTTTCTCTGAATCCGAACCCGCCAGAACTTCATGTTTTTTTTCACGGGTCCGAGCGACTCGGATCTTCCCGCCTTGCTCGGTTAACCCGAGCGCGCCCGAACGTCATCATGACGCTGTCGGATTCTCGCGAGGCTCGGATTCTATCGCGAGACTCGGATTCTATATAAGGAGCCGCGCGTCGCCGCCATTTTCACACGTGCATTGAGATTGATAGGGAGAGGACGTGGCTGGCGTCCTCTCCATTTAGATTATAAGAGACTGAGAGAGATTTACTGGAGCTGACTAGGAGGAGTACTGTTACTGTAGAAGTGTAGAGACTGAGTGGAGAGAGTTTACTAGTGAGGACAGTGCAGTTTACTTTATAATCCGTTCTCTGCCTGAAAAAAGCGATACACAGCACACAGTGACTCAGTCACATACCATATCTGTGTGCACTGCTCAGGCTCAGGCCAGTGTGCTGCATCATCTATTATCTATATATAATATTATATATATCTGTCTGACTGCTCAGCTCACACAGCTTATAATTGTGGGGGAGACTGGGGAGCACTACTGCAGTGCCAGTTATAGGTTATAGCAGGAGCCAGGAGTACATAATATATTATATAGTGAGTGACCACCAGACACACAGTGCAGTTTATTTAATATATCCGTTCTCTGCCTGAAAAAAGCGATACACACAGTGACTCGGTCAGTCACATACCATATCTGTGTGCACTGCTCAGGCTCAGGCCAGTGTGCTGCATCATCTATATATATTATATATCTGTCTGACTGCTCAGCTCACACAGCTTATAATTGTGGGGGAGACTGGGGAGCACTACTGCAGTGCCAGTTATAGGTTATAGCAGGAGCCAGGAGTACATAATATTATATTAAAATTAAACAGTGCACACTTTTGCTGCAGGAGTGCCACTGCCAGTGTGACTAGTGACCAGTGACCTGACCACCAGTATATATAATATTAGTAGTATACTATCTCTTTATCAACCAGTCTATATTAGCAGCAGACACAGTACAGTGCGGTAGTTCACGGCTGTGGCTACCTCTGTGTCGGCACTCGGCAGCCCGTCCATAATTGTATATACCACCTAACCGTGGTTTTTTTTTTCTTTCTTTATACATACATACTAGTTACGAGTATACTATCTCTTTATCAACCAGTCTATATTAGCAGCAGACACAGTACAGTGTGGTAGTTCACGGCTGTGGCTACCTCTGTGTCGGCACTCGGCAGCCCGTCCATAATTGTATATACCACCTAACCGTGGTTTTTTTTTCTTTCTTTATACATACATACTAGTTACGAGTATACTATCTCTTTATCAACCAGTCTATATATTAGCAGCAGACACAGTACAGTGCGGTAGTTCACGGCTGTGGCTACCTCTGTGTCGGCACTCGGCAGCCCGTCCATAATTGTATATACCACCTAACCGTGGTTTTTTTTTCTTTCTTTATACATACATACTAGTTACGAGTATACTATCTCTTTATCAACCAGTCTATATTAGCAGCAGACACAGTACAGTGCGGTAGTTCACGGCTGTGGCTACCTCTGTGTCGGCACTCGGCAGCCCGTCCATTATTGTATATACCACCTAACCGTGGTTTTTTTTTCTTTCTTTATACATACATACTAGTTACGAGTATACTATCTCTTTATCAACCAGTCTATATATTAGCAGCAGACACAGTACAGTGCGGTAGTTCACGGCTGTGGCTACCTCTGTGTCGGCACTCGGCAGCCCGTCCATAATTGTATATACCACCTAACCGTGGTTTTTTTTTCTTTCTTTATACATACATACTAGTTACGAGTATACTATCTCTTTATCAACCAGTCTATATTAGCAGCAGACACAGTACAGTGCGGTAGTTCACGGCTGTGGCTACCTCTGTGTCGGCACTCGGCAGCCCGTCCATAATTGTATATACCACCTAACCGTGGTTTTTTTTTCTTTCTTTATACATACATACTAGTTACGAGTATACTATCTCTTTATCAACCAGTCTATATATTAGCAGCAGACACAGTACAGTGCGGTAGTTCACGGCTGTGGCTACCTCTGTGTCGGCACTCGGCAGCCCGTCCATAATTGTATATACCACCTAACCGTGGTTTTTTTTTCTTTCTTTATACATACATACTAGTTACGAGTATACTATCTCTTTATCAACCAGTCTATATATTAGCAGCAGACACAGTACAGTGCGGTAGTTCACGGCTGTGGCTACCTCTGTGTCGGCACTCGGCAGCCCGTCCATAATTGTATATACCACCTAACCGTGGTTTTTTTTTCTTTCTTTATACATACATACTAGTTACGAGTATACTATCTCTTTATCAACCAGTCTATATATTAGCAGCAGACACAGTACAGTGCGGTAGTTCACGGCTGTGGCTACCTCTGTGTCGGCACTCGGCAGCCCGTCCATAATTGTATATACCACCTAACCGTGGTTTTTTTTTCTTTCTTTATACATACATACTAGTTACGAGTATACTATCTCTTTATCAACCAGTCTATATATTAGCAGCAGACACAGTACAGTGCGGTAGTTCACGGCTGTGGCTACCTCTGTGTCGGCACTCGGCAGCCCGTCCATAATTGTATATACCACCTAACCGTGGTTTTTTTTTCTTTCTTTATACATACATACTAGTTACGAGTATACTATCTCTTTATCAACCAGTCTATATATTAGCAGCAGACACAGTACAGTGCGGTAGTTCACGGCTGTGGCTACCTCTGTGTCGGCACTCGGCAGCCCGTCCATAATTGTATATACCACCTAACCGTGGTTTTTTTTTCTTTCTTTATACATACATACTAGTTACGAGTATACTATCTCTTTATCAACCAGTCTATATATTAGCAGCAGACACAGTACAGTGCGGTAGTTCACGGCTGTGGCTACCTCTGTGTCGGCACTCGGCAGCCCGTCCATAATTGTATATACCACCTAACCGTGGTTTTTTTTTCTTTCTTTATACATACATACTAGTTACGAGTATACTATCTCTTTATCAACCAGTCTATATATTAGCAGCAGACACAGTACAGTGCGGTAGTTCACGGCTGTGGCTACCTCTGTGTCGGCACTCGGCAGCCCGTCCATAATTGTATATACCACCTAACCGTGGTTTTTTTTCTTTCTTTATACATACATACTAGTTACGAGTATACTATCTCTTTATCAACCAGTCTATATATTAGCAGCAGACACAGTACAGTGCGGTAGTTCACGGCTGTGGCTACCTCTGTGTCGGCACTCGGCAGCCCGTCCATAATTGTATATACCACCTAACCGTGGTTTTTTTTTCTTTCTTTATACATACATACTAGTTACGAGTATACTATCTCTTTATCAACCAGTCTATATATTAGCAGCAGACACAGTACAGTGCGGTAGTTCACGGCTGTGGCTACCTCTGTGTCGGCACTCGGCAGCCCGTCCATAATTGTATATACCACCTAACCGTGGTTTTTTTTTCTTTCTTTATACATACATACTAGTTACGAGTATACTATCTCTTTATCAACCAGTCTATATATTAGCAGCAGACACAGTACAGTGCGGTAGTTCACGGCTGTGGCTACCTCTGTGTCGGCACTCGGCAGCCCGTCCATAATTGTATACTAGTATCCAATCCATCCATCTCCATTGTTTACCTGAGGTGCCTTTTAGTTGTGCCTATTAAAATATGGAGAACAAAAATGTTGAGGTTCCAAAATTAGGGAAAGATCAAGATCCACTTCCACCTCGTGCTGAAGCTGCTGCCACTAGTCATGGCCGAGACGATGAAATGCCAGCAACGTCGTCTGCCAAGGCCGATGCCCAATGTCATAGTACAGAGCATGTCAAATCCAAAACACCAAATATCAGTAAAAAAAGGACTCCAAAACCTAAAATAAAATTGTCGGAGGAGAAGCGTAAACTTGCCAATATGCCATTTACCACACGGAGTGGCAAGGAACGGCTGAGGCCCTGGCCTATGTTCATGGCTAGTGGTTCAGCTTCACATGAGGATGGAAGCACTCAGCCTCTCGCTAGAAAAATGAAAAGACTCAAGCTGGCAAAAGCAGCACAGCAAAGAACTGTGCATTCTTCGAAATCCCAAATCCACAAGGAGAGTCCAATTGTGTCGGTTGCGATGCCTGACCTTCCCAACACTGGACGTGAAGAGCATGCGCCTTCCACCATTTGCACGCCCCCTGCAAGTGCTGGAAGGAGCACCCGCAGTCCAGTTCCTGATAGTCAGATTGAAGATGTCAGTGTTGAAGTACACCAGGATGAGGAGGATATGGGTGTTGCTGGCGCTGGGGAGGAAATTGACCAGGAGGATTCTGATGGTGAGGTGGTTTGTTTAAGTCAGGCACCCGGGGAGACACCTGTTGTCCGTGGGAGGAATATTGCCGTTGACATGCCAGGTGAAAATACCAAAAAAATCAGCTCTTCGGTGTGGAGGTATTTCACCAGAAATGCGGACAACAGGTGTCAAGCCGTGTGTTCCCTTTGTCAAGCTGTAATAAGTAGGGGTAAGGACGTTAACCACCTCGGAACATCCTCCCTTATACGTCACCTGCAGCGCATTCATAATAAGTCAGTGACAAGTTCAAAAACTTTGGGTGACAGCGGAAGCAGTCCACTGACCAGTAAATCCCTTCCTCTTGTAACCAAGCTCACGCAAACCACCCCACCAACTCCCTCAGTGTCAATTTCCTCCTTCCCCAGGAATGCCAATAGTCCTGCAGGCCATGTCACTGGCAATTCTGACGAGTCCTCTCCTGCCTGGGATTCCTCCGATGCATCCTTGCGTGTAACGCCTACTGCTGCTGGCGCTGCTGTTGTTGCCGCTGGGAGTCGATGGTCATCCCAGAGGGGAAGTCGTAAGCCCACTTGTACTACTTCCAGTAAGCAATTGACTGTTCAACAGTCCTTTGCGAGGAAGATGAAATATCACAGCAGTCATCCTACTGCAAAGCGGATAACTGAGTCCTTGACAACTATGTTGGTGTTAGACGTGCGTCCGGTATCCGCCGTTAGTTCACAGGGAACTAGACAATTTATTGAGGCAGTGTGCCCCCGTTACCAAATACCATCTAGGTTCCACTTCTCTAGGCAGGCGATACCGAGAATGTACACGGACGTCAGAAAAAGACTCACCAGTGTCCTAAAAAATGCAGTTGTACCCAATGTCCACTTAACCACGGACATGTGGACAAGTGGAGCAGGGCAGGGTCAGGACTATATGACTGTGACAGCCCACTGGGTAGATGTATGGACTCCCGCCGCAAGAACAGCAGCGGCGGCACCAGTAGCAGCATCTCGCAAACGCCAACTCTTTCCTAGGCAGGCTACGCTTTGTATCACCGCTTTCCAGAATACGCACACAGCTGAAAACCTCTTACGGCAACTGAGGAAGATCATCGCGGAATGGCTTACCCCAATTGGACTCTCCTGTGGATTTGTGGCATCGGACAACGCCAGCAATATTGTGTGTGCATTAAATATGGGCAAATTCCAGCACGTCCCATGTTTTGCACATACCTTGAATTTGGTGGTGCAGAATTTTTAAAAAAACGACAGGGGCGTGCAAGAGATGCTGTCGGTGGCCAGAAAAATTGCGGGACACTTTTGGCGTACAGGCACCACGTACAGAAGACTGGAGCACCACCAAAAACTACTGAACCTGCCCTGCCATCATCTGAAGCAAGAAGTGGTAACGAGGTGGAATTCAACCCTCTATATGCTTCAGAGGTTGGAGGAGCAGCAAAAGGCCATTCAAGCCTATACAATTGAGCACGATATAGGAGGTGGAATGCACCTGTCTCAAGTGCAGTGGAGAATGATTTCAACGTTGTGCAAGGTTCTGATGCCCTTTGAACTTGCCACACGTGAAGTCAGTTCAGACACTGCCAGCCTGAGTCAGGTCATTCCCCTCATCAGGCTTTTGCAGAAGAAGCTGGAGGCATTGAAGAAGGAGCTAAAAGGGAGCGATTCCGCTAGGCATGTGGGACTTGTGGATGCAGCCCTTAATTCGCTTAACAAGTATTCACGGGTGGTCAATCTGTTGAAATCAGAGCACTACATTTTGGCCACCGTGCTCGATCCTAGATTTAAAGCCTACCTTGGATCTCTCTTTCCGGCAGACACAGGTCTGCTGGGGTTGAAAGACCTGCTGGTGACAAAATTGTCAAGTCAAGCGGAACGCGACCTGTCAACATCTCCTCCTTCACATTCTCCCGCAACTGGGGGTGCGAGGAAAAGGCTCAGAATTCCGAGCCCACCCGCTGGCGGTGATGCAGGGCAGTCTGGAGCGACTGCTGATGCTGACATCTGGTCCGGACTGAAGGACCTGACAACGATTACGGACATGTCGTCTACTGTCACTGCATATGATTCTCTCAACATTGATAGAATGGTGGAGGATTATATGAGTGACCGCATCCAAGTAGGCACGTCACACAGTCCGTACTTATACTGGCAGGAAAAAGAGGCAATTTGGAGGCCCTTGCACAAACTGGCTTTATTCTACCTAAGTTGCCCTCCCACAAGTGTGTACTCCGAAAGAGTGTTTAGTGCCGCCGCTCACCTTGTCAGCAATCGGCGTACGAGGTTACATCCAGAAAATGTGGAGAAGATGATGTTCATTAAAATGAATTATAATCAATTCCTCCGCGGAGACATTGACCAGCAGCAATTGCCTCCACAAAGTACACAGGGAGCTGAGATGGTGGATTCCAGTGGGGACGAATTGATAATCTGTGAGGAGGGGGATGTACACGGTGATATATCGGAGGGTGAAGATGAGGTGGACATCTTGCCTCTGTAGAGCCAGTTTGTGCAAGGAGAGATTAATTGCTTCTTTTTTGGGGGGGGTCCAAACCAACCCGTCATATCAGTCACAGTCGTGTGGCAGACCCTGTCACTGAAATGATGGGTTGGTTAAAGTGTGCATGTCCTGTTTTGTTTATACAACATAAGGGTGGGTGGGAGGGCCCAAGGACAATTCCATCTTGCACCTCTTTTTTCTTTTCTTTTTCTTTGCATCATGTGCTGATTGGGGAGGGTTTTTTGGAAGGGACATCCTGCGTGACACTGCAGTGCCACTCCTAGATAGGCCCGGTGTTTGTGTCGGCCACTAGGGTCGCTAATCTTACTCACACAGCTACCTCATTGCGCCTCTTTTTTTCTTTGCGTCATGTGCTGTTTGGGGAGGGTTTTTTGGAAGGGACATCCTGCGTGACACTGCAGTGCCACTCCTAGATGGGCCCGGTGTTTGTGTCGGCCACTAGGGTCGCTAATCTTACTCACACAGCTACCTCATTGCGCCTCTTTTTTTCTTTGCGTCATGTGCTGTTTGGGGAGGGTTTTTTGGAAGGGACATCCTGCGTGACACTGCAGTGCCACTCCTAGATGGGCCCGGTGTTTGTGTCGGCCACTAGGGTCGCTTATCTTACTCACACAGCGACCTCGGTGCAAATTTTAGGACTAAAAATAATATTGTGAGGTGTGAGGTATTCAGAATAGACTGAAAATGAGTGTAAATTATGGTTTTTGAGGTTAATAATACTTTGGGATCAAAATGACCCCCAAATTCTATGATTTAAGCTGTTTTTTAGTGTTTTTTGAAAAAAACACCCGAATCCAAAACACACCCGAATCCGACAAAAAAAATTCGGTGAGGTTTTGCCAAAACGCGTTCGAACCCAAAACACGGCCGCGGAACCGAACCCAAAACCAAAACACAAAACCCGAAAAATTTCAGGCGCTCATCTCTACACATATTTATATATTTGCACTCTATTGTTGAGAGGAGATTTGGTCAGTATAGTAAGTAATAAGTTATATTTCACTTTGGGTTTAACTATTCTTATTCGGTGTCAATTATTGCAACCAAAGCTGCTGTTATTGTAACGCTAGCTGCTGTACATATTTTGCATTCTATTCGTGAAGCAGTGAAAAGGAAGGAGAAGTTGCCCATGACAACCAATCAGCATTAAAGTAACATTTATAATTTGCATATTATAAAATTGTACGGAGCAGCTGATTGGTTGCCATGGGCAACTTCTCCACTGGCTCACTTCTCCACTGTTTTCACTGCTTCTTGAATAGACCCATTTGTGTTTCACAAAATAACCTTTTATCTTGGGATCTGGGGCTCTATTCATGAAGCAGTGAAAAGCCCTTTATCAGTGATAACAGGGCTTTTCACTGCTTCCTTCAATTCACAGAAGGGGTTACCGTGAAGCAATCTCTGATTTCTCAAGCGGTGCCCCTGATCAGTGCAGAAATCGCTTCCTCATACACCAGTATGGGGAGAGCAATTGATAGAAGCAGGAAAGCTCAGCTTTTTTTCTGTATCGCTTCTCTAAACAGACTCACCATATCAGGATGGCGTAGGGAGGGTTGTCAGGGGAGAAGAGCATTAAAGACGTGTCAACGTGTCAACTGCCAATCAGAGGAGCCCAGGGCATATGCATATGCCGGGTCTCCTCCTCTTTTCTGCCTGGCCCACTGCCACAGTTTCCCCTCACTCAGCTCCACCCTCCTGATTGCCCGCTTGCCCCCAGCCACTCCGCCGCTGAGGTGTCCAAAATATGCATATGCCGGGTCACATGCTCCTTACTGCCCGCTGATTCCTCTCACTGCTCCAACCCCGCTGCTGAGATGATTGGGCGCATGCGCTTCACACAGATGGAAGATGACGTGCATGCCCAGAAGATTAACAGAAAAGAAAGTCCAAGATAAAGAAGAGAAGACGGCATCGTGGGGCCCTCCTGTATCTTGTTGTTTCACTAAAAAGGTGAGGGTACATGAATAGCTACTTAACCAAGCTATAGATCGCATCGATCTGATGCCATCTATAGTGATAAGTAACTATTCTTTACCGCTCACCTACATGAATTTACACCATGATGTCTTGAAATGTTACAGTATTTGTAGCAATGAGAATTGTTAAAACTAACCAATTATTTTAATAAACCAATTCATTTATTGTTGGACTGTATTATATATGTAACCGTTTGTTAATTAACTTAATGTCATTTTTAGAAGTTGTTATTGTAACTGTAACAGTGAACAAATTTAATTGAAGAACAGTCTTATTATAAATAAAGCAAAATGTATTATTTTTAAAATCCCAGCTATAGCCCTTAGTGTCTAGAGAAAACCTCCTCCCCTCTCTGGTGAAACAAGAGGAACAGGTAACTCAAAAACACACCTGCCAGAGTATTACACATTTGGGGTCTATTTAGTAAAGTATTTCAGCTCTTTGAACAAACACGGAAATTAACATTTCCACATGATTTAAGTACACTATCGCAGCTGCGGTATGTAGGAAAGGGTTACCGGAGAGGATGACACAATTATCTTCTAAGTTAGGTAGTGAAACGTGTGGAGAAGTGAGCCAGTGGAGAAGTTGCCCATGGAAACCAATCAGAATTGAAGTAACATTCATAATTTGCATACTATGCAATTGTACGGAGCAGCTGATTGGTTGCCTTCTTCACAGGCTCACTTCTCCACTCTTTTCACTGCTTCATGAATAGACCCTTAATGTTTTTTGGCAAACAGAAAAACATTAAGAAAATCCTTATATGAAAATCCTTAAATAACGCAGTGTAAGGTTGGACATTCTGCAGCCTGTTTTGTACAATGCCAAGCAGCTCTGTGTAGGAAATACTGCGTGCAGAGCTGGAGTCAGGTCTCCCCCAGCTGGACTTTCTGCGGCCGATCACCTCTCACCTGCTGTCATGTGCAGTACTTGTGGGTCTTTTCATGCAACAGTGAAAAGCTCTGCTTGACAAAGCACTTCAGACAACAGAGTTTTTCACTGCTTTCTCATTTGTAGGAACAGGGGCGGATCCAGAAAAAAATGACAGGGGGGGCACCTTGTGCACGCCTTCGGCATGCGGTCCCATGAAGGTGCGCGTGGCCTCACAACAAGGGCAGTCGGAGGAGGGAAGGGGGGATATGGAGGGTAGGGCAGCAGTGAGGGGGGTCTCCTCCATATGGGAGGGCAGCAGTGGGAGGAGGGAAGGGGGATATGGAGGGTAGGGCAGCAGTGAGGGGGTCTCCTCCATATGGAAGGCCAATAGTGGGAGGGGGTTATTCTACAGAGGGGAGGGAAGCACCAACTGGCTATATATACACACACATTAATACAGTTACATACATACATTATGTGTGCTTAATTATAAAAACGTCCAGACTGACAGAAGTTGATCCAAGAGTTCAATAAAGACTATATTCCTCTGAGCTTAAATGCACCCAGCTAATTATTAGAGATGAGCGGATTCGGTTTTACTCGGTTTTACTCGGTTCTCAAAACCGAATCTTATTGGCTATCCAAAACACGTGACATCCGTGAGCCAATTAGATGCCGTTTTGAGAACCGAGTAAAACCGAGTAAAACCGAACCCGCTCATCTCTACTAATTATATTCAAAAGTCACCAGTAATTATGTCCAAATATCTGTGTGTATCAGAATCAAACGGTCACAGGTAACTTAATCACTCTGTCCCTTATGCTTATAGTGAGGGACCTATTTACAGGTACGAGGAGTTTGTGCAGCCCGAGCGTCCCCGGGTATACACAGTCTGCATAGCTGATATTCGTTACCTGCAGACCGGGACGGTATCCTGGAATCGGCTGGCGGCTTCTATCTGTGCGGCTGAATGTATTAGCACTGGTGGGAAGCTTCCGTCTGAGCCGCAAGCAGCTTCAACAGGCGGGTTGTCTCTCCTGATGCTCCTGTTCAAAATAGCCAAGCACTAAGCCGCTCCAGCCAGCAGAAATCTCTCCACCGCGGCACTGACACGATGGTGACTTAGCCCTTACGATCAGTGGCTAAAAGATGCCGGGTGTTTTGGATATGCCAGACAAGGATGCGTCCTCCTGTGCCTCTCTCCTCTCAATGGTGGAATCGCCAGTCCGCTCTGCTCGCCTCCCACTGGCTCCCAGCTTCTAACACACTGGCCGCGGCTGCAGCATACTGTAATGAGTCAGTCTGACTCATTAGTACTGCGGCCATCGCCACTAGACCCTTCATCGCGGCGGGCGCCAGTGAACTGCACTGTCTGCGCCGCCGCTTCTTTTTTCAAGGGACTGTTGTTGGTTTTTTTTTTAAGTGCCAGACATGACAGGGGGGGGCACGGGCCCGTGTGCCTCCCCCCTGGATCCGCTACTGTGTAGGAGACAGGTTACAGTGGAGAAGTTTGTGATTGCTCCAGCTGTGCCCCAGTGGTGCCCAAGCTTCCTGTACAGTAGTATGGGGAAATCAATTCACTGAAGATCAGAAAGCTCAGCTTTCCATTTTGCTTAAACCATAGAATCTACCATCTCTGAATACAATAATGAGGCGGGGTGAGGGAGTTGGGGGAGGGGGGGGGGGGGGAAAGAGGCCTGCGAAGACTCTTGTCTTTTTGCCTCCTCCCCATCACCTGCCGATTCAGCATGTATCCCCATCACCTGTTGTTCAGCTGTAGATTCAGCATGTACTAAAGATAAACCCACAGGCAGTTCAAATTCCGCACCTCTGGCTCAGCACCCCACTGCTCACTCTCCACATCAGCAACCCCCCCCCCCTCCCCCTCTGGCTCATTTCACCACTCCTCTCCCTCCCCAGTGGCAACTCAGCCAACGCTGTGACTCCAGAGAGGTAAGTAATTAAACAAGGATGCACTGTGTGTGTCCTTCTGGACCCTGGGCCTGTGTGCACTACACACTGCACTTATAATAGTTATACCTATACATGTGCTGTCCTGAACGGATTTTCCTGCATAGCAAGAAACAATTGCTAATAATCACAAACATATTTTCTGAAAATATTTGAGCCAATATCACGATTATTGCTAAATAGACCCATTAGTGTACAATTTGGTACAAATAATTACTATAGATTGTGTTTTTTTTCTGTGCCAAATGTGAGCCAGATTAACATTTTATAGCAATGGTTCAGGTTGAAACTTTTAAAAAATGTCTCTAAATATATAATTAATGTCATGTGACTCATGCAATTAATATATTCCAACAAAAATATTAAAAGGTCTGCCTGTAAAATAATGAGAGAACATTATGCTGCCTTCATGAAATTTGGAACAAACCATCCCATTTCTGCTCCCTAGGCACCAAAATCAAATGATATCTTTATTACCTGAATTGGAACTGTGAATGAAAAAGATTTTGTGTGGCTTGAGATGGGAGGTGACAGTGCACACAAATGAGGTTCTGTAGGAATTTCTTGGAATACCAGCAGATGGTGTACATGAGTCACATGTATAGCTATAACTATATGTATATGAAAATTCAGCTCTGATACTTAAGAGAAGTAGAAGAAGAGAAAGTCCTGTAGAGCAAGCTGCAGAAAAACTAGTGACAGACAAGCTCATGAACTTTGTAGGATATAAAACTTCAAGGAAAACAGCTGGCAGCACTGACTGAAAAATACACAACCCGTCTTCCTCTCAAAAATCAAGTAAGTAAAGATATTTTTACGATTTTTTTTAAATTAAAAGTGAATTCAGTTGAAGAGAATAAATTAATGTAGAAAAACATTTCTGGCTTGCATTGAATCATCCCTATTTTAATATGATTATGATTATGTTACTTAAATACAACGAACATGTCATGATATTGAGTCATGTCTGAAACCTCTTTCAGTTGTAGCATACCCAAGCTGTAACAGGCTGTGCAGGGGAGTGATTTCATTAATGTGCACAATGTAGACTAGAAAGTACTATAATATTTGACTTTGACAGGTTCTGTATTTATGGGGTGTCTTGGGCCATGATTATATAAATCACCACTTCTAACATATTGCATACAATGAACAAGCACATTTGCAAATTAGTTAGTAATAGTAGGACTGTATTTCTGAGGGTACTGACTAGAATAGAGTTCCAGCACCTTTTTGGAATTGACTGGTGAAAGTACAGTGTAAGAGCCTTCTGGAACTCCATACACCAAATATAACATAAAGCAGTTACTACAGAGTTATTCATTGATGTGATGTGCTCTGTTTATGCAGTAAATACAGTAAGATAAATGGCATTGATCAGTGACAGAACTTAGTTTTGAGACTCTTACATTCTGAGCCAAGAACATGTGACCTCTCTCCACTGTCTGTTCTCCATTGCGTCTATGGAGATAATCATGTATCATGTTGCTAAGCTGTTACTTGCAGCATTAACCATATCTACTGATTCAGATCAATGTCAAAACTGACATAATTTTATGATATAATTATAGTAGCAGGAAAATAGTAAATGCATGTGAATTTATATTTTTAACACTAATATAAGAATACTCAAAACTTTTATTTGTGGTAACGTATAATGCCAGAAGGTAGTAATATACAACTGTTTGTTTTAAAATCATCTGTTGTCATTTTGCTGCAATGAATTAACACATTGTACTGTACCACATTTACCATTTTTGGGACACCAAATCCAATTTGCAGCAATTGATACAATGAGGGGGACGACATAGGAATAACACATGCATGTAAGTAGTTTTTGAGGGATTTTTCATGTTTTCTTACTTTGATTTAAGCAAAAACATAACATTTATTGGAATCAGACCAGTAACATTGTTTCATATTTTTATTATAAAAGTGTCTCTTGTATTAAGCATAGGGCAAGGCAAACAAAATTCATGAAATTTGCTGACTGTTAACTGATATACAGTACATTTGTCAGTAAGATAATTGTGAAAGATTGCCATCCTGTTGACATTACACCACTATATGTAACATACAGTACACCTATGGCTTAGGGACTGTTTAGTATAATAACTACAGTACATACTGATATTCTCTAGCTGCTTCTACTATTTACTATTTTTTAAATGTTGAGATAGTATAATGATTTGCTAGCAAAAGTCATGGTTTGTCTGTTAAGTCTTATGAATGAGTGTTGAGGTTAGAACACAGCTATACAATTTTCAGCCCGTTCTCTTGATATTGGGAGAATAGGCTGTCCATTGTAAATGTGTGTATGCTGGGCCAATGCCAATACAGGCGCATTCGCTTATAATTGGTTTGCAACGCTCCTGCAATGGTAGGATGTCACGTCTCATGTGCTGTATAAGCAAACTCCTGATCCCCATAGAGGAGCAGGTCCTCCCCCTGCTGCCCCACCTCACAGGAGGTCACAGGGGGTCACAGCTACAGTAATTACACACACTGCCTGGCTGATCGAGCTTTAGCCCGATCAGCCGACGATTGTAAAGATGTGTACCCAAATTCAGCATTGATAAGCGACCAGTCATTATGGTCAACAGTACATAACTACAACAGGCAAATGCAGGGGGAGTTTCCAGTTGCCTGGAAACCCTCCTTCCCCACAGCCTGGCCAACGGCCACTACATGCAGTATAAAGAGTATAATGGAGCTGCTGCACATGCCCAGTGACAACAGATTTTCCTACCAAGTCTGCGGTGTGTGTATGTCTGTGGATCTGACTGCTCAATCATTGCACTATAGAAAGAATCTGGTAAGTAGCTTACCATGATCATTGTGCCTTCATATGTCTGAAGTACTGTCTCACATAAACTGTACTTTGGGGTAGACTATAGCTTGTTACATGCTAATTATGCATTCCTCATAGGCTGGCGACAATCGCTGTAAAATCAAACATTTTGAAACCTCCTCCAGAAATCCTGTGTTTGCCACTGACTACAACAGCTGTAGCCATGCTCATCATGGATACATCTGGGCACAAATGCGTCTTGATTGCCGCGACTGCACGCACATCTAGATGCGCACGCATCTTAGTCGTGCAAATGCCCCATTCAAAGTGAATGGGGCACCAAAAGATGCAGCTTAGCGCGGCTAGAGCGGGCGTGACTAGTTGCGCTGTGAGCGCACGTCCTGGCAAGATGTACCCATGATGAGCGTGGCTACATCTGTATGTGTAAGTCATTGCTACTGAATAACTCAATCTCTTAAAAAAAAATCTAGGAATAGATTCTTGTGGTTTCAGGAAAACTACATAGGTTTACAGTTTTACCTTTACCTCCCTGCTCCTTACAAGCAGACACAGCTCCAACCCACATTTGCTTAAGAACAAGAAAACATGTATTGAAAATTACCCTCATCTTATTAAATGGATTACCCTCATCTTATTTAATGGATGGACAAAGAACTAACACTTCAGTCACTTTAACTTGCTGTGACTTAATTGGATAACCCCATAAATATTATCATAAATATTATTCTTTTCATTGCTGAAATGTCTTGCTCACCATGCTCGTCATTCACTGCACTGTCAGGAAAGAAGCCCAGATAGAGTTGAGAAAGTGGATTTTGAGTGACATGTTGTAGCCTAACTGATGAAACTTTTCTAGTGGTTGTTCACAATCTCAACATAGTTTCCAGCTTTTCTGTTACCTAAGAAGCAATGCACAACACCAAGCCGCTTTCTCATTAACCTGGAGGACTATTTCATTATCTTTATGCCAAAATAATGATAGTAGGCTGTCTAGACGAGTGAAGAAAAATTAGGTGTTTTTGGGTGGAAACTGTCACATCACACACTAACAAAAATTGTCAGCACTGTTAACACATTTACGTGGCATGGCTTTTAATGTTAATTATAAACACAAAACAAATGAAAAGAACATCACTCATTGGGAGGCATCTAATTACCCAAGTGAAATTACCGCTGTTAATTGTCTTGCTGGGGGCTATCCTATTAGCCCCAATAAACCAGAGCTTATCCCCAATAACTGCCATCATTGTGGATAAGCGCCGCATTAGCATGCGTGCAAAGCATAATCCGTGGTAAGTGCCCCTTTTATCCGCGATAAGTGCCGCAAAAATACATAGGTTCATAGCTTTTCGTGGGACCTACTGTATGTATTTTTGATGAAAAACTGGTGTTTTATGCGAGAGGCAATTGGATAGGGGGGGAAAGTAAAATCACAAAAAACATCTATTTTTCACTGCTGCGGCACTATTCCGGCTAATTGGATACTGCCCTTAATCTTTGCAGGATGCAAGCTTTATGCAGACAATAAACAAAACATGGCCTAAAATGACTCAGCATTCCTGCATTAGACACCAAAACTCCCTAGTGTTTAACAAAATACTCACACATCATCATAAATGGGCTTTGTCTTGGAACCAAGAGCTAATTGAGAGTTTTAAATGTCATATTCATGTTCGCATGTTGAAATTATGTAACAATTTTCACATTGGAAACATTTTCACTGTTGCGTGGTGTAATCCATGTGAGCTATCAATGGTATTAAATTACTGCAGTTGAGATAAACTGGTTTAGATAAACAGTAGGTTCAAGCTTACTGATTATCTCTCTGTATTTTCATAAATAAGTGATGGAGAGAGTTTCCCAGGAAATAACCTTACTCACATAAAATATGCTCCAAGGTGGAGAGCATCCCCAACTGCTTAGCAACACTTATTGATACTGGCTATGGAAATCAACAACAGTGGGGAATATTTAGCTAAAAATGTAATCCCAGGACATCCATACTGGGTTGGTAGTGTCTAGTTACCCTTCGTGGAGAGAGCCTTTCCTATAATCCCCTGGGCCCATGTCATCAACTATTTGGAATAGTAACCTGTAGCGAGTGAAGCGAGACACCGAGCCCTAAGTGTGGCAAGCGAAGCGACCCCGCGAGGGTACAATGGTGCATAGCTAAAACAATATAACCTAAAGCAGAATGGATAAAACATTCATGTGCTGTAAGGGCTGAAGTTCTCTTCTACCCTCTCGTGCTGTCACTTCCTGATCCTTTCCACGAGGGGAACATAGACACAACCATACTGGCTTTCTTATTTTGTTTACATGTAGTATGCCCTTCTGCTACTAGGTCCCATGGCCGGCTGTGATAAATACTGTATACATTGTATTAGTATAAATTCTGACCAAGTATCATAATTTAGAAAATATATTTTCAGTACTGATGTCATAGTAGAGGGTAAAAAATGTGGTCTGTAATGTTGTTACAATAAGAACATTTTCTGTGGAGTATGAAAAAGTGCTGACACATCTTGTACTTGAAAGACAGAAACAGAAATACGGAAACATATAATAATGATACAAGATAAAGGTCCTAAAGGCCAGTTGGTATATTTAATCTGCCTTTTTCATGACCTACAGCATGTTTTCTGTAAGTGCAGTATGTTTGTTTCTTTACATTGATGTTCCAATTGTGTCAGTTATTAGTTTGTTCAAGCATTCATATATTTTCAAATTTCTACCGTTACTCTTAAGCTTTCCCCTCAACAATTATAAGAGAAAATTGGCCAAACTGTGATTACACGTTTAAATGTGTGTGCTGCTTAATAAATAAGCATCATTAAGAAATAGAAGTGTATTACTAATACAAATTATATTTTTTATGCTATTGTGGTAACTATATGCATTTCTACACCTACTTTTTGTCAGTTGGAAGTTTTCAAGATATTTGCAATTCAACAGACGTGTATTGAAAACATGTAACGATCATACTACTTTAAGTTTTGTTTGTAGGTGGAAAAGTACAATGCAATAAAACTAATTAGCATTTTTTATGTAGTGATACCATTAGATGACTCATTAGCAGGGTTGTCAAGGGAGGTACAAAATACAGAGGCTCTGGCCTGCTTGGAGATCTTGGCTTTCTAAAGAGGCGAAGTCATGTCCTTAAAATGTGGTGGAAATGACCCTTCAGTGATGATTCAGCAAAAATCTACCGTGTGGGTTCATAATTCCCAAAGTGGCGTGAACAAGCACCAATATTCATGGTTGCACCTTTTCTAATTGGTTCAAGTTCTCATGGTGGCTCTCATTGGTGTGCATGATGAGATTTCTTACTGAGGCTGGAATATTGTTGTTTGACATCAAGAATTTAAAAGAAGTTTCCACCTTCTGCTGAATCAGAGCTTGTACATAGACTCCAGCAATGTGTATTAATTCAATTGCTGTAGGTTCCAGAGTGCTTTGTGTACTTTTGACCAATTTTATTTACTGTATTTACTTTTCAAAGCTGGCCTTCGCCTGGATTAAAATATCTATCTATCAATCTATCTATCTATCTATCTATCTATCTATCTATCTATCTATCTATCTATCTATCTCTAATAGATTTAGCATTATGATTTATAAAAGGCAGTAAATATAAGTCATCTGTAAGCGTAAAGCTTTACAATAAAGCTAAACTCAAGCACCTGTTATGAAAACAGGTAAAAGAACATGACAGTGGCGGTAGTAATGTGTTGCATGGTGATACATGCCCATACACACTAGAAGAGTGAGCATGTTCATAAGTGGCACATGAGATTAAAGCACCGTTTGGCTTTCAGCTCTAAAACTGAAGCCCATGTGCTTGCTCAGTATAGTAGAGTGGTGGCTTCTATAGCATTTATTACAGATGACCTGACATTACATAGCTGCCAATATCCTGGCTGGGGGCAGCCATGTGGGAGGTCCGAGAAAGTATGTCAATGGCAGGTGGGTGGTGCAAGGGTGTGGCACCATATTTGCATCACTGTGGCCCGGGGGCAGGGCTACAATGACTCAAATCTGCGTGGATCATATTATCATATGGCATATGGAAATGGTGGGTGGCCTTCAGGTCAATTGCTTACTTTGCCAGGCGTCCGGGAGACCAATCTGAGATTTTGGAGAATAGGCAAGTATGGGTTACTTAGGGGGTCTATGTACTAAGCATTGGACAAAGGTAGAGTGGACTAGTCAATCAGCTCCTAATTGCCATGTTACAGCTGTGTTTGAAAAAATGACTTTAGCTCTCTCCAAGGCTTAGTACATAGACCCCTTAGTTACTTATTGCAACCTACATGTTTTCTGATTGCTCTAAAAAATACTCTATCACCTACTGTCTAATGTTTCTCCAGAACTGCCTCCTTTCTGCATGTTATCACCTACTGGTACACCTGTGAGCTGCTGTCTAATGTTTCTCTACTACCAATTCCCTTTTGCATGCCATCTCTTTCTGGAACACTATAATCCTTAGTTGGAAGGTTGTGTCTTAGTCAAAGAATGGCATTCTCTGATCGATACTGTACATACAGTATATGGGGCACTGACATTGTGGTGTAAGCAGAGCAGACAAGTGGAGGCATGGCTATGTTGGGTAAAGATTTGCATGGCTCTCCCACCCCTCTAAACTCCACTGGATCTAAGGGAATGCTTCTTTTTTTCCTCTTTCAGCGAGGCTGGGGAACACTGAATCATGGGATTTCAGGTTGAGGCTGGAGCTGACTCCTAAATTAAACTGTAACTTTAAAAGTAAGCTCCTCCTCCCTTTCACTTGGTTACTACTACTCCTTTCTGGCCTCTTTTAAAGAAGCACTAGAAATCTGGGTTGCAGGGCATAGGAGCTTACTTTAAAAACTACAGTTTAATTTATGTGCCAGCTCCACCCCTAACCTGCAATCACATGGCCCAGTGTTCCCCAGCCTGCTTCAGAGAAAAGGATTCAAGGGTAAGTGACCAAAAGTACTCTTTTTGAAATATTATTATCTTTTATTTATATGGCGCCACAAGAGTCCTGCGGCGCCTAACAAAGTACATAAATGAAGAAAACAAGAAACAGTGACTTACAGTACAACACAATGTACTGTAGGACAAGTCTATGGTATGTAAACATTTCTGGATCATCGAGCATGACACTGAAATAAGCATCAGTGTGGCTAAAACAAAGGGCTAGGTGCTGTTGTAAGGAGGGTGTATGAGATAGTCTAAGCAAGAGAAGGAATGCACATGATCGAAGAGGGCCCTGTTTGTGAGAGCTTACATTCTAAAGGGAAGGGGCAGAAAGACAAGGATGACACAGGTGGGGTGGATAGTGAGCATGGATCAGAGGCATAGGATGAGGGAAGATGGGTTTGATGACGAAATGAGTCTTGAGAGCCCATTTGAAGTTTTGTAGAGAGAGGGAAAGTATGATGGTGAGAGGTAGAGAATTCCAGAGATACGGAACAGAACATACAAAATCCTGGAGGCAGGAATGGGAGGAAGTTGTCAGTTGGGAGGAGAGGCAGCATGCATTTGTAGAGTGAAGAGGACAGAAGGGAATGTAAGGGGATAAAGTCATAGATGTAAATGGGAAATGAATGGATGAGGGCCTTATAAATGAGTGTGAGAAGATTTAATTGGATTCTGAAGGGAAAGGGGAGTCAGCGTAGGGCTTGTAAGAGTGGGGAGGTGGAAGTAGTACATTTGGAGAGAAAGATGAGTCGGGCAGCAGCATTAAGAATAGACTGGAGTAGATAGAGGCGTTTGTCAGGGAGGCCAGATAGGATATTACAGTAGTCCAATCTGGAGATTACCATTGAGTGTATGTGGGTCTTAGTAGCATCCATGGTGATAAAGGGCCTGATCCTGGAAATATTTTTGTGCTATTAGCTCATAGGGAGTCATTCCAACCCATTCGCACGTTGCAGTTTGTTGCAGCCGTGCGAACGGGCCAGCACAGTGCATGTGCGGCGGCCGCATTGCGCACACGAGTCGTTGCCTGGAAAAAGTGATCGCAGCGGCGATCGCAAGAAGACTGACAGGCGGGAGGCGTTCCGGGGGGTCAACTGACCGTTTTCAAGGCATGGTGAGGCGAACGCAGGCGTTTCCAGGCGTTTGGAGGGTGGATGTCTAACGTCAATTCCGGGACCTTCGTCGCTGGATCCGTCGCACAGGGTAAGTCTGACCCTGGTCTTGTTTTGCTCAAAACTTTTTTTGTATAGCAGGGCTGCACAAGCGTTCGCAGCCTTGCTATGCAAAAATACCTCCCTATAGGCAGCGTCTAGTTGATCGCACGGGCTGCAAAAAGTAGCTTCCTGCGATCAACTCGGAATGACCCCCCATAAAGGGGTACACAAGGAAGAGTAATAAAGTGCAAATTATTGTTTTAATATACACAGATTTTAATAGTACATCACACTTACAAACATAGTAGACCTAAGCGCATAAAAGATATCCCTTCAGGTGTAACGCTGTCCCGTTTTTACCATATCGTTGAAAGGCTGTAACCTATTGCTGCTGTGGAGGTCCAGTGCTGGAATCCGGTTCTGGAGCCTGACTGTCCAGTGAGCCCAGGTCCATCAGGATGTTCTGAGGACTCCACTATTGATTGCTGCTATTGCCTGAAGAGATATCTTTTATGCGCTTATGTCTACTATGTTGTGTTCCCCTTTATGAGCTAATTATCTCTGGTATATATGAAGGGGACACAATATGTGGCAGATTCTGCAGTAAAGACATATTGGAGTACCGGATGATGTTTTAGAATATTTCTGTAAATTTGAGATACTTGAAAAACTGTATTTTCTTCTTTATTTCACCTTTGTGGTGGATTGTGGGTGAATTGGATATCTTTGGAGCGCTTTGTAATCTTTGTTTCACTCTATATATTTCTATAGTTAATAAGGCTGAAAAAAGACAAATTGTCTAATATCACACCATATATAGGGCCTAATGCAGACCTGATTGCAGCAGCAACATTTTTCTCTAATGGGCAAAACCATGTGCAGTGCATGAGAGGCAAATGTAACATGTGCAGAGAGAGTTAGATTTGAGTGGGGTGTGTTCAAACTGAAATCTAAATTGCAGTGTAAACATAAATCAGCCAGTATTTACCCTGCACAGACAGGGCCGGTGCAAGGTCTCTCTGTACCCTAGGCAAGGCTTCAGCCTAGCGCCCACTAACCTGTAAACGCTACCACCTACTGGAGGGGAGATGCAGGTGGCCATTAGGTGGACTGGGGTGATTTGCATAATTATACACATACTGAGAAAAGGCACAACTCTCAAGGAGTTTTAAAGTGATAAAATATATTGTAAACAAAGTCACAAAATGTTGTGACTTTGTTCACAATATACTTTTACTTTAAAAGTCCTTGAGTGCAGTCTATTCTTTATATACTGTATAATACTGTATATGGGGTCAGATGGGGATATTTAATTGGGGTTGGGTACGGGATGCGGATGGTCATAATACTGACAGCGGCATCCCGAACACCATAATACCGACATTTTGAATTAAATCAATCAACCTTACACCTTACCCTAACCCTCCCTCTGCAAACCTAACCATAACCCTCCCCGGCATACTAATACCCCTTTCAGACTAGCAAAAAATTCCTGAGTTATTGCACGTAAACGCACATCAACCCGGGATTTTCCTTAGTCTGAAAGGGTCCTAAAGCAATATCCCGGGTCAAGCGTTCTGGCATTTCATCCCAGGTTGTGGCCTTGGTTGAAGCCGGTATGGACCCGGGATGCGTGTAGTGTGAACGGGTAAGCCGGGTTAAGGCTACCCAGCACCCGTTATCTGCATAGGAGGAAGCGGCTCTAGGAGATGATCATCTGTAGGCACCGCCTCCTGTAGCATCAGCGGTGACATAACCAACCCGGCAATATGCCGGGTCGGGCCGCAAGTCTGAAAGGGGTCTCAAGCCGGGTTGCACCAGGGAAGCACCAGTGTACACATTCCTGGGTGCGACCTGGTTATGTAAGTCTGAAAGGGGTATAACATTCAAGATGCTGGCTGTCGGGATTCCGACGTCAGCATTCTGACAAGTGTCGGTATTCCAGTGCGAGTGTTCTGACCGCCAGCAACCCGTCCTCTTTAATTGCATGTGTATACATACATATATATGCAGAGACATACATATATTTGTATGCTCCTTATTGTGTTCCATCCTTCCATCTGTAAGTTCATTACTGACCCGCATACATTGTGTTCCATCCTCCCATCTGTAAGTTAATTACTGACCCGCATACAGAGACATCTTTAGATTTTTTACTAGATAAATTCAGTGGTGCCTTCCAGTGGCCGGCGCCCCTGGGCAGTCGTCTAAAGCTGCCTAAGGGCTGTTTCACACTCGGTGGCTTTTGCCTGGTGGGAAAAGCCCAGATGTCTTTTTCCCATGCCGGTATTGTAATTAACAATGTACGGTGTAGGGTCTTTTCACATGGCAGTGCTGCTGTGCCGGGGTCGTGCCGTCTTTGTAGGCAGAGAACCGTGTATGTGAAGGGGAGCTTTCACACACACCGTTCTTTTTAGCCACCACCGCTGCTGCTGCGCATGCGCGCATCATTACACACGGCTCAAAGCTATTGTGTGTGAAAGACCCTGCCGGATGGCAAAAAGCTGGACAAAGCTTGTTCGGCTTTTTGCCATCCAGTGTAAACCTTGTAGTGTGAAACAGGCCTAATGGTAGAGCTGGCCCTGTGCACAGAAACAAATTAACCCACCCAAGTCTTACTCTCTCTGCACATGTTATATCTGCCCCACCTGCAGTGCACATGGTTTTGCCCATGAGAGAAACATTTTGCTGCTGCGATCAGGTCTGAATTAGGCCCATAGTTTGGAATTGGAAGTGAAAGTCCAGCAGCACTTTTCTTTTAGTGGTTGTATGGAGAGAGCACTAAATAAAAAAATGCTCAGAGAATATTAAATAGGTAGTAAGTGCTCCTGATATTTACTAGCTAGTGTTAAGTTTCATGAATGCTGCATAATGTCTTCATAGTTAATATGAAATGCTCAGAAAAGGGTGGTGCACACTAAATATTATGAAACACTTATGAAAACGTATGGAATAGCTTTGTAGCACATCACTTGAAGACGGAACAATGTCTAATCTTAGGAAAGAATGTTTAATTCTTCTGCCATTTAGTATCCTCAAGTATATGCACAAGAATAGGATGTGCTAAAGATTTACCATAAATCTTAGTTACTTAGTTTAGCTTGATTTTGTCCATAAATATTGAAATACTGTAAAAAGTTTAGATTAAAATAATTTAATACAAATTTTGCTTTGAATATTATTACCTTTACCCCAAATTCTTATATTGTATTTTCTACTTGGTAATGTTTTTTATGTTTATAGAACTTTCCAATTTACATGACATAAGCAGATATCATTTTTTTTGCTTAGGTTGGCTTTCCATAACATTGAGCCAGTCGTTTAATATGTTTTCCACAGAATGGCTATTTTCTGCAGTGGATTAATTATTTAACTTCCTAGAAGTGGACAACAACAGTAAGATTTACTAATCTCCTCCAAGAAATGTTTTGGGAGAAACCATCGAAAGGAGCTAACAATATGTAGATAATAAAGCGAGCAAATGTTTGCTAATTGTAGTAATTAAAATAACATGCTAGTAGTTAAGTGGGGGTTTTAGTAAAAATAAGGTGAGTTTCTTCCTCACCCATTTATAACCTTTTCATAAATGGTACATTTTAGTTTTTACCTACTTAGCCCTTAAGACGGCAATGATCGAGCTGTGAGCAAACACTGCAGAGCTTTTGCTGAGCAATTGTGAAATGGGTCTACCCAGTATACATAGCAAAATACTCCAGCAGACAACACTAGATGACACAGTTAATAATTATTGGGGTTCAAACCCAATAATTTAAATTTCTTATCAGCGCTGTTCACAGCAATAAGAATTCCCCCTGAGTGTACTTAGAATCCCATGCAGAGCCCATCCCTACGATTTGTAAAGTAGTAAAATCTTTCCAAGCAATCATTGCTGACAACGTGCAGTGGCCATTGGTAGGAAAGTAAAAAATAACAATATTAACCGTTAAGGACAGGGGGTCATAGATATCTACTGGTGTGTAATCTTAATAGAATTAATAAATTTTTAAACAGGAACTAAAGGAACACCAAAAGGAACCTGTAAATAATTATAAACTATACCATTTGGGTTAGGATTGGGTTAAATTTTACAAAAATTAAATACAATAAGTCATTGTTCTTTTTTCTCTTTTTTTTTTTTTTTTGTGGCCTTGACAAGCTGTTATAGTTTTGACTTCTCCAAGCAGATAAAAAAGGTTGTCAGGAAGGGCTATTAATCACAACTCTGCCAGTTCATTTGAATCATTAGAACACAAAGCTTGGATGAGAGATCTGTGCACCCAATCAGTACAAGACATTCTCTAAACTGGCTAATCACTAATACAAATTTGATTAATCTCTGGAAACTATTTAACTGTTGTATAAACATGATTCTATTTTAGATTAACAGCATTCCGTCCACCTAGTACTATTACAAATATAGTCTACAGTTAAGCAACATGGCTTTACTTTGCTGGAAACACTGATTTAATAAATTTATTTATGACACGTTGAATGAATGAACTATGTTTAGAGGTGTATAACACACATTTTGCTTACATCACAAAAGGGGTCCAAGGGGTATATGCAATGGGGTCCGAGTTTGCCAAAGCTGCGGGATGCCGGCCAAGAATGGCCGTATTTTTAAAGCAGCAATCATTTACAAGGCAAAATCAGGGTGGTTCTGCCATGTAAATGATTGCCTTGTAAATAATAGGCTGACATCCCACACCTCTGGCAAACCCTGGCCCTATTACATACAGTATGAGTAGTGGAAAAATACAGATGTTTGCTGACACACTAGCATCACCATATGGCACGAGACGCGTGACTGAGCCGTTCCAAGAGGCGTGGCATCTTTTTACATTTTGCATCTAATTCACATGGCAGATGCAGCAAAACACCACACAAAGGGCCTAATTCATGGTTGATTGCAAAACAACATTTTCCTTTAATGGGCAAAACCATGTGCACTGCAGGTGGGGCAGATATAACGTGCAGAGAGAGTTAGATTTGGGTGGGTTATTTTGTTTCTGTCCACGGTAAATACCTGCTGCTTTATTTTTACACTGCAATTTAGATTTCAGTTTGAACACACTCCACCCAAATCTAACTCTCTGCACATTATATCTACCCCACCTGCAGTGCACATAGGTTTGCCCATTAGAGGAAAATGTTGTTTTGCAATCAACCTTGAATTAAGCCCAAAGTGTACTTCAGAATCTAGTCTGTAACTTTATCTGTATAGGAATTAAAAACATACAAAATCGCATACAGTATGAAGCACAACAGAATTTGGTGTGAGAAAAAGACGCTGCATCGTAGCACGTTGTATATAGATTCAGACTCATTCGCACTCAGATGTACAAATGTTGCACATAAATGGGCTTCACGCCTAATACTGCATTACTGATCTGAACTGCGTCCTAGGACTCAGTTTTTAATGATCTCAGACACCATCGGCAGATTGCGTGACCCATGGATTTGTGCAAGCCGGCCGCCGCAGGAACTACTAAGAGACCAGGAAATTTCTATCCTTTGTCCTTCCACCTCCTCTTATTGATCCTTTGTGCCTCCACAGCAATGGCAGTGACACGCCTCTGTTTTTAGAAACTGAGACGGCCTCCACCTCCTCCCCGTCCTCGAAATGGCAGTAGACTGTCAATCACTGACAGTCTGCTGCCATCCTGCATCCTGTGTCGCAGGACCCGTTCGCGCATCCTGCACATAATCAAAGAACCAATAATCAGTACTTTGCATCGCAGGATGCCACTCCAAACACATCTGTATAAACCCCTATCACTTGGAATATTTATAGTCTTTTGTGAGACTAGTTATCAGATGTGGGATTAGATGTTGCCATTTGTCCCAGTGCATGGAGGTGATATATGGTTCTCCGGGGCTAATTACACCTTTCTAACCCTATCTGGTTTTCCTCTTTTCTGGCAGGCATTCTTCCTGCCGCTGATATTCAGATTCTTCTGCCACGTGTGGCCGAGTCCAGCCAAGGCAGCTTCTGATAGCGTTCCTGATGCAATATGCTCGGTATCTTGGCATAGTCGGGGTCATGGCTATATCTGCTTGGCCTCTAGGGCACTTTATCAAGGATTAGGCATGAAACGCATTGTACTGTATGCTAGATGAAAATGCATAAGGGGATTGATTCTTATTTCTATGCGGTTTATTATCTATGAATGTATTTTGGTGTTATGCTTATCTGCAGAAGGTAGAGTTTATTACTCTCATCAATACACCATGGTCAAGGAAAAAGTAAAGAATTGGTGACTGGCCTGACAATCAAAATAACTGTAGAAATAGATGTGATAGGAAGTCAGAATGGTTGTACAAATAGCTGCCTACACCTATATAATAACTGTGTAAAGTCTGTCTCATCTCCAACATGCATGCACATTGGGAGCCGTGGCATGCACCCCAATGGCTCCCACTGCTAGGGAGATGGAACAGACCTAGTCTAGGTGAAAGACTCAGCCAGTAGCTGAGAAGGGTGTAAATGTAGAAGAGGGGTGGTGGTATCAAGAGGTGACCATGAGAAGAGACATCAGTGCACACTGGGGGTAGGGTCGGACAGACTAGAAAAGGAGCAGCATATAAGGGCAGAGTAGGGGGTGGGGCAGGGTTGGGGGCAGACTGAGGAGAGGTCCCTTTACTAGTTTTATAATAATTCCCAAAGAACAAACTCTTTTAAGTGTATCACCCAAAGTGCTGATACTGTAAGTGAAGAAGTCACCATTAAGTTTTTGATATGTGGCATGGAATACATGGATTAAGGGTGTGATATAAACCTGATCGCTGGGCTGCTGACTTTGCTGTCCTGCAATCAGATAGTCGCCACCTCCAGGGGGAGTGTAAAATCGCCCTGCAAGTGTGCGATCCCATGCATACACCGAGCTACAAAAATCCACTGTGTGCAGTCTCTGCACAGCCCAGGGCTTACTCCTACAATGCGATGATAAGAGGCTGATCAGGGCCGGAGCTGACGTCAGACACCCTCCCTGAAAAGGCTTGGGCACGCTTGTGTTTTTCTAGACACTCACATTAAACGGTCAGTTACCACCCACAAACAGCTTCCTCTTGTCAATCACCCTGCGAACGCCCGTGCAATCGAATTTTTTGCACTATCCCATCACTGACCGGCGATGCCCTTTGTGCATATGCATGCGCAGTTAGTAGCTGATCGCCCACTGTGCGAAAACGCACAACAGCGATCAGGTATAAATCAAGCCCCTAGTTAACCATTGTGTGATCAATGTGTTGCAGTGAGTCTAAATGAAAAAAGGGAAAAGATAAATGATTGAGGCAATGCTGTAGTTCTATTAATATTCATAATTCACTTTGCACAGGAGTGAACAGTAGTCTGGGCTACTAATTGCAGCAGTCAATCAGTGCAAGCTGAGGGTGCATGGTCTTAGTATCTTTGAAGATGTGGTTGCAACTCCACTGTGCTTCTGGGTCCAGGTACTTTGTACCCACCTCTACCTCTTGGTGTACCTAACAAGGAACTGTAGGCTACGTTCACAATGCTACAGATATGTGCCATTTGTGATGCTTGCTTACTCCTAACTCTGTGACCTGCACATGCTGTAGGCATTGCGTATTCAGCAAACTTTTGACAATTTATAGGTTCATTTGTGGGACTTTGATAGTCATTATTGAACTGATTCACCCATGTGTTTAAGTAAGATAATTGACACGCTATAAAAGTACCATGTTCAGAAGGCATTAACACTAAAAATGAGATTTATAAGCATATGATATTTTTATAACTAAAGCTACTGTATTGGTGAGAATATTTTATCAATGCATTTCATTTGCAGATTACATTATTGACACATTAATTTTGCTGGAGTCAAATATGGATGTAGCCAACTACTTAGTATGGCAAAAATGGTACTTTGTCATTGTGATTTGCCTAGGGCATTATAAACTCTAAGTACAGTCCTGTCTGCAATACATGGCAAAGTCTGTAATTTCTGGCACAAATTAAGTCTCAATTGACATAATAGAGATAGAATCTTGGTTCTCTCTTTCATAATGATCTGTGCACAGATGTCAAAGTAAATAGGCCAACTAGTTACAGATGTTGCCAGAATTATTTTGACTTTTAGCGAGACACACAAAAGACATTAGGCCCTCTTAATTGCAATTGAAGTAAAAAATGAATGGGTGTGAATACATGGCATGTCAATTTATACAGTAAAGGCCTTATTTGCATAATGCAGTCCATATACCAACAAGTAGGCTAGCTATACTGTAGCACATGTTTTGAATCGAAATAATCAAATTAAAGTAATAAAAATATTGAAATAAAGAATATTTTCAGATTTCACAGATTTTTAAAATAAGTTCTTCATCCATATCTTGTAAAATTAAAACCGAGTGGTCCTCATTATACCTACTACATAGTAGGGTTGCTTCTTTCATGATCTACATTTTACAAGCAATGGTAGCTACAGTAGGTCAAGTGGAATTGCCACATTTTACACTTCACCATTGATTTGTGATAGTAAACAGTTTATCTCTGTCCAAATGAAGACAAGTGTGAGCTGCTATAAAAGTCTAATTTGAAAGATTCAAAATAGCTAAAATAAAGTTACAGTATAATGACTTACACATAAAAACATTGCATTTATATCACACTGTATTTGCTTTTTCCATCCTAATGGTTTCCATCAGGTGTCTTGAATTATATTATTTTTGACAACACACTACTTTATACTGGAAAGCCTTATTAGTACTTACCAACCCTAATAATTTGTACTTCAAGACTTGGCATTCATGTGTATGAGACTTTCTTGCATCAAGTCATCATGTGTTCTCTGGAAATAGAATCAGCATTAGGAACTTCTTACATAGAAACATAGAATTTGACGGCAGATAAGAACCACTTGGCCCATCTAGTCTGCCCCTTTTTTATCCTTTAGGCAATCTCAACCCCTCAGAGTACCAACCAATCAGCTCCTGTCTTTTTTTAAACACAGCCTGTAACATGGCAGTTAGCTGATTGGCTGGCACTTTATTTCTCCCCAATAAACCCCAGTAAATAGTAAATAGACCCCACAGACCTTAATAAACAAGCACAAAGCACAAAAACTAAAAATTCACCCCTTGCAGTTACTACTACCCAGCTTTCCAAAATAAAACAAAGTATGTTATGGCCTATGCCCACTGATACATAGAAACATAGAAACATAGAATTTGACGGCACTTGGCCCATCTAGTCTGACCCTTTTTAACCTTTAGGTAATCTCAACCCTTTTTGAACCTTAATTCTTTGTAAGGATATTCATATGCCTATCCCAAGCATGTTTAAATTGCTCTACGGTCTTAGCCTCTACCACCTCTGATGGGAGGCTATTCCACTTTTCCACTACCATTTCTGTGAAGTAATTTTTCTTTAAATTTACCCTGAACCTCCCTCCCTCCAGTCTCAGTGTATGTCCTCGAGTTCTAATACTTCTCTTCCTTTGAAGAATGTTTCCCTCCTGAACTTTGTTAAGACCCTTGATATGTTTGAAAGTTTCTATCATGTCCCCCCTTTCCCTTCTCTCCTCCAAACTATACATGTTAAGATCTTTTAGCCTTTCCGGGTAAGTTTTGTGATGTAGGCCATGCACCATTTTAGTTGCCCTTCTTTGTACACTCCCTAATGTATTTATATATTTCTGCAGATATGGTCTCCAGAACTGGACACAGTATTCCAGGTGGGGCCACACCAATGACCTATACAGTGGCATTATCACTTCTTTTTTCCTGCTACTGATTCCTCTCCCTATGCAGCCAAGCATCTGACTTGCCTTTCTCATTGCTTTGCTGCATTGCTTTCCTGCCTTCAAGTCACTTGAAATAGTGACTCCTAAATCCCTTTCCTCCTCAGTAGTTTCCATTATAGTACCCTTGATACTATATTTAGCCTTTGGGTTTTTGAGACCCAAGTGCATGATTTTGCATTTTTTAGCATTAAACTGTAGTTGCCACATTCTTGACCATTTCTGAAGCCTACCTAGGTCATCAATCATTTGTTTTTCCCCTCCCGGTGTGTCTACCCTGTTGCATATCTTTGTATCATCTGCAAAAGGGCATACCTTCCCTTCAATACCATCTGCAATGTCACCAACAAAGATATTAAAGAGAACTGGACCAAGTACAGATCCCTGGGGTACTCCACTGGTAACATTTCCCTCCATAGATTGCACTCCATTAACTACAACTGTCTGTTTCCTATCCTGCAACCAGGTTCTTATCCATTTAGCAGTCTGCGTTCTTATCAAAATGTTTTGAGCTCCATATCATTTGTATGCACAACATATTCAGCTTATCGAACTGAGAATGCATACAAGTAATGACAGTATAGGCCCTTGGGTGTGTCAGCTTGATTATGGACATTAAAATGCAGATGTTAAATTATTATCTTAACTGTATATGGCATCACAAGGGTTGCACAGCTAAACATATTGAAAGGAACATAAAGAGCAGGAGAGAAATCAGGGATGTGTGTGGGAGGAGATGATCAGAGAGGAGGCAGCAGTCACTAGCAGAATGAATAAGGCTGGGGCTAGGTTTGGCTGGAAATTCAAAGAAGCAGGAGTGAGAGTTGACTTGGATTTGCACAGAGAGCCAGTGGTACAACTTACAGATTGGAACAGCCCTTGTTAGAGCCAGCGAGTGCAAGAGGCTACAGGTATTTTTTTTTTTTTTACCTGGTCTAGGCGGCTGGGGAATATCGGGGCTGGCCCTGATGTTATAAGGGGAATCCAAGGGGAAAAAAACACTCTTTTGTGGGGTACTCTTTTATAAATAACTTATAAAATATAACTTTTATGGGAATAATGAAAATATGTAGTTACTAATATCCAGAAAAGACTAATGTTTTATAAACCATACACAAAAGTGTACCATTTGTTAACCCAAAGTCCAAACATTCAGATAGACAGACAGGGAACTGTCCTATATATTGTGTGGTTGTGGTCAATCAATGGGACTGTAGTTCAACAACAAAATAATGGAAGAAGCAGTAGAAACATAGAAACATAGAATTTGACGGCACTTGTCCATTTTCTGTTTGAGAGAAAAAACGCAACATTTTTCAAAAATATGCTTCAGCAATCTCTAGTAAAAAGTCAATAATACATTTATGGATTTGCATCAATAATACATTTATGAATTGCTATTAGCTCAACTTGTATATAATGTACTGTACCTGTTGTAATTAGGGTTTAGAAAAATTCTGTAGAGCAGTGGTTCTCAAACTGTGTGCCTACATTTACCAATAAGAAACTTTTGGCCTAGGGATGCCATGAAAAAATTCTGATAGTCTAGGGCGCCATGATTCAAAAAAGTTTGTGTGGTGACACCCGGTGCGCACCCTGGATCTCCCTGCACGCTGGAGACGCGCTCACGGTGAAAAGGGGGCATGGATGCATATAAGGGGTGTAGACATATGCATAGAGGAAGTGGCCTCACAGAGAACCCAAGCTTGTAACTCTGGGGGCGTGCCCAGCATCTCCGGAGATGCTGGGCGGTTTTGGACAGTAGTATAGTGAACCGCCTTTCATCAAACTTTTGACAGGTGCCCCGCCCCCTTTAAAACCCCGCCCCCTTTTTATTGTGTTTAATATAAAACTGATATCAAATGATATAAAACTGATATCAAATGATTATTGATTGGCTATTAAGAACAGAATCTGACCCTTAGACAAGCCGCATTTATATTAAATGGTTAACCAAAAAAAGCTTATGAAAAAGGCGTATTATACGGTATTAAAGCCGGGCAGTTATTGCGGTGTCGATAAATATTATAAGACTAATAAAGGCAAGTTCAAAAGAGCGGAAATTAAAAAATGGTTTCAAGTACAAGACGCTTACACATTACATAAGCCGGCACGAAAAACCTATAAAAGGAACATGATTTGCGTATCGGATATAAATCAACAATGGCAATGTGATCTGGTTTCGCTCATAGACATTGCAAAGTACAATGATGGTTTTAAATATATATTAACCATCATCGATATATTCAGTAAGAAAGTGTGGGCGGCTGGTCTAGCATCCAAGAATGCAACAACAGTCGCTAATGCTTTCGAAAAAATATTCCAACAGGGTTGCGTGCCAAAGAAGTTGCAAACCGATAATGGTAAAGAGTTTCTAAACAAAATCTTTAAAAAAGTGTTAGAAAAAAATGGCATACATCATTTCACAACCAATAATGAAGTGAAAGCGGCCATTATAGAATGCTTCAATAGGACTTTAAAAACAAGGATGTGGCATTATTTCACAGCGCGGAACACGTACAGATATATAGATGTCTTACAAGATTTCATAAACTGCTATAATAACACATACCATAGAATGATTAAGTGTACACCATGTGATGTGGGGCCCTCTAACGCTTTGAGAATTTTCAAGATGACGTACAGCGATTACTTTAGAACTAAGAAAATTACACCACGTTTTTACTAGAGATGAGCGGATTCGGTTTTACTCGGTTTTACTCGGTTCTCAAAACCGAATCTTATTGGCTCACGGATGTCACGTGTTTTGGATAGCCAATAAGATTCGGTTTTGAGAACCGAGTAAAACCGAGTAAAACCGAATCCGCTCATCTCTAGTTTTTACATCGGTGAACATGTACGCATATCCAAATATAAGGATATATTTCAGAAAGGGTATGAATAGAATTTTTCTGAGGAAATATTTGTCATACAGAATGTGAACACTAAAGGTGTTAAGCCACTTTATAAGTTGACGGATCTCTACGGCAAAGAAATTACCGGCCGTTTTTACCCCGATGAGTTACAAAGTGTGCCAAAAAACTATAATAGAATATACAAAGTGGAAAAGATTTTAAAACATAAGACGGTCACCGGTCGGAAATACACGTTAGTCAAGTGGCGCGGGTACCCCGCAAAATGTAACAGTTGGGTTGACGCATCAGAGATAAAAGATATACAAGACATACCGCGCTCTAAACAAGACGAGCGATGGATGACAAATCATTTTACATAACCTTACCCAGCAATGCCTCAGCGGATACTTTTCCGCAAAATAAGATTTCTAACTATACAACAAAACTTGCAAAGTCGATACACTTAAGCGGTAAGATGGGAAGTCTCTCTTACAAAAATACAATATCCACACACATGGAATACCTTGGATATACAAGATTGTAAGTTACAAATAACACAGGATGTTATGTTTTCCAATCCAGTTGTTGAATTTGCAGCCGTGTGCGTTAAACCCGGATTTTATAAAACAATCGACGCACTACTGGACGTAATCAATGCGGAAATAGGGCAACATAAACTGGATGGTGGATTAAGACTAGTGTACGATCCGCTTGAACGCGTTGTAACATGTGATAGTAAGCGGCTGTATCATCTTACAGCCGGTGATAAACTGACGATGATCCTTGGTTTACAACCTAAAACTAAGATTTCTAAACCATGCGCCGACATCAAAGGCGGCCAGTATACGCTGTATGTGTATACTGACATTATCGAGCACCAGAGGGTCGGTGATTTCTACGTACCGCTACTACGCACAGTTGAAATTAAGGGATATAACAACGAGGTGATCACAATACGATATGAGAAACCCGATTACGTACCATTGTGCAAAGCGCATTTTGACACTGTAGCCATAGAGATAAAGAACGACCAGAACAAGAACATCTCATTTAAGTTTGGTAAAGTGATCGTGAAACTACACTTTAGACGTCGCAAATCTGATATTTATTAACTAAACAGGATGGTCGCTGTTAAAAATTATGGCAATCCGGATCTCTACGCGCAATATTATAAAACGCAGGCCGGTAATGGATTACCAGGTTTTCACGGCAGCGCATACATATACGGCTGCGGTTTAGGCGGTATTTTTCGAAGTCTTTTCAGAAAAGCTGTTCCTCTTTTCCGGATAGGTTTAGAGTTAGCTAAACCGCATATGTAGACCGCGGCACGTAATATAGCGAAAGGCGTTATCGGACAAGCCACAACGGCCGTGATGAATAAGATACACGATGCGAACCAAGCAAAACAAGACGGTTCAGGACTAATAAATACACGAAAAGGCGTGTCTAAAAGAAAACGGAAGCGTATGATAGCGAAAGCCGAAGAGCTTCGTTGGTGATATTTTTTAAACATGTCTTTCATACACCACGAGTCCGTTGAATGCGCAAAAACAGAGCTGGATCTTTTTGACGTGCCCCCGACACAAACTAGCATAGAGAAAAGTCTATACGTCGAAGTTCAACCTTTAGCGGCATTATCCGAAACAGCGCAGCTTGAATTTTATATAGCGGCCAGCGGCGAACACTACTACGATCTGAATAACATGCTGCTGTACGCGACGTGCAAGATCGTACGAACCGATAACACACCGATACCGCAAGGTGCACGGGTCGCACTTATTAATTACCCCATAGCGACTTTATTCAACCAAGTGAATGTAACTTTGGGCGACAGGCTCATATCACAATCCAACAATCTATACGCATACCGCATGTACATTGAGACTATATTGAATTACAGCTCAGACGCTTTGTCAACAAAGCACACAACAGGATTATTTTACAAAGATTCGGCTGGAGAATTTAACAACACGGTGCTGGACGGACCGAATACGGGGTTAAAAAAAACGAGCAGGAGCGACAGAGCAGAGTCGCACGGTTGAATTGCTAGGACCGCTTCACTGCGACCTTTTTCATCAACATAAACTAATTTTAAATGCCGTTGACCTGAAGATTAAACTAACCAGAAACAAAGATGCATTCTGCTTAATGTCGGCTGACGCGGATGCCTTTAAAATACAGATCACAGCGGCGTCCCTGTTCGTGAAAAGAGTGCAGGTCTCACCGGCCGTGCGGATTGGGCACGCGCAGGCCCTGCTAAACGGCAAAGCGAAATACGCGATTGACCGCGTTGGGATGAAAATCTACAGCGTACCAGCAGGCAGTAGAGTATTTAATCTAGAAAATCTATTTTTAGGTCAAGTGCCGAAAACCGTCATAGTCGGCTTTGTGGATAACGAAGCATTTTCAGGAATCCATAACCGGAATCCCCTTTGCTTTGAACATAAAAATGTAAGTTTTGCGTCCCTTTATCTGGATGGAACACCGCACCCTGCAAAACCATTTCAACCAGACTTTGAACGCGGTAATGCTGTAAGAGAGTATATGTCACTCATACAGATCACAAATAAGCAGAAATCTGACAATGGTATACTGATTGACCGCGAAGAGTACCTCAGAGGTTACACACTATTTGCTTTTGATCTGTCGCCGGAGCAGGAATGTGGAGAACACCTCTCCCTGATAAGAACCGGCAATCTACGTGCTGAATATCGCTTTGCAGAAGCGTTAGACAGGACAGTCAATGTGATAATATACGCTCTATTTGGTAACATCATCGAGAATAATCAAAGACGCGATGTGCTGTACGATTATCTATAAATGAAATAAACTAACACTACGCTGCTGAAAAATGAACACATTACAGATAAACTGTATTCTGTACGCTGCGCAAAGCACACAGCATATTTTTAAAGGAACGTATCCGTGTGATCTGTTGCCTGCCGATAAACTGACGCATTACCCCTGCGCATTTGTAATCAACACGCATAGCAGTGGGCAGCCTGGCGAACACTGGTTGGCTGTTTATTTTAATGAAGATGGCATTTGTTATTTCTTTGATTCCTACGGTCTCTCGCCGGACAGTGACATTTTCCCAAAGAATATCATAAAGTTTTTACATTTTAATTCAAAAAGTATTTGTCACCAAAACCGTCGGTTACAAGATTTTTCATGCGATGTATGCGGTCAATACTGTATTTACTTTATATTTTTTATGTGTAAAAACTACAAATATGATGATTTCTTGACACAGTTTAGTAATGATACAAAACGTAATGACCGTTTAGTTTCAAACTTTGTAAGGCGTATGCCAAGAAGCCATTGTTTGAGTCATTATACAGATAAATATATTCAGAATTGTGTAACTTGTTGTAATAACCAATGTGTTTGATGCATTTTATGTACAATGCGTCATAACTATGATAATTTTAAAATAAACATCAATGTTTTTAATCTTTATGCTGTTGTGTGTTTGTAAGTTTCTTTCAAAGACAACTGATTAGAATAAAGAAAAAACGGGGTCTTTCTAAATCATGAATATATTTTATTAGCTCATAAAGTTTAATTACAGATACATTGCCGATGCATTATTATAATATGTCATTTATTACAGTTCTACGCGTAAAAACTACAAATATGGTGATTTCTTGACATAATTTAGTAAAAATACAAAACATACATTGTGGTACAAAATAAGCACACAAATTTACAAAAATAAATAAATAAACAAACAAACATTAGTTATACATTAGAATGTCAACCACGGTGATTCCTGAAACAGATCTACGGCTCTTTTCCTAGGTAGTAAGTAGCCGTGCGGCATTGTTAGGCCAGGTGAACTTAAAACATTTATACGTCTTTTCTTAAGGTTTTGCGGTGGCGCGAGCGATGATACAGCAACATCAGAGTCATCGTTCGCCTCTGATTTTAAACGGTCTAGGTACATTCTAGTTGACGCATTACTAACAAATGTGGATGGCACATTTAATTCAGACAAAGCACGCATAAATTCATGCCAGCCAGTCGGCATCTTACGACTCGTCACGCTATGGTTTTGTGTGATGCTTCTTATTAAATCCAGCATGTTGGAACCCTGTACAGCTGTGCCTTTATACAGAAACCCGCCTTTAGCATTCCAGTTTGTGATGTGCTTAGAGCGTGTCATTTTATTCAATAGTATTTCACAGTTTTTTTTTATACCTCGCATTAACACCGCTCAGTATTTCATGATAAACATCATCGGCAGCATCCGGATGTGCAGGGTTAATTGTTTCATCAAAGACATTTGTACCAGGTGATAAAAGAGTTAAAGTTGACATTTCACCATCAGTCTGTTTACTCAGGACCAGATACCTCTGCAAAGCGGCTGTGTAACGTTTTGCCTTTTCATATTCTGATAAATTGTTATTCTGTAGTATGTTTACGATCTCTACATCTAGACCTTGTGTGGCTGTTTTACATATGTCATCGGAATTGGGTTTGTTTTGTAAACGCTCTATCTGTCGCTGGGGCACCAAATACATTTTCTCAGCGTATTCCATCAGCGGTTAGTCAGAAGTCCTGTTATTAATGGAATAGCAAAACAAAGCAACGACCCAATAAATCCCCCGGATTGTTTCACCAAACGTTTCTTTTTACCAATGGTGCATTTCTTATTACAAAGAGATTTTATAAGATCCCACTTCTTTTTAAGGTACTTCAACTGTCTTTGTGACAATGGTATTTTACCTTTAAGTATGTTGAGGGCTATCTCACAAATGGCAGTCACCAAATCGTTTGAAGCATTGGATAAAATAGCACTTCTTTGGGTCAGTGTCGCCTTTATTAGCGTCTTCAAAAGCGACCAATTACGGCTTATCCTGGCTGACATGTTCACGGCTGATAGGACTATGACAAATGACTAAAAGTTGTGCGTTTATAGCTTTTTAGAGCTTCTCTTTTTAATGACATAAGCCACCGGTTCAGCCGGTGGAAATAAACCGCTTCGTAAACGGTATTCGTCAAGCGTATTGGTTCTTAAATCAACCAGTTAATAGTCATACGGTGTGGATGTCACATTTTGGAATGCATCCAGAAAGAACCGACTATTAGTGGGGTACATTTGTCTAGCCAGCGTCGTCACCTGCAATTTATCCCATGGGTTTTTGAAAAGGACGATATATTTTGTGTTTAGATGTATCGTCCTGCTCTTTTTACCTTGGCAAAAGACATTTTGCACTAGGTACATTATACTGAGGTTTCTGTGGTGTACATACTTTGTGAATGCTTTCTCAATCTCAGAATTATTACTAGCCGACTCCATCAGATCATCAACAACCGCTAAATTAATCCTATCAAGGGGAAAAAGTTGGTCGTCGTTAAAAGTCTCAGGTAGACCCTCTATAAAACGCATGCTTGGGTAATCACGCATAAGCTGATTGTACATAGGTTGCCAACAGCCATAAAACCAAACAATATTATCAGGCACATGTGATATGTGCGGAAAAAAATCTATAAGCAGCCCTGCGCTACCAGACGAAAAGCTGCTAGTTTGTAACACGTGGGATTTTCCCTCATAAATCCCTGCAAGACAAATAGATACAAAACAAAAACTGGTTGCAAACTAGCGCTGCTTTAAAATATTAAAACTTTAAAACGAGAACTTGAAAGGAAAATGTCCTCATCCAGAACAACGTTCAGCTATTTCCCCGTTATCAGAAAGACACTCACTTTATAGTTCTGTCTCGCTTTCCCATAAAGGTATCTTTCTGCCAGTGGGTATCAGGTGTATAATCATCTAAAACGAGCTAGGGTTTTGGAATAACACTTACATTAGTGTCCTGTCTCGAGTGCACATAAAGGTATCTTATGTGTCCTTCACGATACAGACGGCAGGAGTCAAACAGACCGGTATTTCTTTCAAAGACACACGATTTTATTCATCCAATAAAACAGAATAGACAGTCAGATGTAATTACTGACAGCAGCTTCAGAAGCTGCTGTCAGTAATTACATCTGACTGTCTTTCAGACTTTCAAAGTTAATGTGTTGCGCATTATCAACATTGAGCGTTATACCTTTAACTTTTAAACTAGTCTTTCCATTGTTTAGATGATATCCATATGATTTGGGGCCTGATGAGACAAACTCTGTTATATGGGCACCCGCTGGCAGCTCGCTAGTCAGCTCGCCTAGATAATCACCCAATGGTGGATTTCAATCACCGAGCCTGCTGACAAAAATCACAGAATCTGTATCATGGTAAAGACAACGTTCTTGTAATCTATCCAACAGTTTGTACAATTCAATCCTAGCATGCGCGGTTGTAATCGCAGCTATAAATATATTTGTATTGTAAGCTTTGGAGTAATGATCTTTTGCATATCTCCAATTAAGCATTGCGGTACTATCATCTATAAAGTCTAAAGCAGACACCTCATAGTGTGGTAAAAACGCGTATTCAAAAAGCTTGTCGGGGTCAGACACTAGACAAGTGTTGGGAATGTTATTACGTTGACCAAACTTTCCCCATAAGGAGTTTAAAAACAATTTTGAAATTTGTCTTTTTGCGGGGTTGATATCTATGTGATCGGGTCGTAAAGACACACCTTCATTTTTTTTGATAGGCGTCTATATACGCCTGGCGTTTCTCAGAGTCTGTACACCAATCGGGATAACCAGAAGCCTCTTGTTTATCCCTAAGATGCATTTTAATGTAACCTGAAAACAAATCGTCAGATCGTTCATCAAATTGCCACACCTCATAGATTTTACACACTTTGTAACCCTTGTCTACAGCCAGTTTTAACTCAGGAGTACACCACGTACCCGTGATTGCCCTGCATTCATCGCTATGGACACAAGGCTCTGTCTGTCCAGACTCAGCACATGTGCGACATAAAGGAAACATCAGTTTTCCATGCATTTTAACAGGTAGAACAGGAAAGAAAAGACCCCGTGGTGGATACACTTTTACTTTGGCAATACCAAAGTACTTTGTAACATCCCCAAAATTTCGATAGATTATACGTGGGTATTTTATTGGGTACATTTTGGTTTTGTTGACAAAAGGATACAGACTGGTAACAAAATAGTAGTGAATCTGTTCATCCGGCTGTGCTTTGTGATACAGCTTTATGGCGTTTGTACGACCACCGTAAAGCGCTGCTCGGGGGTCCAATGGTTCGGGTATTTCTTTACCCTTCAGAAAAGATTGTAGACTCGCATCAGACTCTACTATTTTTTTCCATTCGCATTCACAAATGGCACGTACGTGAAAACCGCATAGTTTAAGAAAGTTCATTCTCACTTGCATCTTGTGTCGCAGTTGACCATAGGTCGTTTTAGTCAGTTTGTTTTTATCATCGCCATTGTAACATGCGCCACAGCCATGGTAAAAACAACCTTGGAATTCAAACGCTGTTGCTACGCCGTTAATCACGGCGTAACCATCAAGGTGATAGTTACCAACTTTCTTTTCACCCCCTTGTAAAGAGTGTCTTATTTCTATACCTTCTCGGTGTTCTATGTACATCAACCATTGTATGGCCGGTGTTGAATATCGCTTCTGAGTTTTGTGATAGTTATCCCCCGGTACAAGCGCCAAGGTATTTTCTGGTAAAAACTTGCACGGGTACATCGCCATACAGACCGCCGCCAGGGTCATCAGTTGAAAGGGGTCAATGTGTCTCTTAACAACGACATCACCTTTCTTCTTAGTTATTACATATTCTTGTTCCGTCATAGATATAACAGCGTCTCTGAAAGAGCTACATGCTTTTTGTAAAATTTTGACATCCTCCTTACAGTAGCATGCAAGTTCATCCTGAAAGTTGAATGGGACTTGTTTGGCATTTTTATACCATTCTGTAAACTCTGCTTGATCTTCAGCTAACATGTATTGTACACCAAAATACTCTATTGAGGGCATAGAACCTATGTAATTTTGGTTAGCGGCAGTGTTAAAAAAATGTGGAAAATGGCCTTTGGAACCTTCAAAACCCATCGCTTTTGGTAATCGACTGAGTCGCAGGGGCAAAAAATTTAAAGAGTCGATAAATCTTATCTTTAAATCTGTTACTGTTACACACAACAGTTTACCACCCTGAGCCAGCACATCGATCTTAAATTTCTCCTTAATCAGCTGTCGCATAACAAAGTACGCATCATAACGACCGGCATTATGGGCTATGAATGTGTACCCCTCAAATTTTGCTCTCATGAATGTTTTTACAAAATCCTCAATACAAATAACACCCTTAAACTCCCAGGATTAATCATCCACTAGTGTTAGAGCGTAACAGTAATTTGGCACGTGAATATTGTTTTCTTGGCTGCACTCAAAATCATAAAAAATGTAATTCTTAGTGGGTTTCGCAGGTTTTATGTTTTGTATGTAACACAAATGACCCGCAAAACCTGCAACCACTGTCTTGCAAATGGGGCAAATCATTCCGTCACATTTGTGTTTGGGGGTCGTAAACTTGCCACATTTATCACAATAGATTTTGTTTAGACACTGTATCTTGTGAGACAAGGCTAGAGACTTGTGCGCCTCTAAACTTACAGTTGACCTGCAAAACACTCTACACATGGAGCACCTTAGAGTAGCATCTCCTGTATCAACACAATCCTGCCTGAGGCATGTTTTACAAAAGAAAAGGCAAGTGTGATTATTTCTGTGGTGATACGCTGTGTGGCAATATGTACAGAAAAAACGGGCTCCTACAAATGCCTTAATATCTAATATACCGTAGAAATGGTCATTATGCCATAATATGAAAAGAATTTCATCGTACTGGCTGTCTGTGCAAAAATAATGCCAAGAATTATTGTTGTGATAAAGTATTTTAATTTTCATGCTTAAGTGTTTCTCGAAAAAAGCAATGTCGCTAAAGCCTAGCGCTTTATCAAGAGTTAGCTTCAAATCTTTATGAAGCTCTAGAGCCCTCTCATGGATCATGTGGTCCGTTGCATTACCTTTGTCCAGGAGTTTGCAGAGACTAGCAGCCAGACACAGATTGTTACCGGTGTTATTAAAATCATATAACAGGCGCAGACGCTTCTCAATTATTAGGCTATCCTCCATAGGTTCCGGCCCGTAAGGGCGCCACCTGCATGATTCTTGAAAACAGAGATCACAAATTTCAACTCTGTATCAAATAAAACCTCAGCATTACTTTGCAACATGTTTGTTATCTGATTCAAAAAACTGATGGCGTCTAATGAACCATGTGGTTTACGGTGTGAATAAATGGCGTTATGTAGTCCACCACCCTCCAACCTTAGCTGTAAGCGGTCGTTAGGATCCAATTCATGCATATAATCATCGAGCATTGCCTGTATAGCCTTGTGTATTGACTGCACAGCGTCTACAAATGACGTTACCCTGTCCAAATTGACAAACCTGAAATGATGATGGTATTCAGATGCCCTGAAATTGGGGTAATGTCTTTCAAATCTATCAATAGATTCTAAAAAAACAGGGTGTGTTGCATTGTTATTAACGGGTGTTGGTGGCCTGGGTACTATGGGTGATCCCGGTTGTTCAACAACTGCTGTTGGTGCATGATTGGGTTCTATCGCCGGCGCTGATGAATGTGCTACGCTGTCAACATGGTCACTAACAGGTGTACCCAACACCCGACCAGTAACCCTATGTTTACGCAATTTTAATAACTGCTTTATCGCACATTTCTCTTTTAATTTCCTACAGCGTGACAAAACGCCCATTACAACAGAACTTCTCATTACATCAGCTTTTATTTTCTGCCTGCATAACTTAATTTCATCACATTTCAATCCACGTCCAATCATATCTAGTCATTTTTTTTTCCAAATAAATTTTCCCTTATGAATGTCCATGTTCCATCTGACTGATCGTTGTATTTCATCGATGCCACAGCGTATTCTTTAATAAATCTTTTAAGCATACGCAGATCTCTATCGCCGCTACGCATTAACTTCTTCAATCGCGTTGACATATCATTTGCAACCTGTTCCATGCAGCTGATATCCTCCCAAAGCTTACCTATCAACGCATAATGTCGTATTTCTATCGCTTTGTGATTATGTTCTGTCATTGTGGTTTTGTCAACTGTGTTTTTTTGCCCCCCTGCTATGTCTAATGACGTTGTCGCAACATCATCCGGCATAACAAGGCCTGATGCATCTGCATCGACCACTTCAGTTGTTACAGAATCATGAACCGCTGTCTGCACATTGACCGTGTTGTTCTGAGATGCTGAATCGCCTTGGTTGTTGTGTGTGGCTTGTATCTCTATACACTCTGTATAAAATTCTTGTGCATTTATGCCTTGATCACCCCTGGTTACAGGATCATCACTATGCATAAATTGTTGTGTATCAGTAATAATTATCGGGCTAGCCTGTGTGTCTGGTGTTATAATTATGTCTGGTTGCACCAACTGTGCACACTCTTTGTTAACACGCCTTCTTGATAGGCGCCACGATTTCTTAGCTCTTGCCGACTCTGTAATTTTAACACTAGAATCGACTGTATGTTCATGAACCTGTGTATCTGGGATCGTGATAATCTCTCTGTCTTCATTACCGCTTGCACAGTTGTTTGTGATTATATCGCCTACAGCACTTTTTGAGAGTCTGGACCCCCTCTTAGTTTCTGCACGTTGTGTACCAGGCATTTCACCATTATTGATGCCATTACATTTGTTAGAATCATTTTGTAACCTACGTTTTTTAGGTTCTACACATGCTGTATAGGATAGCTTTCTTTTTAGACATTCTGCAGACCCACGGGTGTTGGCGTCATTGCATAGGTTTGAAATATCATGCAACGGCGTCAACTTGTGTCGTTTTGGCTCAGTAAAGTCTGAATAGCATAGTTTTCTTTTTAAATATTCTGCAGACTGGTTAGATGCTAGACCAGTGCCCCATTGTGTTGTGCGTGACATACCTTTCATACGTTTGTTTGGTTTGATTTTACAATACAGCTGATTCATAAACATTGGGTTAGAAAAATCTAGATGATTGTTCAAGGGCGTTGTGATTTGTTTTGCTTGGTTCGCATCGTGTATCTTATCCATCACGGCCGTTGTGGCTTGTCCGATAACGCCTTTCGCTATATTATGTGCCGCGGTCTTCATATGCGGTTTAGCTAACTCTAAACCTCTCCAGAAAAGAGGAACAGCTTTTCTGAAAAGACTTCGAAAAATACCGCCTAAACCGCAGCCGTACATGTACGCGCTGCCGTGAAAACCTGGTAATCCATTACCGGCCTGCGTTTTATAATATTGCGCGTAGAGATCAGGATTGCAATAGTTTTTAACAGCGACCATCCTGTTTAGTTAATAAATATCTTGTTTGCGACGTCTAAAGTGTAGTTTCACGATCACTTTACCAAACTTAAATGAGATGTTCTTGTTCTGGTCGTTCTTTATCTCTATGGCTACAGTGTCAAAATGCGCTTTGCACAATGGTACGTAATCGGGTTTCTCATATCGTATTGTGATCATCTCGTTGTTATATCCCTTAATTTCAACTGTGCGTAGTAGCGGTACGTAGAAATCACCGACCCTCTGGTGCTCGATAATGTCAGTATACACATACAGCGTATACTGGCCGCCTTTGATGTCGGCGCATGGTTTAGAAATCTTAGTTTTAGGTTGTAAACCAAGGATCGTCGTCAGTTTATCACCGGCTGTAAGATGATACAGCCGCTTACTATCGCATGTTACAACGCGTTCAAGTGGATCGTACACTAGTCTTAATCCGCCATCCAGTTTATGTTGCCCTATTTCCGCGTTGATTACATCCAGTAGCGCGTCAATTGTTTTATAAAATCCGGGTTTAACGCACACGGCTGCAAATTCCACAACTGGATTGGAAAACATAACATCCTGTGTTATTTGTAACTTACAATCTTGTATATCCAAGGTATTCCACGTGTGTGGATATTGTATTTCTGTAAGAGCGACTTCTCACTCACCGCTTAAGTGTATCGACTTTGCAAGTTTTGTTGTATAGTTAGAAATCTTATTTTGCGGAAAAGTATCCGCTGAGGCATTGCTGGGTAAGGTTATGTAAAACGATTTGTCATCCATCACTTGTCTTGTTTAGAGCGCGGCACGTTTTATATATTTTTTATCTCTGATGCATCAACCCAACTGTTAAATTTTGCGGGGTACCCGCGCCACTTGACTAACGCGTATTTCCGACCGGTGACCGTCTTAATGTTTTAAAATCTTTTCCACTTTGTATATTCTATTATAGTTTTTTGGCACGCTTTGTAACTCATCGGGGTAAAAACGGACGGTAATTTATTCGCTGTAGAGATCCGTCAACTTATAAAGCGGCTTAACACCTTTAGTGTTCACATTCTGTATGACAAATATTTCCTCAGAAAAATTCTGTTCATACTCTTTCTGAAATATATCCTTATATTTGGATATGCGTACATGTTCACTGATGTAAAAACGTGGTGTAATTTTCTTAGTTCTAAAGTAATCGCCGTACGTCATCTTGAAAATTCTCAAAGCGTTAGAGGGCCCCACATCACATGGTGTACACTTAATCGTTCTATGGTATGTGTTATTATAGCTGTTTATGAAATCTTGTAAGACATCTATATATCTGTACGTGTTCCGCGCTTTGAAATAACGCCACAGCCTTGTTTTTAAAGTCCTATTGAAGCGTTCTATAATGGCCGCTTTCACTTCATTATTGGTTGTGAAATGATGTATGCCGTATTTTTCTAACACTTTTTTTAAAGATTTTGTTTAGAAACTCTTTACCATTATCGGTTTGCAACTTATTTGGCACGCAACCATGTTGGAATATTTTTTCAAAAGCATTAGCGACTGTTGTTGCATTCTTGGATGCTAGACCAGCCGCCCACGCTTTCTTACTGAATATATCGATGATGGTTAATATATATTTAAAACCATCATTGTACTTTGCAATGTCTACGAGCGAAACCAGATCACATTGCCATTGTTGATTTATATCCGATATGCAAATCATGTTTCTTTTATAGGTTTTTCGTGCCGGCTTATGTAATGTGTAAGCGTCTTGTACTTGAAACAATTTTTTAATTTCCACTCTTTTGAACTTTCCTTTATTAGCCTTATAATATTTATTGACACCGCAATAACTGCCCAGCTTTAATACCGTATAATACGCCTTTTTCATAAGCTTTTTTTGGTTAGCCATTTAATATAAATGCGGCTTGTCTAAGGGTCAGATTCTGTTCTTAATAGCCAATCAATAATCATTTGATATCAGTTTTATATAATTTGATATCAGTTTTATATTAAACACAATTAAAAGGGGGCGGGGCTTTAAAGGGGGCGGGGCACCTGTCAAAAGTTTGATGAAAGGCGGTTCACTATACTACTTTGGACAGCCCTCGGAGACACTCTATCTTCGCTGTTGGCTCATCAATAACAGAGCCAGATGCTGTAGGAGTCTGTCACAGTGCAGCACCTGGCTCATGTCACTGCGGAAGAGCAGGCACTTTGGTGTCCCCCATTCCGAGGGTGACACCCAGCTGCGAGCCGCACCCCCTGCAACCACCTTATGACGCCACTGGGTACCACTGCCTTAGGTTAACAGTTGTGCATAGTAAGTCATTATGTTTAACTATATGGGAAATAAAACTTACAAAACAACATGTCCTATTCTGAAGCTGTACCTCATTTGTAATCATGATTTTGTAATATTGAGCTAGTGTATGGCATCTGAAAGCGTTCTTGGAGAATGGAACAAAGGGGGTTATTCCGTTAGTAAACCAAAAAAGTTAGCCATTGGGCAAAACTATGCTTCACTGCAGGTGGAGCAGGTGTAACATGTGCAGAGAGAGTTCCTCACCACGTAACTGAACCTAAGGGTGACATATAAACACAATTTACTCAATTTAATATCTTTTTCTACATTTTTTAATAAAACTTTTAACCTAGGGGGTTATTCAGGTCTGTCAATAAACCACCACAGCAACGAGTTGCAGAATAAAACTATCACCAGAAAGTGAGAGCTGGGCTGGAAGCCTGCTAACAGGAGCAAGCACTAATCGGGAAGTTCCATCCAGCTCAGCCTCCTAATAACAAAGTCAGGAACAGCTGCGGCCTGCGGGTGGGACAGCATGACAGTCCCAAAAATAAGGTCTTGTGAGCATCAGGACAGTTGGAAGGTATGCCTTTAGGACAATATTCAGCTTGGATCGCTTTTCAGACAGAAATAGCAATTTTATGTGATGAATACGCAGAATTACCATCAACAGTTTCAGATGATCCAGGGCTACTCAGAATAATGAGTATGCAGTCGCACCGGGCACCATGTTTTCAATCACAGCTAACGCCAGATCACATTCCGAAAAATGGTCATTATACACCTATGTTTCCTCAACCACTTCCTGCAAATGCCACGTGTACATCCATGAACGCCCACCACCTGTAAATCAGCCTGCAATCGCATCCCGGCAAGATGCAATCGCAGAACAATTGCGAATGTTGGATCACGCATGCAAAATGCATTTGCAGTGCATGCGAGTTGTCAGAAAATCGTCTTTTTGCGGCTGAAGCTGAATAAGGGCGTTAGTTCTGTGCATGCAATAAGGGTGCAATTATATATGACTTGCATTCGGCACTGCATCAGTCCCACAGTGCGCAGATGAGTATTTGCACTTTATAGAAATGGGAGAATTTTACTTTCTGTCCTAAATCCCCTGTACATGTCTAACAGGGCTTTCATATTCATGTCTACAGGTGACAAATGTAGTTTCTTATTTAAATGCTTTATTGACATTTTACATTTTAACTTTCACCAAATAAAATGTTAACTTAATGCTATCAAGTGTGATACAGTATCAGTCTATTTCTCATTTTTATAAGCATTTCAAACCTGTTAAAAGTCATGCATAATTTCCCCCGATTGATTACATTGTCCTTATAGAACTTTGTTTATCACAGTAAGTATAGTAATATACAAATTACAGGAAGTATACTGTATATACAAGTTTTTAACAATAAAAAAATAGTTTTTATACACATTTGTACTTATAGAATACAGTAAAAAAACAACAACTCTGAAAAGAGACACTAAACAATTATCCCACTCCAAGCAAATGAAACGTCATTTAAAGTACTGCCAGGCTGAGAATTTTTATACATAAACCACCATATAAATAAAGACAGCTTGATTGCCTCTGTGGTTGTTGGTCTGTTCTGAGTTTCATACAATCTTTCAGACAGCTTTTACATTCTGTATAGTAAATCTCCACGTTACGGCCTTTATAATATAAAATAAACACCACTTTCCGGTACCACAAAGAGATGAAAAAAAAAACTAATTGCAAGATTCAGTATGGATTTTAAATGAAGGCCCAGATTTATTAAGCATTGGAGAGTGATAAACAGCACGGTGATAAAGTACCAGCCAACCAGCCTATATAGGAAATATTCCACGCTCTAATCCCGTATGCTATATAGAGCAATGGAGGGAGAAAGCTGCCATGTGGAATGATAGGCCGGCTTAGATGAATACTGAAGTCCCGGTGATGCATTTCTCTGCCGTCACATACTGGCGGTTTCTTCAGAAGGAGCAGGTGTAATACCTAACACAGGCAGCCCTTTTTAAACATATATGTAGCCAATAAGGGCATTAATTTAAATATTATCTGCTGTTTTATACTGATATACTCCTCAGGTGTACTGCTAAGGTGTTTATGTCCTGCCAATAATGAGAGGAAGACCCTTATGTTACATCCCCGGAAAGACATCTCCAGGGAAGCTGACACTGCGCATGTGCCAGTCAGAGTCAGCGAAGAGGGATTGTAAAACCTGCAAGAGGGGCACTGAAATCTATATTTGCTTACCAAAAGAATTAGGCTTGGGCCAGCCCTGGTCCAATGTGTCTATTTCTCAATAATTTCTGCCCTTAAACTACAGTATGCAGAACTATTTAAAAAGGCTTCAATCAATAATGCCGGCTGTAGCCACCCCAGTAGCATGGGCAGTGTCATTTCTAGTGATGGAGCACCCGCAGCGGCACTTTGTGGCTCCTTCTGCTCTCCCTCCTCCCTCTTTCATAGTACTCTGCTCGGGAGGCAGAGTTTTGTGTAATGACGTGGTTGCACGTGACGTCATGATGCAACCATGTCATTCTGCTAAACTCCACCCTCCTGAATGAAATGCTATGGACGGGAGGAGTGGGAGCAGAATTTCAGCACTGGTGGTCTGTATACCCCCTTGACAATGACCAATTCCCTTGGCTACGAGCATTACCCTTGACAACGAGCATTACCTATACACCCTTGGCAAGAAACAATACCTATACACCCTTGACAATGAGCATTAGCCTTCATAACGAGCATGGACCCCAGAGCATGAAACCCATGGCAACGAGCATGACACCCAGTGCATGAAACCCCTGGCAATGAGTATGACACCCAGAACATGAAACCTCTGGTACTGAGCATAACACCCAGCACATGAAACCCCTGGCAACAAGCATGACACCCAGCGTATGAAACCCCTGGCAAAGAGTGTGACACCCAGCACATGAAACCCCTGGCAAAGAGCGTGACACCCAGTGCATGAAACCCTTGGCAACGAGTGTGACACGCAGCACATGAAACCCCTGGCAACGAGCGTTACACCCAGTGCATGAAACACCTGGCAAAAAGCAGGTAATTTAACAGTAATTAGAAGCTTTACTGTAGGGCATAATGTATCACGGGCATTGTGGTGTGTGGCATAATATGGTGCAGGGGGCATAATATGTTGCTGATCACAAGTGATGTGGAGAAATGGAAGCATTAGAGTTTTTAGCTCTACATAATTTTACCTAAGGATAAAAGGCATACTTGGAAATTATTATTTCTAAAATGCTTTATTACTTCTTAATATTTAAAGCATTTTTCTTTACAAATATTTTTTTTTTAAATGCGTGTGCGTGTATATGCATCTATCATGTGGGGAGACCCGGGGGTGGGGGGGGGGAGATATGTAATACATCTGAGGGGCATGTGTGGTACATAAGTAATATGGAAGAAGACGTCATAGTATGTGGGGTACACGCTACACCTCTGCATCCACCTGGATTTTAGGGGCATGGAAATGAAGGAGGCATGTGTGGCAAGGATACTGCCTGTTTTATATGTACTGGGCTCTACAATTTCTTATGGCAGCCCTGATTATAGCTCCTATCCACCCACAGGTAAGCACTGACAACTGCATACTCATGAGGGCGATCAGGTACTAACTGCGCATGCACCGCAATGCACATGCGTGTTGGACAACAACAAAGGGCATCGCTGGCCAGCAATAGGATGGTGCAAAAAATATGATAGCACGGTCGTTCGCAAGGTGATTGACAGGAGGAAGCCATTTGTGGGTGGAAACTAGGAGTGTCTGGAAAAACGCAGGTGTTCCCAAGCATTTTCAGGGAGAGTGTCTGACGGCCCCGATTAGCCTGATGTGATCGCACTGGAGGAGTAAATCCTGGGCTGCGCTGAGACTGCATAAAGTGGATTTTAGCAGCTCAGCGTACACATAGGATTGCACACTTGCACGGCGAATATACACTCCCCCTGGAGGCAGCGACTATCTGAACACAGGACAGCAAAATTAGCAGCCCAGCGATCAGATCTGAATAACCCCCTAAGTTATGTTAATATCCTGTATAATGTCGAGCTATTATTATTTTATCTGCCCATGTTTATACTGGATTTATACATATGATAACATCTAAAAAACTGTGGTTAAGCATCCTGTCTTTCTACAAACCACAACAATACCTAATTAGTTAAAAGCCTTTACTTCTTGTACCTTAAGTCCTATGAGCATCTGTGTACCAATAAGCCCTTTCCACTGTTTATTGGAAAGGTGGTTGCTATAGGTGAAGACCTCTTTAATTTAATCTATCACTTCTCTTCTGGGGCCGGATGTAATGAAGTCCAAGTTGTCCGGAGCTGCGGGTTCCTGGCCGATCTTGGACTTTTTTTTAAAGCGGCAATCATGTACAAAGCAAAACCATGCCTTGTTAATGATTGACGCCTTAAATAAAAGTCAGAGTTCGACGTGCACGTTTGGCCAACTCAGACTGCAATACATCTGGCCCCTGGTATTAGTAATTACAGCATGCGCACTAATGGAGATTTGAGCTTGATGAATAGTGTAAAGGGAATACATACGAGAGACCAGCCGACGGGATGCCGGCTGTCACTATAACGAACTGCTGGCCATTTGGGTGTTTTTTGGAGAGCTGTGTTAAGGCTCTGAAGCAGAAGGGAGCACTGGGATTTCATTGGTAACCCGGAAGGCCACTTTTACTTTGGAGGCTAATTATAAAGCTTAACAAGCTATCTAAATAATGTAACAACCTTACACATACAACAGAACCTTAACAACGATTATATGATTAAGCAGTTATTTAATACTCTGCAAGGAGAAACTCACCAAATCATTTGAATAGCCACTTCATTCTAGTTTTATACTTTGTATTTTTGCCAACAATCTTTGTTCTCTTCTCACAGTTGCAACAGCTTGCCCATTGAGTTTCTCAAATGGGTAAATTTAAGTCATTAAGAGAGATCGTATAAACAACCTGACAGAAGTAAAGGCAAAGGATAACCGCCCATGTAGGAATGATTATTTTGAATGCCAAGAAGGTGCACAGTGTCAGTAAGCACTTGTATACTGTATACTTGTATACAAGTAATGACTTGTATACTGCTAATTTGTTTTTTACACTTGATCATCCAATCATAGTTTAATGCTGGACTCTAGAAAGAATTGTCTCTGTCTCACTAGTTCATGCTTTGCAATACAATATCCCAAATGTAGTGGGTTCACACGCTTGTGTTAAGTGACAAATGTGATAACAGAGAAGATATGGCAGGTTGGACATAAGGATCAGAAATTTTGAGTGATAATGTCTTTCAATAAGAATGCGATAAGGAGACTTAGGTATGCTATGTCCATTAAGTAATAAATTGATAAGGATCATGTTTCTTACTTTACAGTTATTCAATTCATTTTAAGCACATATATAGTACTAATAACACATGCCTGCAAATTTGATGTTCTGAAAATTGTCTGCAATATCTACAATTCGTTGGTTGATTCCAAAGGTAATAGGTTGATTTAAAAAATAACTAAGGGGTAGATTTACTAAAGCTTGTAAAACAGGCAAGAGGTTGTAGTGCCCATAGCAACCAATCAGATACTAGCTATTATTTCTTTATTGTGTTCTAGAAAATGCTAGACAGAATCTAAATTGTTGCCATTGGCAACACCACCACTTGTCTCTTTTAGAAGCTTTAGTAAATATACCCCCAAGGCTTTTTTTGCAAAATGGATGGGAAGTTATGGGAAAACAGCCTATTCACGTGTATTCTGGTGACATGTTAATGTTATTACTACCAAAAGTTGAAAAATCTTTTGATGTAGAGAATATGTAGCAACCAACCGTTCTACAATGGTACTTGCATTTAGAAGTCCTTCTATTATGTTTTTCTTTGGGTTGGTATCTGAATGCTGGCTGTCAAAATACTGACAGGGCATCCAGGTTTTGAAAATACAGACAGGTGGTACTTTGTAATGCTAACCCTGACCCCTAGCCCCCCTAAACCTAACCCACCTTTTCCACAGCCTAACCCTAACCCTCTCCAGTGGTGACTGACCCCCCCCCCGCAGTCTAAACCTAACCCTCCCTCCCCTGCAGCCTAACTCCTTAGCTCTGGCCAGGGATGCTTAAACCTAATCCCCCCTTCCCGCAGCCAAACCTAACCTTCCCCATTCAGCCTAAACCTAACCCCCAACGTGCGGCATACCTCTCCGAAGCCTGTGACATCCTCATTCTGGATTCTGGCTTCAGTCTTCCTGTCTGGATTCCTTTTCCCTTTAAAGATTCAGTTGGTACTTTTCTTGCGGGTCTTCTCTCCAACATCCAATAATAGTTTCCCATCATGCTGATGTTCCATCTTCACTGGTATATATCTCCTTTATGTCTTGGTGGACCTTCTCCTTTCTAACATCTGCAAGTACACTTTCAAACTCAAACAACCTAATGCTTTGGATTTTACTTTCATATTTTACACTACTTACTTGTAATTGGGATTTTTGAAGTTCTTTAAGAAATGTATTTACAACTTTGTTCAAAGCTCTCAAAGCCTCTCTTTAAACAGACTGGGTAGGAGGGCTTTTTTCGATCATTCAAGCTTTCCCAGATAAAAAAAAATTCTGGAATATTCTCTTCTTGTAGTTTAGTTTCGGTGAAACATGTATAGAATAGTAACAGCAAGAAATAAAAGGTGTATTTATTTAGCAAGGGTTTCTCCTAGGGCTGTTCACCTGTGGAGAAAGTTCATTTTGGAATACTGTGGATAGAGCATGCACGTTATTAGTACTTCATATTTTTAGCTGGTGTTCTAAGGGGGACATTTACTAAGCAGTGATCATTGTAATGGTTAGCATTACTGCCTCACAGCACTGAGGTCATGGGTTTGATTCCCACCATGGCTTTACCTGTGCAGAGTTTGTATATTCTCCCCGTACTTGCGTGGGTTTTCTCCAGGTACTCCGGTTGCCTCCCACAATCCAAAAATATACTGGTAGGTCAACTGGATCCCAACAAAAATTAACTGTAGTATGAATGTGTGCACGTGTACATGTGGTAGTGAATACAGATTGAAAGCTCCACTGGGGCAGGGACCAATGTGAATGGCCAAATATTCTCTGTAAAGCGCTGCGGAATATGTGTGCGCTATATAAATAACTGGTAATAAAAAAGAGCGGAGAAGTGAGCCAGTGGAGAAAATGCCCCATCAACCAGTCAGCAGCTCTGTATAATTTTATAGTATGCAAATTATAGATGTTACTTCAGTGCTGATTGGTTGCCATGGGCACTTCTTCACTGGCTCACTTCTCTGCTCTTATCACTTGCTTAATAAATGCCCCCTAAAAGCTATGAGTAGCTCCCATTTTTTCATGTGCTATTTACTGGGAATAGCTGTTTCCCTGCACATGAACATGGCTCAGCTTCCAAAATCTCTTAGTTGCTCTTATGTGGCAGAAAGAGTGCATTTCCTATTAATCTGTATGTATCAAAACAAAATTTGCTAACAGCTGTAGAATGTCAGATTTTGGCTGAATTATGTTGTTATTCAAAGTTTCATTTTAATCCTAACCTTAAAAGGTTCATTCTAATCATACTGTGGCTATTTTAATCATTTTGCAAAAGGTCAGATTTATAATACAGCAGCATTGAAGAGGGATTTCGTAGAGCCCACCATGTAACACATACATAGTAACATAGTAACATAGTATTTGAGGTTGAATAGAGGCAAATTGCCCATCGTGTTCAACCTGTTTTAAGGTTTACTATAATCGACACAGGGATAGCTCAAGAGTAGAGGGCAGTTGTCGACTAGATTCTGCTACTCTGCCATACATTTGTGTTCTAGAACAGAGCATGGTTGCACAATTTCCCTGGGGATTTCTGCATCACCAAGGCCAATGTAAGTTATGGGTGCAGGATGTGCATGAATCTACAGTATATACATCATATTTTTCCATAATAAGGTAATGTTCCCATAATTACATATGTTTTTCTTATCACAATTATTAAAAATCTAGATAGATAAGTTAAATACATTGGCAAAAAAATAAAAGTTTACAGTTAATATTATGTTTATAGTTTCATTTAATGTGAATGACCATGCAGCCTTTAATCTCGTGACACAAGTTTATTCCAGGAAAAATATTCTATCTCATCCACAATACACATCAGTCACCACTTTTTTTTTATACTGGTGCAAGATCAACTATAGGTAAATGATTTCATGCCACCCTCCCACTTCCATCATCCATATTATACTGTTTGATTATAACTTGGCCAACTGTACTGTATAGACTCTGTCTGTAGTAGTATAGGTAACATACATTAGGGGGAGGTGGGATAATGGATTAAGTGGTCCTTTGGGGAAATTGAGGAAAACACTGTACAGTAACAGTGGCAGGAGGGTAGATATATTTGGGCAAGAAGGATGGGAAAGATGGTGAGGCAGGAGAGGTGTAGAAGGATAGGGAAGAAGAGGGGGAGCACTGAGGGGCAAGATGTGAGAACTTGTAGGATATATTGTAAACCTGGGGAAAAAGATACAGAATGGAAGGTGGACATAACCTAAAGCAGACTAAAAGAGGGGGCATTACAATGTGGAGTGCATCAGCTTCTGGCAACATGAAGGCAGTGCCACCCCAAGCAGTTCTGTGCACAGTATTTGTTTGGAGGGAGATATGAAATTTTAAAGCACTAGTCACATCCCTCCATGAGCTGGTCATGTTCTCTCTACCAGATGGTACAAAATGCAGCTGCCAGGCTATTAACCAACCAGCCCCATTCCAGCCACATAACACCCATTTTCTACTCCTTTCATTCGCTGCCTGTAAGATGGCAAATCGTTTTCAAGATTAGCTTGCTGACTTACATGACCAGGGCCCAAGATACCTGAAGCCGCTTTTGATTCCATACTGCGATACTTCTGAATTAATCTGGAGGTCAAGCTTTCAACTTTGTGTTTCCGACTCTATGGTACTCACTTCCCTGCAAATTTTGAGAAACCTCCGCACTAGAATCGTTTAAAAATAGACTCAAGATTCATCTGTTCACCCAAGCATTTCACTAAAGTCCCTTGTTAAGTGTGTTTTATATTTTGTGCTGTAAAGGCAAATGTACAGCATTTTGAGTCATTTTAGGAGAAAAATGCTATTTAAATAACATTATTATTATTATTATTATTATTATCATCATCAAAATAGATGTTATTTTATACTTGCCCCTGAACGATGTTCTGCAGTGTATAGCCAGAATAGTATGATCTTTCCCTGTACTAACAAAAATATCAGTGCAAAGATGTCAGTAGGGAAGCTCACACCCACTGTAATGACAGGGATCAGCTCCTTGTGTCCACTGTCCAGTTCTAAGGGTGATAAGATCCCAGATAACAAGCTGCGGGTTTCTTACTTTTAAATCATCAGTGCCAATGCCACTTACATCATCAATGGCAGAACATGACCTCCCTGCAATATGATGTCCAAGTACAGCCACTGGACCTGCTCACTAAGATAGTGCAGCCACACTAGATTTGGGATGCTCTATTTTCTCTCTCTTATTGTCAAGGATCCGAACTCTGCTGAACAGAGCAAATAAAGGTCAATATATTATTGAATCATAAAAACGGTTTAGAATTGGTCATCTGCGCAGCAGACTGGACCTGTTTGGGTTAGCAGGCTGAGCCAGTTGGTGCACACCTTCAACCAGTGCACCTAGCGGATGCCATCCTGACCAACACCTAGTTACGGCCTTGTTCTCAACTCAACCCATTATGTAGGCTGGTCTATAGGTATTAAGGTGTCAGTTCTTTTTTCCATAACAGCATACTTACACCCCACAGTGTGCTAATCCTGTAATGTGTTTCTACACTGATAGCACACCCTGAAAGTCTATGCAGTGCATCCCAGATGGTTGCCATGGATAGTTCCTCCACCATCAGGATGTACTTCACGTGGATATTTACATACAAGGTATATCATACTACTACACAAGTGTTAGTTTACCCATATATGCACTGGGCCCTTGTATGGTTCACCGCCCACAGTATAACCTTCGTAGTGCACCCAATATGGCGCCTCATCTGGTACACTTGTGGATGGGTTAAAAAATACATAGACCTGACGGTTGTGTTGGGACCCTACTCTGAGTGTTAGTACGCTACAATCTCCCCATTTTGTGTAATCTCTTCTAGGGGTAGATGACTGCCTCAACTGGTACCTGTGAGGGTGGAAACACAACCCATGGAAGTAATTACCTTAAATGCCTACACCAATCCTGCATTATGCTTTCTGTGTGCTCAAGTTTTTTTTTATGTCTGTGTAATTTGTCTTTTGCTGTATCTTTTAAATCTTATTGTCTGTTTATTATGGGCCTAATTCAGAGATGTACGCAGCCGTGCATTTGCTCACAGTGGACGCATCCATCTGGTCTACCAAGAGCATTGTTGCTGCATTGGGGGTACCAAAAGGGGGCATGTCGGGAGCATTTTCGGGGCAGCTGCGTGACATCAGAAGCAGGGCCGTCTTTACGTATGGGCTCAATGGGCAGTTGCAAAAGGGCCCCAGGAGTGTAAGGGCCATAGGCTGATAGATGAGGGTCCCCTTTGTCTAAAAGTACCAGATTTTGGAAAACCGGCCCTTGGGTACTGGAGATATCCAACTTCAAAGTAGAGGTCCCCATCCAAGCCTGTTAATTGCTTTTCCCAGTCGGATATCTTGGGTTGTGTCTGATGTAGAGATTTTCTGAAGGTATACTCCAAAAGCTGGGACTCTCCTCTTTCAGTAGTCGCTGGCAAAAAGTATCTACTATGCCCAGAAACAGATACAGTACATCAGCCTTTTAGCAGCTGTTTCCTGCTCCAGCTGCGCATGCCTGGCATGTAGTTTTATATTTTCGTCAGTGGATTGCTCTGGTTCCTGAACTCTGATCCCCAAGTCCCCAGCTCCCCTGTAAAGGTGGGACTCTAGTTTTTTTTTCTTGTTGAAAGCTAAGAAATCTATTTCCAGGATCTGGAGATATCTGCAGTCATGCAAGCTGAGCTCCCAGTGGCAAATGATGAATAGTAAGCCAACTCCACTATTCCCCCCACCCCTGCATATTAAACACCCTCTACAATGCACTGGGGCCTCTTCATTCAGCCCAATGCCCCTTCTACAGTTTAAGGCTCTACCTCTTGCCCCATCTCCCACCACCTGTGCCGTAAAGGAGTAATTAGCAGAAATTACTGTTCCATGTCCTACATGTTGAGTGTAAGATAGAACACCCCCTACCACCCACAGGACATCAAAGCTGACGCTGATAGCACCCCCAAACCCTACTGCCGGAGGATGGGTAGGGGCCCCAGTGCTCTTCTTTGCCCAAGGGCCTACACTGCTGTTAAGATGGCCCTGGTCATACGTAACCACTCAGGAAAAAAAGATGTCCGCTGACCGCCTGACAGTAGTCAACCTTAGATCCAATGCCTCCGCAATCTAATTGCAGATGCATCAGGCGTGGCCTCACATGCTGGGCGGCCTTGATCTGTGCTTGGCGGCCCCCAGCATGTGCAGAGATGAACGCAGATCTGGCTGCTTATGCAGCCATCTGCTTTTATCTCTGAATAACCCCCAATGTGCATTGTTTTTGATGTCTGTAAAGTGCCTTGAGTTCTGTTGGAGAAAGAGCACTATATCAATAAAATAATAATAATTATTATTATTATTATTATTATTAGTAGCAGCAGTACTATATATTTTTTCTTCTTCTTCTTCTTCTTCTTCTTCTGCTTCTTCTTCTTCTTCTTCTTATTATTATTATTATTATAGTACTATGGTTGGCCCAAATCCAGTGAGCTGCTGTCTGGTGTATTTTTGTACAGGTTACACGCCTAAAACACTAAATAGTGCAGGATTAAGCAGTGTACCCTTACATTTGGTTATTGATACTGTATATGGGAAGCAGTTAGCTTCCCGAATGATGGGATCCCGGCAATCAATATACCGACACCGGGATCCCAAGGGAGGATGCAATGCCGGCGTCTACATACTGATAGCCAGCATCCCGAACGTACTCACAGTGGGAAGCTCTGGCGTCCTGCTGTGGGGGAGGGAGGGGGGAGGTTAGGTTTAGACAGGAGAAGGGGGTTAGGGTTCAGTGGCGGATCTTGCCACGGGCAAGCAGGACTTTTGCCCGGGGCGCCGCCTTCCGGAGGGCGCTGGCGCCATCCGGAGGGCGCCGCACCGTGGCAAGATCCGCCACTGCTGCCCGCTGTGTCCCTGTCCGCCTCCGCTGCCGTCCCCGTCCCCATCCCCGTCCCCGTCCCCGTCCGCCTCCTGAAGGGAACTAGACGCTATGCGTCTAGTTTCCCTTCCTGGAAAGTAACTTTGCTGAGCGGTGCGCGATGACGTCATCGCGCACCGCACAGCAAAGGTCCTCTCTACGAAGGGAACTAGACTCATAGCGTCTAGTTTCCCTTCGTGGAGAGGACCTTTTGCTGTGCGGTGCGCGATGACGTCATCGCGCACCGCTCAGCATTCAAGCGGCGCTTTTAATGTACAGGGGGCGTAATTGACCACGCCCCCTGTATTAGGCCACGCCCCATTTCCTGCCCGGGGCGCAGAGCGCCCTTGAACCGGCCCTGTTAGGGTTAGGGAGCAGGGACGGGAAGGTTAGGGACCGGGGAGGGAGGGTTAGGTTTAGACAGCGGGGAAGGGAGGGTTAGGGTTAGGTAACGAGCGGGGAGGGTTAGGGCTAGGCATCACCGGGGAGGGATAGGGTTAGGCACCACCGAGGAGGGTAAGTGTTAGGCAGCCACAAGGGAGGGTTACGGTAGGGAAAAGGTGAGTGTTAGGTGGACTAATGGGGTCAGTCGGGATTCTGATGGATGGGATGCTGCTGTTGGTATACTGACCGCTGGCATCCCGTCCATCGGCAAATCATACTGAACCCCTGTATATCAATGAAACCTATCTGAAAAGAATCTTCTGAAATCATAAAGAATAGCTAAACAGTAAGTTATCGTAAAAGAAAACCTTAATACTTTTAGGAACATCTACATTTCATATATGATCGAATGCCAAATACTTTTACATGCATTCCTTAAAAAATAGGAAAAGTGTAGACATTCTTTGGTTTGTAAATTGTAGAATTTTGTGAATATCTCATCTTGGCTTTTTCCAAGTTTTATATCTTAGTCTCTCACAGCCAATTATTTTACTGGGTTATTTGGATTTACACAACAGACTGCTACAGTATCCTTTACATGCATACCCCTGGCAGGCTCTGAGGCCCAACATTCCATATACAGTATGTGTCACTTAGTTAAGTGGACATAAAAATTGTTCTTATGCTTCCAAAGTTTTCATTCCCTCTCCTACTCACCCAATAACTTTGGCACACACACACACACACACACACACACACACACACACACACACACACACACACACACACACACACTATACTGTATGTGTATATATATTAAACCGATAATAGCAGTAGTGCTACAGTAAATTGAGGAATTGAGTCCACCGTACAATGTGAGTTCAATGTCAAAGAATAAAGTCTGAAGTGAATCCCTCCTTTGAAATGCACTCCTGAACTTCAGGTGGCCGTATTTTATCAGAATGCTAAATTTATTATTATTTTTGTATATTTATATGGCGCTACAAGCAGGCCCGGTGACAGGGGGTGGGGGGTCAGAGGGGACGCCCATACTGGTCCCCGAGGGTCAGAGGGGCCCAGCCGGGGATCAGGGACAAAAAACAGGCCAGCAGCACCTATTAACACTTTCTACACTGTCTGTCTGCCGCTAAAACTAATGAAGTCTGGGCGCACCAAACCCCCTTCCCCCCCTCCCTTACCCTGTCACTTGGTCGGTTCATACGTCCCTGTCCCGGTGGTGCGTGCACCCGGAGCAACGTCATGACGCTGCACCTGCCCTTCTTTGTTTCCTGCCGCCGCTGAGGAGCATCCCTGAGCAAGACCAGCACAGTACACAGCATATGTGCCCAACCTCCTGCCGGCACCGGACACTAGCATTTAATATACAGTACTGTATTCCGCCACTTACAGATTGCTGCAGCAGCTGCCTTCAGCCCCACCGCCATGCGGTCCCTACAGGCAAGAGAGACACCCTGGCTGTAGTAATAGTGAGACCCTCCTGGGTACTAGCACCCTCCGTCACCATTGCAACAGTTATGTCTGGTTCACGTGTGTGTGTATATACACATATATATATTTATATATGTGTGTGTGTGTGTGTGTGTGTTGATGTATACATGTATGTGTGTGTATATGTGTTTGTGTTCTAGTAATGGGCACAGGGAGATTTCAGTTTGTGTTTCAGCACAGGGGTGGAGGTGGGAGGGGGGTCCCAGGGATATCGGTATACGAGGACCCAACATTTCTGTTGCCTGCCCTGGCTACAAGGGTTCCACAGCACCTAGCAAAGTACATAAACAAATGAGCAAAACAAGAAAACAATGACTTACAGTACAAGACAGCATAAAGGTCGACAAACATTAGGTCGACGCCAATTGGTCGACACACCTTAGGTCAACATGGACAAAAGGTCGACACGGACAAAAGGTCGACATGAACAAGGTCGACATGGAAAAGGGTCGACATGAGTTTTTTTTGGTGTCGTTTTCTTTGTAGAGTGACCGGGAACCCCAATTAGTGCACCGCGTTCGCTCGCCATGCTTCGGGCATGGTGCCTTCGCTCCGCTACCGCTTCGCTCGGCACAGATTACCGTTACAATCGTAGTCCACGAAAAACTCATGTTGACCTTTTTCCATGTTGACCTTGTTCCTGTCGATCTTTTGTCCATGTCGACCTTTTGTCCATGTCGACCTAAGGTTTGTCGACCAATTGGCGTCTACCTAAGGTTTGTCGACCTTTTTGCTGTCGATCTGGAGTCCGGATACCGTACAAGACAATGTAGGACAAATACATTGTATATTAACATTGTTTCATCAGGGGACATGACACTGAAACCTCAGGGCGGCAGAAACCGAGGGTTAGGTGCCATTGTAGAGAGTATGAAGTAGAAAATAGTCTAAGAGAGGGAAAAGCACATGAGGAGAGAGGGCCCTGCTTTTGAGAGCTTACATTCTGAACGGGAGGGGCAGACAGACAGAGATGACACAGATTGGGTAGAAATGAGTCATGTAGCAGAGGGTTAGGATGAAAGTTGATGTAGAAGTGAGCATGTAACATCCCTTGACAAAAACTTCAAGGGGGCTTGAACATGTTGGCAGAGGAGTGTTAGGAGACGCTACCAGAGGGTGTGATGAAAGCTGAGGTTGCCGACTGTTGGTGCTTTGCCCGGGTTACCATCTTAACACCTATGCGCATATTGAGGCTTAGTGTCTCACAACTAATTGGTAGGAGTCCATTTCACCTATTTATGAATGCCACACATGTTTTTACTCCTGCAGTATTACACTCTAATTTTCTTTTCTCTTTTGTCCTGAATGTGTTTCTGGGAGGATCATGATTTAGAGGCAAAAAGGTTTATATAGAAATAAACCGGTCAATGTAAATATTGCAAAAGGAGGTACAGATGTAGCCACGTTTATCATGATGCACACGCGTCCCATTCACATGAATGGAGGCAGTAATAGATGTAGCTTGGCGCGGCCAAGAGTTCCCGTTTGTGCAGATGTAGCCATGATAAGCATGGCTACATCTGTATCTGGCATGAAAGGAATACAGACAGCAACTTTTGTTCTTCAGGAGGACTATAAAATCCGGTGCTGAAGTACTTTTTAGATATTCTTATAGAGAACCTTTTTGAACTCTATCACTGAGTGAGACTTGACGTTTATTATTTTAAAGAGTACCTATATGAGGTGCAAATGTACTCAAAATTGCATATGTTGTATGAGAGGTTTTGAGGAACCCCTAGAGGGTCTTGTGTTGGTTGCTTCTTTCTGTGCACCAATTAGATTGGATGAAGAAGTGGGTCTTTAGAGCCTGTTGAAAGTTTTGTAGAGAGGTGGAGAGTCTGATAATTAGAGGTAGAGAGTTCTAGAGGTAGGGAGCACCATGGCCAAAATCTTTGAGGAAGGAATGGGATGAAGTAATCAGTTGGCAGGAGATTCGGCATGAATTTGTGGAATGAAGAGGGCAGCTGGGAGTTAAGGTCAGATATGTAAAAGGGATAGGAAAGGATGAGGACTTTGGAAGTGAGTATGAGAAGCTTGAATTTTTGATTCGTAAGGGGAAGTTAAGCTAGTATAAGGCTTGCAAGAGTGGGGAAGTGGCTTAAAGAGGAAGATGAGCCAGGCAGCAGCCTTGAGGATAGATTGGAGTGGAGAGAGGCATTTATCAGGGAGGCCAGGTAGGAGGAGATTACAGTAGTTCAACCTGGAGATGATCAGTGAGTGGATGAGGGCCTTAGTAGCATCCAATGTGAAGAAAGAGTCTGATCCTGGAAATATTTTTGAGATGGAAATGGCAGGCCTGCAAAAGGTACTGATTGTGTGGTTTGACGTAGAGGGAGTAATCAAGGATAACAACAAGACAGCACACTTGAGGGCTAAAGAAGATAGTTGTGCCATCATTAGATGAGGGAGGCGAGGTTATGCAGGAGGGTGAGAAGATTTTATTTAGAATTTATTTATTACAATTTATTTATATAGCGCACTCATATTCCGCAGCACTTTACAGAGAATTCTTTGCCCATGCACATCAGTCCCTGCCCCAGTGGAGCTTACAATCTATATTCCCTATCACATGTACACACAGACACATTCATGCTAGGGTTAATTTTGTTGGGAACCAATTAACCTATAAGTATATTTTTGGATTGTGGGAGGAAACCGGAGTACCTGGAGAAAACCCACGCAAGTACGGGGAGAACATACAAACTCCACACAGTAAGGGTCATGGTGGGAATTGAACCCATGACCTCAGTGCTGTGAGGCAGTAATGCTAACCATTACACCACCCGTACTGCCCTAGATCAGCTCAATATTAGACATTCTAAATTTAAGAAAGTACTGGAACAGCCAACAAGAGATAGCAGAGAGACAGCTCGAGAAACAAGTGAGGAGAGAGCGGGGAGAGGTCGGGGAGGAAAGGTAGATTTGAGTGTCATCAGCATAGAGATGATCTCGGAAGTTGAAAGATTGAATGAGCTCACATAAAGAGGATGTACAGAAAGAGAAAAGGAGAGGCAAGTGTGGGAAAGGTCGAGTCATGAGAGAAAACAGAGAAGGAGTGGTCAGAGAGATAAGAGAACAGCCAGAAGAGCGCAGTATTATGCAGACCAATGGACAGAAGGAAATGCAGGAGGAGAGGGTGGTCCACAGTGTCAAAAGCAGCAGAGAAGCTAAGGAAAATAAGCAGAGAGTAGTGGCCCTTGGAAGCATGGAGGTCATTGCAGACTTTGGTGAGGGCGGTTCAGTGGAGTAGAGAGGATGGAAGCCAGGCTGAAATGGGTCAAGCAAGGAGTGGGAAAAAAGAAAGGCAGTAAGGCAGTTGTAGACAATATGCTCAAGGAGTTTGGAGGCAAAAGGGAGGAGAGAGATGGGTCAGTAGTTGGAAAGAGTGTTAGGATAGGGGCAGGTTTTTAAAGAATAGGGACAAGGGAATGCTTGAAGGCAGAAGGAACAGTGCCTGACGACAGGGAGAGATTGAGGAGGTGGGTAAGATGGGAAAAGGCAGGAGAGAGGTAGCAGAGGAGGTGGGAAGTAATAGGGTCAAGTGTGGAGATGGTTCAGGGGAGGACTGGATGATGAAGACTACTTCATCTCTAGCTACAGGGGAGAAAGAAGTAAGTTGGTGAGATGGATGGGGAAGGGTGGTCAGGGAAAGCAGGGGGCAGGTTGTTTAAGATCTGATGAGATGTGATGTCCTGACGTATGGAGTCAATTTAGGATGTAAAGTAGATGACAAAGTCAAGGGCAGAGAGTGAAAAAGGGGGTTGAGGTGGGGGTGGGCAGAGGAGGGAGTTGACAGTGGCAAAGAGGGTTTGTAGATTTGGAGGAGATGAGGTTCATGAAGTATGATGTTTAGTGAGGAAAGGGCAGCACTAAAGAATGAGAACATAAATTTGAAATGGAGGATGTCCGCTTTAGAGTGTGATTTCCTCCACTGTCACTGTACGTGATTTTGCAGATATCTGGTGAATTTGGACTGCCTGGGTTGAGGTGCTCATCTTTGAAGGTGAATAGTGGTTTATGGAGCAACAGAGTCAAGAACAGAAGTAAGGGATACACTGTATAAGGAAGTGGCTTCTTCAGGGCATGAAAGAGAGAGAATAGGAGAGAGAAGTGAGATGAACAGGGAGGATAGGGAAGTGGTGTCGATAGCCTCAATGTTACACTTAGTAATTGTAGCTTTAGGATGTAGAGATAGAGAAGCAGAGAGGGATAAGTTAAAAGAGAGCAGGTGATGGTAAGTGAAAGGGAATGGGGAGTTGAAGGTGTCAGAAAATTCACAATAGTGAGTGAAGACAAGATCAAGTGAGTTCCCATTCACATGGAAGGGTAAGGAGGTCCACTGGGAGAGACCAAGCAATGCTTTGAAGTTAAGGAGTTTAGGGGCAGTGAATTCTGTTGGGATATTGAGTTGGGGTGTTGAAATCACCTAAGATAATGGAGGTAATGTCTGAAGAGAGGAAGTGAGCTAGGAAGCAAAGTGATCAAGGAATTTGGTGGGAATGCCAGGGGGATGGCTCGAAGGTGAATAGGATGGAAGAGGCGTATAGCATGGTCCTCAAACGTAGACAATGTAAGGGAAGGTTCTGGAGGTATGCCTTGGTAGGAATAACTGGAGGATAGAAGGACCCTAACACCACCACCAACACCACATTGTCCCGTGGGCTGTGTGTGTGTGTGTGTTTGTGTGAATATGAGGTTCCCAGTGGAAAGTGCAGTGGGAGAAGTGGTGTCAGAGGAGGAAAGCCAGGTTTTGGTAATGGCTAGAAAATTCAGGGAGCTGGAGATAAAAAGGTCATGAGTTGGGACTAATTTGTTGAGATCTGGCATTCCAGAAGGCACAGGAGAGAGATTGTGGGAGGGATGTGAATGAGACATTCTAGACAGAATGAGACATTCTAGACTGGAATGCCATTCTAGACAGATCTGGCATTCCAGAAGGCACAGGAGAGAGATTGTGGGAGGGATGTGAATGAGATTATCAGGGTTGCTTTAGCGCAGAGGTAAGATTAACTTGGACAGCAGGGATGATGAGAGAGTAGAGATGGTGCAGTGTGATGTGGATGAGGGTATGGTGAGATGACAGGGAGAGCAGGAAGGGCGCAGGGCTGAGTGGTAAGGAAGTAGGACTGTGGTGGGGGAGAGGTGAAAGAAAGTGGGGTAACAGAAGAGGAGGGGAAAGGAAGCAGAGGGGGAAGGGGAGGGGAGAGAGGAGGAGGTGTAGGAAACTAGGGGGAAGTATAAAGTTAGGAACAGGGAGCAAGATACATGATGAGATATACATTGAGTGATAGGGGAAGTTGAAGAAAACCTGGGCATAGTGTGGTGTAGGTAAATAGGGGGAGGAAAACTGCTAGTAGGAGTGGAGGCTGTAAGATAAACCGAGCAGTAGATTTGCAGAAATGCAGGTGAGAAATGCAGCGTTGGTATCAGTGTAAGTTCAAGGGCAGTAAATTTAGTTTGAAGTGAAATAAAAGTCTGTAGTGCATGTGTGTGTGTGTGCATGTGCGTGTGTGTGTGTGGGGGTGTTCTGAGTACCCAATGTTCCCCCCCTGGATGGAACAGGTTTTTTTTTCAGAGACAGAGGGACCCTTGTCTCCATCTGTGCACCAGCCCAGGGACCCTAGCCACAAACGGAGCTGCCCGGTGATGGCCGGTTACAGCTATGAGCGCTTCCGAGTCAGGTAGTAGGGAGAGTCTCTCTGTCTCTGAAAAAAAATTGGTCCATCACCCCCATCTGAACATGCTGCGGTTGGATGGCCCCAGATCACCACAATTACAGCACCTCCCAGCTTGTAGAGAGAGAGAGAGAGAGAGAGGGGGAGGATGTCGCCACCTGGCAGAATCACAGAGGATAAGAAGCTGTGTGTGTATGTATGATGTGTGTGTATGTATGTATGTATGTATGTATGTGTGTGTAAGTATGCTGTGTGTATGCATGCTGTGTTTGTGTATGTGTATATACACACACATACATATGGAAACCCCTCTGTGAAAATTCTGCATTTGACCCTGAAAGCATTGATAATATGGGTGTAGATACTGATTTTAACTGTGTAAGAAATAAGAGGATTTGAGTGAGGGCAAAAAAAGCAATGGTAATTAAGAAAGGACTTTTAAGTGTTTTAAGGCAAAATTGCATTGGTGCAGCTGTGCATTAAAAAACCAGAAAGTACAAATAAAAGCAATTGCCGGTGAAATAGTACGTTTTTGAAATGTTCAAAACAGGGAGTTCAGTGCTGCATAACCATTTTAAATAATCAGGAGATGAATGATGTAAAAGAAAGTGAACTCACAAATTTTTTTTTTTAAAGTAATCCTTCAGTTTTCTAATTTTTGATAGAGTGGCCTCCTTTGGTTTCACTTCTGTTTAACGCTGGTAGAACAAAGGTGTTGGATTTTAGGAAGGCTGATTTTGTAGGGATGGGAAAATGTGTAAGCCATTCTTTGGCAGATTGGAAGAACCTGGAAGTAGTGCAGGAGAGGTGGGAAACATTAAAAAGTGCAATATTAAAGGCAACAGACCTTTGTATCAAAAGTGTTAGGAAAAACACAAGGAAAAGGAAGCCAGTGTGGTTTGTGAAAGAAGTAGCAAATATTGTAAAAGCAAAAAAGATGGCTTTTAGGAAATATAAGCAGACACAAAATAATAAAGACAAAGAGATATATCTTGTTAGAAAGAAGGAGACTAAGGCCCTCATTCCGAGTTGATCGCTCGCTAGCTACTTTTAGCAGCCGTGCAAATGCATAGTCGCCGCCCACGGGGGAGTGTCTTTTCACTTTGCAAGTGTGCGAATGCCTGTGCAGCCGAGCAGGTACAAACACATTTTGTGCAGAACAAGACCAGCCCTGCAGGTACTTATTCTGTGCGATGATTGCAGCGACGAAGGTCCCCGGAATTGACGTCAGATACCCGCCCTGCAAATGCCTGGACATGCCTGCGTTTTTCCAAACACTCCCTGAAAACGGTCAGTTGAACTTGACACCCATAAACTCCCACTTCCTGTCAATCTCCTTGCGATTGGCTGTGCGAATGGAATTGTCTCTATAAGCAGTGTAAAACAATGAAGCTCTTTGTACCCGTACACTGCATGTGTGCATTGCGCCCCAAATGCATGCGTAGTCTTGACATTTTTTTCAATTATCGCTACGCAGCAAACATCGGCAGCTAGCGATCAACTCAGAATGACCACCTAAGAAGGTAATCAGATGTGCAAAGTCACAAGCTGAGAAGAAAATGGCCCAGTCAGTGGGTAAAGGAGGCAAAACTTTTTTTTTAGGTATGTAAGCGAAAAGATAAAAACAAAAGGCGGAATAATAAAACTAAAGACAGAGACTTGCAGTCTTGTTGAAGGAGACAATGTAATAGCAGTTCTTCTCAATAATTATTTTTGCTCAGTATTTACTACTGAAAGAGAGGTGGGGAAGGGGCCACAGTTAAGTTGCAGGAATATTCAGGAAAATTAAACAAGTACATTTACAGAGGAGAAGGTCCTAACAGAACTCTCAAAGCTGAAAGTGGATAAATCAATGGGGCCAGATGGGATACATCCAAGAATATTAAAATAATTTAAAGAGGTGTTGGTAGCACCATTGACAGAATTATTCAACAAGCCATTAGCTACAGGATTAATTCCAAAGGACTGGAAAAGAGCGAACGTAGTCTCACTGCACAAAAGTGGAAGTAAGGAATAGGCAAACAACTACAGACCAGTGAGTCTTACATCAGTAGTAGGGAAATTGATGGAAACACTCTTAAAAGAAAGAGTTGTAGATTATCTCAAATCCAGCAATTTACAGGATCCCAAACAGCATGGATTCACTGGGGGGAAGGGGGGGGGGGGGGAATCATGTCAAACAAGTCTTATTGACTTTTTTGACTGTGTGACTAAAGTGATGTATAAAGGTGGAGCCGTGGATATACAAGGCAGCAGTAAATGTTGGGTGGGAGCTGTACTCAAATAACCTGTAGAAGATAAGAAGAGAAGAGGCGTCAATTTACAATTAATTCACAAACAATATCAGCTGAAGATAAATTTCACATAAGACATCATTGTGAAACAAATAAGAGCAACAGGTGCCTCCTAGTGCAATAAATTAGTGAAACTTATAAATAAATTGCTGGTGATACCAATTGCACACGTACCATGTAAATTTCCCAAAGGAATGCCTTGGGTATAACTTGTTTGTTATCTGTGATCTTCCAACAAGTGTGGCAAATCTCAGCATCCAAACATATTAGGAGGTGATGTAGTTAAAATCCCAAATGGCGGCATAATGCCAGCATCAAAATCCCAATGGTGCTCAGGATCCCGGAGTCAAAATACAGACGCCTGGAATCCCGAACGTTCTTTTAGCAGGACGCGCTCGTGTCCTGCCGTGGGGGGTGGGAGGTTAGGTTTAGGCATTAGAGGTTAGGGTGCAGGGATAGGAAGGGGATTGTTAGGTACCGGGGAGGGGGGTTAGGGTTAGGCACTTACCTGGGGAGGATAGGGTCAGGCACCAAGTGGGGAGGGTTAGTTTTAGGCAGCAGGGAAGGAAGTGTTAGGCACCACGAGGAGGGTTAGGATTAGGCACCACCGGGGAGGGTTAGGGTAAGGCACCCACAAGGGAGGTTTTGGGTAGGGGACAGGGGAGGGTTAGGGTACTTTCTGGGGGGCTGTCGGGATTATGATGGACGGGATTCCGCTGTCTGTATTCTGACTGCCGGCATCCCATCCATTGGTATATCATACCGAATCCATTAGGAGCTCCAAATCATATAGAAGAGAAAAATAATAAGATAGTGTAATATGTTTTAAAAATAAATTTTTACACAAAAGCAAAAATAAAAGTGTCAACACAGTTTAGTGCAGAAAGAACTTATCTGAACAACTGTAACAATGCAGTCAGAGGAAAGGAAGGATTCCAAACATGAGAACTGCCTAAACGCATTTCATCCATATAATGTGCTCTGGGCTTCATCAGAATGCGTAATACCCAAGGCAATACTTTGGGAATGCATGTTACATGTGCAGTAGGTATCACCTTACATTTATTTCTGTTTCACTAATTTATTGCACTGGGAGGTACATGCTGCTCTCATTTGTTTTATATATATATATATACATATATATATATAAAATTATATATATATATATAAAATTATATATATATATATATATATATATATATATATATATATATATATATATAAAATCTCTCCTGACTCCGGAAATCCATGGGTAATAAAGCAATACTGTGCCAGGTGCCCTCCACATGTAAGCCTGTCCGGCTCCACGATAAATATAGTCTCCAACGGTGGCACTCTGGTCTCTCTAAAAAGGCACACAACATGGCTTTCTTATGGCAACCTTTCAGCGCCTAGCAGTGCTTTTATCAAGCCTTATACAACTGTACATACGAACTCACCAAATATAAAGTGTCACCGCAACCATGCTCGTGCCGCACGCCAGCCCCCGTTTCCGGCAACCACACAGGCCTTCTCCAGAAGTGACGTCGGTCTCCATAGTAACACTAAAACAGAAACACTGCAGTGACAAACAATAAAAACAGTTCACATCACTAATAATATACAAGACAACGGTTACATCTTAACACAGTTTAAAAACATCGAAACATATAGATGCTGCAGTCATTTCCCAGTAAACAAAACAGAATACGTACGTTTATCAGCATATGACTAATTAGATATCATCAGTGAATACAACATAGTCACACTGACATAAAATGTGATGCATGTATACAACTTAAGACACAAAAGTATCACGGTACCTGTCTCATGAAGTAAACCTATATCGCTATAAGGCAAAAGCAAGGTTATTTCAAATGAATGTTTGTAAGCCTAAGGAGTTGTTCTGGCCCCATGGGGCCAAGGTATCCAACCTTATAATCCACTCCACTCTGACTCACGTTGAAACAACCTCTTGGACCGGTCACCACCTCTAGGCATCGGCGGTACATGGTCAATGATTCGGTACCTTAAGAAAGACAAATTGTGTTTTGCCTCTGAAAAGTGTCATGCCACTGGCTGAACACTGTTACCCATGTTCAGGGTAGCACAAATGTCCGTGCGATGCTGAGCCATTCTCGCCCTGAATGTCACCTCGGTCTTACCAATATATAATTTTGAACAGGGACAGGTGATGGCATAGATCACAAAACATCTGGAACAGGTCAAATGGTGCCGAATATTATATTTCTTCCTTGTATATGGGTAATAAAATGAGGGCCCAGTTTGTAAAAGCCAGAAGTCGTACAATTAGGAAACCTGAAACAGCCATTTTTGGCCTTGTCTAAAAAGGTTCCAACTTCCCTCTTTCCCAACAACGATACATTATTCATGACTAGATAGTCCCTCAAATTTTTGCCTCTATGATAGCATGTCATCATTTTTTTTCTGATGAAATACAGGCAAACTCTTATCTGACATAATAATGGGCCACAAAGATTTGGCTTTCTTGGTAATCAACGGGCTCATATGTGTGTATTTGTTGCACCATATATGACATCCAGTATTACTCCTCTTGTCTCTAGACTGTAACAACACATCAGGCGGAATTGCTAATGCCTTAGCTTTAGTTTTATTCAGCACTACTGGACCATAACCCCTTTCCACAAATTTAGAAAACATAGTGTCAAGTTGGGTGATGTCCTTATCTCATATTTGAGATTCTTAGGGCCCGTAGAAATTGTGAATAAGGTAGAGCATTTTTTAAAAAAAGGCCAGATGTGCATTAGAGGCCAACAACAGATTGTTCCTATCCATAGGTTTGTTGAACAATGATGGCAATAATCTACCATTCTGCTTAGTCAAGGAGACATCAAGAAAGTTCAATCAATAAACTGAATTCTTCAGCAGAACCACCCCGCAAAATCAATAAATCGTCTTGTACCTATAAAAGGCAACTACTTTTGGCAGCAATGGACTGTCTGGAGAAAAATACCTGTTTCTCCACGATGAACATAAACGCATTAGCGTACGATGGGGCCACATTGAACCCAGTCGCACAACCAGACATTTGCAAATAGGTGCCCCATCATAATTAAAAAAAGTTCCTTGTGAGGACTAATTCAAGCAACTGCATGAAAAAAATCAACTGGTGGTCCATTGTATAACGGATTCCCTGTGATAAGTGTCTTTGTAGCCTGCATACCTACATCATGAGTGATGTAGGTATACAGGCTACTTACATCCACAGAGCAAAGCAGACATTCATCTGAAACATCAGGTAAGTTACTCAAGGACAACAACAAACTATTGGTGTCTTTCAAAAAGGTAGGCTCTGCCTGTACACAAGGCTGCAATAATGCATCCAAATAAGTTGAAATGGGCTGAAAAAGTGAACCCCTGGTGGCAATTATAGGCCGACCTGGTGGTCGTATTAAACTCCTGGATTTTAGGAATTAAGTAAAATAAGGGTTTTATAGGCTATTGGACAGTCAGCGCATTCTTCACTGCACCTGAAATCCAGCCCTGTGTACAAGCATCGGCCAAAAAGGCATCCACCTTTCTCTTAAAAGTATTAGTTGGATCTTGCGACAACAATTTATAGGTGGACACATCACATAATTGTCGTTCGGCTTCACTTTTATAGTCACTTAGGTTTAAAACCACCAAGGCTCCGCCCTTGTCAGGTTGTCTAAACACAATATCATTATAACGACTAAGGCAGTCCAAAGCTCGTCTCTCATCCCTGGTCAAATTCCAAAAGTTAGTTTTTTTTAGCCGTAGGGGCTTCACTAACAGAATTGTCAAGAAGACGAGTAAACGTCTTAAGTGGCGCATTAGTACTTACTGGGTCAAATTTTGGCTGATTTTATAATTTAATAATTGAGACAGTATTTCCGTGGGCACAGAAGGTTTAGTCCCAAAATGCTCTTTCAATTTCAGACTATGGTTTAAATCAGGCATTCCCAACCACGGTCCTCAAGGCAGTGATAGTGATATCCAGGCTTCAGCACAGGTGACTTAATTAGTAGCTCAGTTATTTTGATTTAACCATCTGTGCTGCAGCCTGGATATCACTAAAACCTGCCCTGTTGGTGTGCCTTGAGGACCGTGGTTGGGAATGCCTGGTTTAAATGAAATAGTTCAATCCTCCAGTGAACTTTATTAAAAGGAGTGGTTGGCACAAATGTTAACCCTTTCCATAGAACTGACAATTCACATTCAGACAAAGTCCAATCAGAAAGATTATACACTAAGTCTTGCAACCCTTTGGATGTTTTCTTCCCCTGCCTCGCGCTCTGCCCTCCTCTGCGAGTGTATCTCGGCTTGGGTCTAAAAAATGGGCCCTAGTACGTTGACCCACAGGAGACGCATTACGTCCCTTGCCCCTCACTCCACTTGCTTCGTTCTCACTCTCAGTGGTGCCTGTCTCATCAGAGGTGTCCAAGCAAGACCTGTTCATAGTGCTTCTGAATAGTGGATGCCTGTCACTTTTAGGGTATGCACATGTCAACCAGTGATATACCCTTTGTTGCTCTTAATCAGTGTCTACTTTCCTCCTTTTGTCAGCCTTAAATTTGACAAGATCATTTTTATAACTTTCAAGTTGTACTGTACTTTGAGTTTGCTAACCCAGTCACACTGTTTTTCACTGGCCATGGTATTCATATGCATCAATTCAAAGGCAGCTATTTTATTTCTTAGTACCATCAGTTCCCTTTTGGATTCCTGTATTATGAGGAATAGAAAGTCAAAGAAACATTTATTCAAGATTGATGTCCAACGCTTGTAAAATTCTACATTAAATCTTCCTATGGTTGGTACATTCTTAATTCTAAAGCCACGCGGAATGCGTTTATCTTTATAGTAGCTGGTCAAGGTTACCCTGTGGTAAAAGAAATCAGTCTCCTTCTGTTTCAAATGAGCTAAGTCATTAAACAGGTCAGTCACTGTACACACAGTGGTTTTATCATTAAATTGTTCCGTAAATAGAATCGCCTTCGACTTTGACTCCGCCTTCGATAGCTCCAGGGTCCACCACAATCCTCTGGTGGAGATCCTCATTTTTATCAGTTGTCATAGCTGGATATAACAATGGTCCACATCACTGAGCAGGTGAAAATACTGGCTTCTAGGCAACTGCGACCACAACCATATCTTCTACACAGTCACAAGTGCTGTACTGAACAAATACAGACATATTTCCTTTATGGAAAGCATGAGAATCTATCTATATGAAGTTATGTGTAATTGCCAGAGAAGTAACTTCATATAGTTAGAATTCTCATGCTTCCTATACAAGAGCAACTAGCTCCATCAGTAAGGTGCCTGCTTCCAGTGTAATAGGTCATGGGTTCTAATCCTGGTCATGACACAGTAAAAAGTGAATCTATAATAAAGAGAGTGTGACTTGTAAGGTGCAGGGACTTGGGGGGGGGGGGGAGTCTGCCACGGAAGAGATAAGCATGTCTATTAACTTAATTGAATGGTGTAGCTGAACATGAAAGGGAGGAGATGTGCCCTCCTAAAGAGCAGGAGCCCGGCGGCAGCTGACTTCGTTGCCTCCCACAGTTATGCCTCTGGTTCTGTACATCTTTACTCATATAATGAACAAAAATCTATAAAACAAGTAATGTACTTTTAAGACTACTGTTTGTGAATATCTACTTGAAAAAGTGTCTCTGAGTTTGTCTCATTTACAAAAGGATAGTGTGTGTGTCTTGTCATTTTAATATTTCTTTTACAGGAAGATTGTAAGTACCAGTGGGCCCTTGTATGCACCGCAAGCTGGCTCTCCAAGTACTGGCATGCGGGGGAGACTTGGTGAGACCTGTAGTCATCCTGTAAAATACAATATTATTTACAAACTTAAAATTAATGCTATCAACTCGGCATCCACAGCACGTGGTGCTGGGGATATGCCTTGGGTGCTCTCGAGAGGGAGACCCCTTTATTAAAGGGGTACCCACTTCCCCAGGAATCCCCAGCCTAGGCTGTCTAGTTAGGGAGGCTGAATGCTTCGACTGGGGGATCTCATCAAGTGTTTTCCACGGCTGTGTCATTGGTCCACTGCTAGTTGAGCCTGATGCTGGTTCTAAAAATATGAGGGGATCCCTACTCATTTTGTTCCCCAAGACCGGTCCAAGAACCCAGTGCTTATTCTTAAAGTACAGGGGAACCCCAAACATTTTTACAGATATTTTTTTCTGATTTTTAACTTTTTTTTAACTTTTATACACAGAAGTATGGTCGGAACTTGCAGATCTGTGCATGCCTCTGTCATACTCGCACCTTGTAATGAAACAATGTGTGAGTTTACCAACAAATATGCATGGACTTACATTTGTAATAGCCTTGATCTCTCTAATTACATTTGCGAGTTGCAGGTGAGAGTATGATCCTGCATAAAACTTGCACCCTATTACATTTAGCCGTATGACTGCGGCTGTTGCTAGTCAAGAACACTAGTAGCAAGCAAGATACTGATTTAGGGCCCTCTCCCTCAAAAAATCTATAGCAATATATTTTCATTCCTCATGTATGCCCCTTACATCCTTACATTACTTGTTTTTTCCTCCTTATATTCTATTACAATATATTACTTTCCACCTTCACTGATTGCACCATGTCTTCTCATCTCTAATTTCCATTATTACAACCACTTAGTAACTGCATTTTATATCAGTGCTCCCCTTGCTGAATGTAGCAGGTCCCCATACCCCATCATTACATTACATTCTGTCCACACCCACCCCACCTGATTGGAATTTGAAATACAGATGTAGTCAGGATCAATGTTGCCTTGAGGCGTATGCACGTGCATACGCATCACTGCAATGAATAGCTGTGCCTATTCATGGCTGTGACTAGGTAAAGTAATGAATACACATCGTGGGTGCAAATATGCACATGTGCATGCCGATGTGCACATGCATTGCGTAATGAGTGTGGCTACATCTGTAGGTGGATGTTATACAAAATTTTAAAACTACTGTAATAAAGTACACTGGATGACCTCATGTTTTTCTCTGTGCGCTCCTCTCTCTGCGCATCTGATGTCATACACATGTGTCATGATGGGTCACCTGCACAATATTGCAGGACTGGAGGCACAGACATGTGCTGGAGCCAGCACCCTACAGCCATCTAATCACTGATAGCCTGCCGGGAGTATTCAGCCAGCCCATTTTTCTGTCAATTTCGGCAGAGCACGTGGTCTGCCGGAAATGTCCTTTATATGGTCTTGTCACCAAGCCCACTGGGACTCATAGGGTCCTATGGAGCCACCCTGGTTGCCTTGTGATAAATCTGGAACTGGTGTCATAGCAAAATGGGTTACATTGCCAGTACTTTCCTTAGGATTTGTAATTTCCTATAACACAACTAATTTTATGAGAGCATCACAACTAGGTGAATTTTCAACATGCCCCATCTTTTGCGCACACAATAACCTCGGTGGCTCCAATTTTTTTTTTACTGACAGGGGAGTGCAGAAGTGGCCATTTATAAACTGCATGTAGAAGATTGCAGTCGCTGCAAGGACAGTTCAATTTGCCATGGTGCCAACTGAAGCAAGAGGTGGTAACCAGGTGGAGTTCCACACTTTCTAAACAGTACTTCAGCAAATGGAGGAACAGCAACAAGCAATCCAAGCATACCCAACAAGCCATGGCATAAGGACAGGAGGTGGGATATTCCTTAGTCCTTCCAGCACAGTGCAGAATAATTTCCATTTTATGTAAGGTACTGAAACCATTTGAAGTAGCAACCAATGATGTCAGTTCAGACACTGCCAGCCTGAGTCTGGTAATTCCCTTAATTAAACTACTGGAAAACCAGCTTGAGAAACTGAAGAAGGAGATTAAACAAAGTGAATACGCCAAGTATAGATGTAGCAATGCTCATCATGGCTACATCTGCTGTAAACATGCATACCTGGCATGGCTAGATGTGTCTGCACCTATTAGTGCCAAGCTGTGGTATTTGCCACTCCTATTCATACGAATGGGGCGTGTGCACATCTAAGACGTGCACGCCCCAGACGTGCATGCAGTCGCACCTACCAAGGCGCAATTGTGGCAAGATGTAGCCATGATGCGCGTGGCTACATCTGTATGCTGGACTTGTAGATCAAGTTCTTTATTTGCTTCACCAGGACCAAAGGGTTGTCAACATCTTAAAATCGGATCACTACATTTTGGTAACATATTTGATCCTAGGTTTAAGGTGTATGTAATGCATTTTTGTTCCAACTGACACAGATCCTAAGAGATGTAAACTTCTCCTTGCGAGCAAGTTGTCAACTCAAGTGGCACATGACATGGCAAAGTCTACTCCTTCAGATTCTCCACCAACTGCTGCTGACAGGAAAAACTAACCTTTTCTCAGATACCCACTGGTGATGGTGATGAGTTCATTCAATACACCAGAGTGAAACAACATTATTACATCTGGCCTGGCCTAAAAGATTTTCCCAAAATTATTGGCACCTGTAACGTGACTCAATCAGATACAGTAACCATCAGGGGCAGATTGGTACACTGGGACGGATTGCCAGTAGGGTGCCTCTTGCTCCACCCCAATGACATAACTATGACCACCGCAGCTCAACACGGGGTTGTGGTGATAAAGTTGCTGAATGTTGTGGCCGACCCACTTTCACAGTTGAGCAAGAGACATCGTCAGCTCAGCTGATGTTTTGTTCCTGTGCTGCTGTGGAAAGGGTGGAACCTGTGTGAGTGTAAGGGGAGCGGCTTCTGCGGCTCTGCTTTTGTCACTCATGGAACATTTTCCTCCAGTGGGAGAGGTCCATCCTCCCAGCCAGCCCTGTCTCCCCAAATCATCAGCCCGGGGAGCGCATCTGCATTAACCACCTGCACTGAGTCTGACCCGGCACATGAAACCCCATTCCAGCCTGGAGCTTCTGTGTCATTTACTGGCTTGTACAGTAGGTGGGTCACTGATCAGCTCAGTATCTGTATGTGTGTGTATGGGGTAGGGGTGGAACCCATGCCATTGTCCCACAGGGAGACGCAAAAAGCCGGAACTCTCTCTGCTCTGCACTGGGAAGGGGGGAGGAGGCATTCTGTTTACACTGACTCCCATGCAGACAGGTGTATCAGGCAGTGTATTACAGATTTGGGGTCAGAGCTGGCATAACCCACACAGCAAATCCTGCAAAGCAGGGAGGCACCAGTCTGAAGAGGCGCTCCCCATGCTCTGCTATTGATTCTGCTGTTACTGCCACCTGCCACTGCACAGCAGCAGAACCGGCAGCATGAAGCACAGCTCCTGTGTCATGGCTGTCTCCCTCATCTTTCCTCCTCCTCCTCCCCTTTGGCAGCGGTGCTGGCAGTTTGAAGTACTGACCCCCAAAAGGACTCATCCGCCACCGCGCAGATAGGACTCCTGCCCCAGATGTCCTATTGCTGTGTCCACACCACGTACAGGAGGACACTAGCAGCAGCATCAGGAAATGCAATCAGTATGCACCACAGTGACCACAAGCCTTGGTGCACTGCAGCAGAGCACACATACATACATCTTCCTTCTGAGCAGAGACCGGAGCCCGCACATCCTGTTCCAGGTGACCGCAGGTGGCTGAAAGTGTCAGTGGTGCGAGCGACGTCCAATACATGATTGCAGCATCTGTAGACACTGATAGAGGGCATCTCAGTCCTGCATATTTGTAGTTTGTACCCATGGATGTACCAGATAAGGGCACATGGCTGTCCATCAGCTAAGGACTCTGTAGCAGCATTAGTGTAATGTCGCAGGCACAATTGCTGCAAAAGACCCAAGGAAAGCTGCTACTACATCCATCTCAGAATTAGGCCCTATTAGGAGGGATTCTGCCCCACTTGACAGCCTCTGCCCCCTCAGCGGAATCCACCTCCATCAGGGCTGCATCCAGAAATTCTCGGGCTGGTTTTCTATTCCGTCCCTGTTAACCATCATTAGAATGGTGGAAGATTATCTTAAGGACAATGTACAAGTTAGTTTTTCATACAATCCCTACTGGGAGGGAAAAAAAGGCAATTAGGAGCTTTACTTTACTTTAGTTGCCCACTCTCCAGTGTGTACTGTAATTGGAAAGAGTGTTTAGCACAGCCGGGAACCTTGTGAGTGAGCGGCATAGCAGGCTACCTACAAATTTTGAAAAGCTGATCATAAAAGTAAACTACAAATTCCAAGAAGACGTTTCTTGCAATTTCATCAAAGACTTCTGTAGTGGTGGATTCCGGTGGGGATTAGTTAATATTTTGCTATGATGATATTAACACTTATGAGGGTGAGGAATAGATGATGAGAATTACATCTTCCCACTATAGAGAGGATAGACAACAGTGTTACTGTAGTTGCCTTAAGTCCATCAGTAGCTTCTTTGTGGGGACCCAAACAAACCAAGCACTTTAGCCACAAACGTGGCAGTCCCTGTTGTTGACATGCTTGGTTTGTTAAACTATGCATGTCCTTTTTAATATACAACACTAGCTGTTCTATGCTTTTTCGCACTGGAGTTTCTGGTTTTCACGGTTGTACAAATAAATGAGTGTTAAAAATTTGGTAAATCTATGGAGATATAAATCGAGATTGAGATAAATTGAGACATCTCACTGTAAGTAAATATTAATCCATGTTTCTTGGCGTTACCCGAGGAGCACCCATAGCAGATACGGTAAAAAGTTACAGGACCACTTTTATAGGCGGTGCAATCTATGTGTTGATCCGATTGTCCGTTTGAGCGTTATCATTGACATCATTAAGTCAACCCACTTTTTATCCCCTTAAGGGAGGTTTATTAAAATTCTAATTACATAGTTTTCCTATTTCTTACATGAAGAATACCTGTGTTAAATTTCAGCTTCTAACATTGGGATGTAAAAGAATGAGTGAGGGCTTTCACATTTATATATAAATAGATAAGGGTGGGTGGGAGGACAATTCTATCTTGCACCACTTTTCTTTTCATAAAAAAACGTATTTTTAGGGGGCATTGGGGATGGTCTTTTGTTGCATAGACAAACATTTTTATTGTTATTGCTCTAATACATTATATTTGCAAAACATTTGTAACCAGAAATACAATAATACAATGTTAATACAATAACCAAGGATTCCTGACAAGGGTTGAAGAGCAATGGTAATAGTCAAAGATTCCTTACAAGGGTTGAAGAGCAATGTGAATAGTAAATGACTGAAGAACAATGTTAATAGCCAAGGATTCCTGACAAGAGTTAAAGAGCAATGTTAATAGTCAAGAAATCCCAACAAGGGTTAAAGAACATAGCAGACTTTCCTGTTGGTTATACTATTACCCCTTCTCCTCCTTCATTTTCTTAGTCAAACAAACTATAAAATTACAATTAAAGAACAAACTAAGCGATCCTTCCTTCCTTTACATGCCTTCCACTACATACATACTCCACCTCCATTTTGATGTACCACCCTGTGGCCTCTCCTATTGAATACATTAATTCTGTGGGGTTGTATAGTTTATTAAACTGCCATTCTGTCTGACACTGCTGTGCTGCAATGTTTCATAGATGTGCTATATTCTTAAAGTAACTGCAGTGTGTTTGTGACGCTGCTCTGTCACTTTCTTTAGCCAACTTGCCTTTGGCCTATAATGGTGAACAATATTGTGAGTTGTGAGGTGGTCAACATTGACTGGAAATGAGTGGAAATTAATATTATTAAGGTTAATAATACTGTAGGAACAAAAAAAAATACTGTGCGAATGAAAACAGGCACAGATTATATGATTTTAGCTATTTTTAAAATGAAAAAAAAAAAAAAAATACAAATACAAAACCAAATCACAAAGATGAATACATATCCAAAATCAATATTGAATATCGAGAACATCGAAAACATTGCAACTGACATGACTTTCATTTTTACAATAACCTGCAGCCACCTGGTACACACCTGGGATGGTCTTTTGTTGCATAGACAAACATTTTTATTGTTATTGCTCTAATACATTATATTTGCAAAACATTTGTAACCAGAAATACAATAATACAATGTTAATACAATAACCAAGGATTCCTGACAAGGGTTGAAGAGCAATGGTAATAGTCAAAGATTCCTTACAAGGGTTGAAGAGCAATGTGAATAGTAAATGACTGAAGAACAATGTTAATATCCAAGGATTCCTGACAAGAGTTAAAGAGCAATGTTAACAGTCAAGAAATCCCAACAAGGGTTAAAGAACATAGCAGACTTTCCTGTTGGCTATACTATTACCCCTTCTCCTCCTTCATTTTCTTAGTCAAACAAACTATAAAATTACAATTAAAGAACAAACTAAGCGATCCTTCCTTCCTTTACATGCCTTCCACTACATACATACTCCACCTCCATTTTGATGTACCACCCTGTGGCCTCTCCTATTGAATACATTAATTCTGTGGGGTTGTATAGTTTATTAAACTGCCATTCTGTCTGACACTGCTGTGCTGCAATGTTTCATAGATGTGCTATATTCTTAAAGTAACTGCAGTGTGTTTGTGACGCTGCTCTGTCACTTTCTTTAGCCAACTTGCCTTTGGCCTATAATGGTGAACAATATTGTGAGTTGTGAGGTGGTCAACATTGACTGGAAATGAGTGGAAATGAATATTATTAAGGTTAATAATACTGTAGGAACAAAAAAAATACTGTGCGAATGAAAACAGGCACAGATTATATGATTTTAGCTATTTTTAAAATGAAAAAAAAAATACAAATACAAAACCAAATCACAAAGATGAATACATATCCAAAATCAATATTGAATATCGAGAACATCGAAAACATTGCAACTGACATGACTTTCATTTTTACAATAACCTGCAGCCACCTGGTACACACCTGGGGGCTTAATTTACATTTCCCCAGCATCAGCTATTGTCTCCGGCTGCCAGGTAGGGGATCACTGCTGATTGGTCAGCACAGCAAACAGTGGGAGGGGGTGCAGGGAGTCAGAGGTACCAGCGCATGCACAGATACAAACATGCAAATTTATGGTCTGTCCTATACCTATTCAGATAGAACTTGCCCAGATCTGTCTTACCATGGAATGGTGTTTCAGGATGTCAGATGGGCAGTGACAATGCAATGGTAAAGAGCTACAATGAATTGTAGGAGTGTAATGATCATACAGTATAGTAAAAGCTCAGTGTGATTCTGAACCATCTGTATGGAGAAGAATATGCCTGTTTCTGATGACTCTATTGTGCCTAGCATGGGGCTGGTGCATGTGCAGATACTAATTATATCAGTTGCAGTGGAATGTATAAAATCATTAGGCAGCACAGGTTCCTGCTTGCAGAGGCACCGACCCGCCGCATTAAATGAACAGATTCATGCATTAGCATAGGGTAGTAAATCTGGCCTGTATGGCTGCTTATACATACAGCCACTTTACCTGCCACTCTGAATCAGTCCCACTGTATGTAAATTAGAATGTCTCTGCACTGTGAGTATAGGCCAGATTTTGCTGATATCCCTCACTTTGGCTGCTGGCTATTAAATAAAGTACATTTTCTTTGTACAAATAATGGAGCTATCATGGTGTTCTTGTGTGATCCATTTATCTAGGATTAAAATGAAACATCTGCTTCCCAAGGTACATGACCAGTGGGAACACTTGGATAATGACTTCTTTCATCTTGCTAAGCAAATATTTTTGTCTGGTATGATTTACATGCATGATTATTGCAACTGTGTTTTTATATCTATTGCTTTTTTTGTTCTATTATGACAGATGGCATGACAGTCATTAAGGCTCTAAACCTTGGATTTTATTTTTTTGCTTTTTAAATTTAAAGATGCTCCCCTTTCCTTCATTTGTAAAATGCAATGCTAGAGAACTGCATGTGCCAGGGGCATCCAGCCTGATTCCGAGTTGGATGCAAGTCACAGCAGCATTGCATGCTCAGAAATTAATGGATATTCGCTCATATTCAGAGTCATGTACATCTATGTGGTCGCATTGCCCCATCCATTTTACTTGTAAAAGTAGCTGTCACCACAGTCATTGTGCGATTCCACCAGCCCAGATACCTGGTGCAAGAGATTAGTTCAAGATCTGACAGATCTCTGTGTCCACTCTCTATGTATGCTCAACGTAGATAGCCTACCTGACCACAACACAGTTGGCCACTAAGCAAGGTGAGATGCAACAGAGATGTGTATTACTCCTTCAACAGTTGCTCATAGTTCTCAGCTCGAATTCAAGAGCAGCGCAAACTTACATACAACTCTGAATTAGCCCCTGACTTTACAGACAAACAGTCAAAAAAGGATTTAAGAAATGAAGGTCAAGTTATCAATCTTAAGCAGCAGCTACTCATACCTCTGAGGGGGTGGGGAGCTGCCGCTGGCTGTGCTGCCTGCTGTTGGCCTGATGTCGGTACCTGCACACTGGAGCTGACAGGAGGTGCCAGGACCGGTGCATGCACGATGGTGGGACTACACATTTATAAAACATCGGTTTTTAAGAACTGCATTGACTGTGGCCCATCGAAGCTGGCTAGGGTTGATGATAAGGCAGAGAGTAGAAGCACACTCTCTACTAATCGCATCCTGGTCTGGCAGTCCCAGTGGGAGAATGCACCTCTCCATGGGACTACCTGCAGCATTTGTGACTGACAGGAAGGACAGTAGGAATTCTAAAACCACCAAAATATAAACCATAAAAACTGTACTTATTGGCCCATACCTCTCAACATTGGGAGAAGACAAGGAGGGACACATTGGCGCGGCCGCCTGAAAAGGGGCCTATAGAAAAGGGGGTGTGGTTTTGTGGGAGTGCCACGAGCACGAGCCACGCCCCCATTTTTCATCAGTATGGGGGCATGGCCAGCGCTCTGGGAGCTGCTGGCATGCCCACTTTCCTTCCGTCTCTAGTGAATAGACGCTGTGTGCATGCTATTCACCACTGCTCTGCTCTGAACTGAGCAGAGCAGCGAGTGTCTGGAGCCTCCTAACTGCCCTCCCCCCCACTTCGGGACACTGTGGCCCGCAGGTGGGACAGCGGGACAGTTATAAAAAAACGGGACTCTCCCACGAAAATCGGGACAGTTGGGAGGTATGTTGGCCTACTTTGCCTTTCTGTGTTCCTGCTCTGTCACATTACTTGTGTCTCTCTTCTGACCTGGGAGCATAACAGGTGGTTGGTATTTATAGGTTCTTTGGACCTTGCCCATGATCCAGTGTTGGTACTGAATGCAGCAGGAAGGGAACTGTGTTCCGGGATGCTTAAATGTTGGTAGTGAATGTTGGGAGGGAAAAGTATGTCTAGTTGCTGCTGGAGTGTTGGTATATGTAGGAGCATGTGGGTGCTGCTAATGTGTTGGTGGTGAATGGGTGGCATAGTGAAACTAATGGTACTGTAAGAGAGGTACAAACTGGATGTTTGGTGAAATATAGGAGGTTACTTATGGATTCTCATCCTAACCCTAATCCAACCCTCCCATAACCTAACCCTAACCCACCCCTTTTGCAGCCTAACCCTAACAGTGCCCGCCCACAGCCTAACAGTAAATATCCCTCCCCAGTAGCCTAAACCTAACCCTCCCATAGTGTCTAACCCAAAACCTAACTCGAACCCCAGTACTTACTGTCAGGATCCGTCTGTCTTCTGACCATAGGAATGCTGCTGTTGGCATTCTGAATGTCGCGCACTCAACCGCCGGGACCCTGACCATATCCCTTATGGAGAACCAAAGAGATTTTTAAGGGAGAAGTAAACAAGGAAGTTTGGTAGTTCAAAGAGTTGTCTTGAAAGAATAGCCATAGGGCTGATCAAAGGTAGGGTAGTATGTTTACTGTGGAGATGGCATGTACTTTTTCCCATGCAGGCAATAAAACAGACAGACTGTAGGAAATTAGAGAATTTGGGAATAATGCCATAAGCAGCATTAAAAATGTGTGAGGCTAAATTGGCGTATTTATCAGCCTTATCAATAGGATCAGAGCCTGTGAGTGACACCTCATCATGGACCCAGGAGACCATTGTAGACATATGTCTGTAGTCAAGCCCAATGCAGGAGACCTTCAGTGTAGAGGAGGGAATGGAATCCATTGTTGGGTAGTGAAGTTGCCCAGAGCTATGCTTATGCAGCAGATGGTGCTGGGTTTGGTCAAGAGAGAGGCTGCAACATGGCTGTCCTGCAATGTGCTGCCGAGGAGTGAGAGAGATGTTTTGTTGGTTGGAACATAGTGCAGGTAATAAGGGGCTCAAGTCTAATGACAAGGAGACAGGGACAGGAGCGTAAATAGAGCAGGAGTGTACGTGGAGCTGCTTGAGAGTTATGCTTGTCAGTATGGCTCCAAGTCACTGGGATGTAGAGATGGAATAGGCATATTTACTGGGTTGTTTCCTACAAAAAGGACCAGCACCTCGGTGATTCTTTAAATCAGGTCTCATCTCTACATTTAAAGAGGTGCATTTTGGACCGTCCAGAAAAATTGATTTCTAGGATCACTTAACCAATGTAATGTAAATCTTCAAACACACAAATGGGGACTACAGTATTTATCATTGGCATCATGATTGAAGTGGTAACGTACAGTATTTCCTAACATTTACACATGCAAAATCAACCCAAATACTGTATGCCCCAACAAAACTACAGTATGTTCCAGGAACTCACAATAATAACAGCTTGTATACTTATAGATATAATCAGTAAGTGAGTCCTCAGTAATCCCTGCACTAATGCCTAATGGTTGGTAATACTCTGTGCCTGCAGTGAGGGGTCAGTGAGCTGTCACAGACAGAGCTTTCTTAATAGCAGTGTATGCCCCTGGGCAAAGAAATGCACTGAGGCCCCTACGCATCCTCCAGTGGCAGGGGATGCTAGCAATGGCAGCTTTGATGTCCCGCTGGCGATGGGGGGCATTCTATCTTCCTCTCAGCATGTAGGACCTGGAGCAGTCATTTCTGCTAAATACTCCTTTACTACACAGATGGTGGGAGATGGGGAGGGAGGGAGAACACTAAACTGTAGGAGGGGGCATTTAGTTAAACAAAGGAGCCCGGTACATGACTTCCAGTATGGTAGGGGGTGTTTAAGATGCAGGGGATGGGTGGACAGTGGAGTGGGCTTAAAATTCATAATTTTCCGGTGGGAGGGCAGCTTGCTTGACTGCAGATATCTCCAGAGTCCCACCCTTCAGAAGGTACTGGGGACTTGGGAATCAGAGTTCAGGAGCCAGAGAAATCCACCGATGAATATATAAAACTGCATATGAGGAGTGGGGAGCTAGAGCAGGGACCAGCTGCTAGAAGGCTGATTACTCTGGTTCTGGGCATAGCAGAGACAAGCTGCCAGTGTCTACTGAAAGGGGAGAGTCCCAGCTTTTATACCCTCAGAAAATCTTTAAGTCAGACAGAACCAGAGATATCTGGCTGGGAAGAGCAATTAACTAACTCTGATGGGGACCGCTGATTTGAAGTAGGATATCTCCGGTTCCCCAGGGCTGATTTTCAAAAATCTTGTACCCATGGAAAAAGGGGATCCTCAGCTAACAGCCTTTGGGAAACTGCTTATTGAGCCCATACAAAAAGACAGCCTTGGACAAAGAGGCAGAGGCCTTCGGTCATACAGTACACACATGGATGGGGTATACAAGCAGAGAGGAGCTACACTGCTGAGGACAAATGAGAGTTATCGGCTCCTTCTCCTCTTTGGCGTCTTGTCAGTATAAATAACTCCAGCCTGAGATGGCATTATGATTTTATCAGAAACTGCGTAAACAAGCGATAATGGAGGATCTGCATGAAAAAATCAGTGATTCACATCTTGGTAAATATGGTGAAGCAATGATAACCAATTTCACCAGCATAAAGCCACAGAGAAGGGTTATAATTGCTTGATAAATAGCCCCCAAAGTAATATATGCAGTAGTTAGTGCTGATGTAAACTTTATACAATGAGTTTAAGACAATATAAGAAATAAAGCTAAAGTAAGTAATGCTTTAGTAGAAAATTGTAAAAGTTTACATGAATTATAGTCATAATATATTAGTAGTTTGAACTAACATATTTAACTCCCAGTTTATAAATCTACAGTACTGTACTATGGTGGTCAATCCGATTTGATTGCTAGCTGAATTTGTTCATAGCGCTGCGATCAGGCTAAAAAATGGCAGTTATGCGTATGCGGCACAATGCGCACGAGCGACGTACGGGCACAACGAACGATGTCGTTTTGCACAGGGTCTAGCGATGAATTTCAGTCGCACTGCTTGCCGCAGAGTGATTGACATGAAGTGGGCGTTTCTGGGTGGCAACTGACCGTTTTCAGGGAGTGTGCGTAAAAACGCAGGCGTGCTGGAGAATAACGCAGGCGTGGCTGCAGAAACGCAGGCGTGGCTGGTCGAACGCTGGGCGGGTTTGTGACATCAAATCCGGAACTGAATAGTCTGAAGTGATCGCTAGCGCTGAGTAGGTTTTGAGCTACTCTGAAACTACACAAAAAAAAATTGTAGCCGCTCTGCGATACAAACGTTCACACTTGTGCTAAGCTAAAATACACTCCCAGTGGGCGGCGGCATAGGGTTTGCACGGCTGCTAAAAACTGCTAGCGAGCGATCAACACGGAATGACCACCTATAGGTGCACATTGTAACAGGGGTGTTTCCAATGACAGTAAAAGGATATACAACATTAAATGTGCTTGTTAATATTAAGAAAGCATAGTTGTAGTTAATAATGTGCTTAAATTACTCAGTGATTCATCAAGGTAATCTCAGGCACCTGAAAATTGCCAGATAACCAATATTGGGGCAGATGTATTAAGCCTGGAGAAGTGATAAAGCGGTGATTATGCAGTGATAAGTACAAGGTGATAACGCACCAGCCAATCAGCTGCTAACTGTCAATTTACATATTGGAGCTGATTGACCGCTGCGTTATCACCTTGCACTTATCACTGCTTTATCACTTCTCCAGGCTTAATACATCTGCCATTATTTTTGCCTGGTAGAAAAAAGCTCTACCCTGAAAACCCCAATTCATGCTCTCCATCCTATTCACATAATATTGTCCTGCAAAATGAAATATTCTGTAAATCAGAAAAAAATATATGTATGCATAAGAGATTATTCAATACATCAATGTTTTTGTAAAATATAATAAACCTTTTTTTATTGTTTTGTTTGGGAAAGTGGGAGGGGGTTGCTGATATTTGACTCTTTTTTAATTTTTTGAGTTTTTATTGAGTGCTACCAGGAGACCTATACTTCTGTGTTAAAAGGCAGTTTTACTGATTTATGTAGACAACATGAGGTTTTATAAATTTGTCCCAGAGGTCTCATTAGAATTTTGTACCGTAACCATTTGTTTTAATCCATTTTGTTCGTTTTGTATATTGTTATATTAGTTCTCTTTATAAATAATTCAATTTAAGTGTTGCTCTTTTAGTTAATAATTTATGTTTTCACAAATAACGTATCACATGCTATTGGTAATGTATTATTGTATTATATGATTGGTTAATTGCAATGTGACATCATTAGTGTTACAATTTAAATACTCACGTTTTATCTAGAATTGCTAGCATGTTTTGTTACCATCATTCCTGCCTAAAATAAACTGTTGTTTGTGCCTTATATTTTGATGCCACATTATATTATGGAAAAACCATTCTAGCCTCTGATTGTAGGAGTAGGGGCAGTACGGATGGTGTAATGATTAGCATTACTGCCTCACAGCACTGAGGTCATGGGTTCAATTCCCACCATGGTCCCAACTGTGCGGAGTTTGTATATTCTTCCCGTACTTGCGTGGGTTTCCTCCGGGTACTCCGGTTTCCTCCCACAATCCACAAATATACTGGTAGGTTAATTGGCTCCCAACAAAAAATTAACCATAGCGTGAATGTGTCTGTGCGTACATGTGATAGAGAATATAGGGGCAGATGTATTAACCTGGAGAAGGCATAAGGAAGTGATAAACCAGTGATATGTGCAAGGTGATAAAGGCACCAGCCAATCAGATCCTAACTGTTAATTTACATATTGGATCTGATTGGCTGGTGCCTTTATCACCTTGCACATATCACTGGTTTATCACTTCCTTATGCCTTCTCTAGGTTAATACATCTGCCCCATAGATTGTAAGCTCCACTGGGGCAGGGACTGATGTGAATGGGCAAATATTCTCTGTACAGCGCTGCGGAAAATGTGTGCGCTATATAAATAACTGGTAATAAATAAATAAATAGGAGTAAAAGTCTGGTGGGTAGGAAGAGACTGTGAAGAAGAGAATAACGACAGACAATGCAGGAAATTATGAGTGCATGAACCAAAGTATTTTTATACTTTTTTTTTTATCATAGCCACATTTTATTTATCTAGTATATAACTAACTCTGAAAACTAACTTTGAAAAGTGAAGTATACTGTAGATAGCAAATCTGCTTCCTATATGCTGTTTTATACAAAATATAAGAAGAGCTATCGAAATTAATTACTTTAATTTGCATCAATTATTTTTGGCCTTTGAATAAATAGAAATTAATTGTTGGTGTTTATATGCACTGTGAAACAAGTAATTCTTGCTTAACTCCAGTTAAGGCATGAAAGCTATTCTCAAGGACCATTAGAATAAAAAAAATCTGGTTTCAGCTATTGTAAACATTGCATTGTGGTTGAAAAATGTTCTCTTGGCGAGCTCTGCGACTGTGTGTTAATATTTGCAGGTGAAGGCGCAGAAAAGAAAAAATGCCATTTTTTAATTTGGGAGTAAAGCCTGAAACATGGTTAAGAAATCAGAGGAAATATATTTACTAGAGACACTTGATTTGCGTATTTATTTTAATTTGTTATCCTGTTATACAGCACATTGTGGATATGAGGAAACATTAATGTCTGGAACAAACAACCATAATTTGTGATGGTGCAGTTATCTATTCGTAACTGTCACTGGTGAATCTAGAAAACACTTATGCGGGAAATCAGCAACAGTCTTAAGGGGAATTGGATCAGAGCTTGGAAAGAGATAAAGTAGAGAGATATAAAGTACCAAGGGTTCTATTCATGAAACAGTGAAAAGTGTGGAGAAGTGAGCCAGTGAAGAAGTTGCCCATGGCAACCAATCAGCTGCTCCGTACAATTGTATAGTATGCAAATTATAATTTTTACTTCAATGCTGATTGGTTGCCATGGGCAACTTCTCCATTGGCTCACTTCTCCACAGTTTTCACTGTTTCATGAATAGACCCCCAACTAATTAGCTTCTGTCATTTTACAGGCTGTGTTTAAAAAATGACAGGAGCTGATTGGTTAGTACTTTATCTCTCTTCAAGGTTTGATACATTTCCCCTTTAGTGAGACCCTCCTTCAGATTACCCTCCCTGTATACACCAACCGCTAGTTGGTGTATACAGGGGTCCCCTATCATAATGCATTAATGTGGTACATCATGGATTAATGTGGTACATATAGACAGGATTACCATCATGTGCTTAACAGTGTTTTTGCTATGAAAAAAAGGTGCCAGCAATTATACATATGTTACTATTATTTTACATTCCCAGGACTGTGGTACGAGTTGGGATCGGGAAACCGGCGGTCGTGATGCTGGCAGTCAGCATACCGACGCCGGGATCCCGGCCACCAGATTGCCAGCAGGGGGGATGGGGGAGGGGGAGAGCGCAACTAGGCCCCTTGCAGGCTCGCTACGCTCGCAACGCAGCAGGCTCGCCACAGGTTCTATTCCCACTCTATGGGTGTTGTGGACACCCACGAGTGGGAATAGTCCCTGTTAGTCGACATGGCAACTGTCGGGATTTCCAGCGGTCGGGATTCCGGCATCGGTATACTGACCGGCGGGATCCCGACCGCTGGTAACATGATTACATCCTTGTGGTACATTCACTACATTGCATAACTGAGAAGATTATATTGCAAGAAGAATCAGTATTTACTATCCGTTTGAAAAAAGGGGCACAGACCATGTAATATCCATGTTATTTGCATTCTATGTCCACACTAATGGCTGGCCAGACCTCCATGGTAGCTGGCCACACCCCCTATGGTGGCTGGCCACATACTTTAAGCCTCTACTACTGTCTGCAACTCATGCCCCAGTCCAATGCTGTGTTATTCCTGTGTTATCCCTTACGCGTGTTTCCTCTGGCTGTCCTTGATTCCAAAAATATAGGTTTATGTGTTTTTGCCAAAAAATTACCCTATTGTGGTGTGTTTGACGTTTGTATGGTGTAGGGAATTTAGACTGTAAGTTCCAGTGGGACAGGGCTTGATGGACATTATTACTTAAAACTGCAGCTGAGTGTGCCCAAGTTGCCACACCCTATGCCCTAATGTAAAGTCCTTTGAGGTCTATTGGGAGAAAGAGATACTGTATGGGAAGGAAATACTATATAAATACAGAATTTTTATTATGGTTTATTATCATTCTTTCTATAAAAGTAAATAATTTAAGTAGGAATACAGTTGGGACTCTTTGGTACACATAAGTACTGATGCAGAGGTAATGCATTAGCCTGCCACTATGTATAGCAGAACTTGTGGGAAACATTCTCTGTATGCTCACAATGTGAATACAGACATACATGTGATTTGCAATTGTATTTTTGGAACTGTACTTGTGTTTCCTTACACTGGAGAGGCAAAATTGGAAAGAGTGGACTTCTGTAAGCCGAGTAAAGTAAGGGTGCGTTCAAGCTAATGCAGCTCATGCAGACACGTATATAATACCACCAAAAACCCAGATCAGACATCACTGAATGTTCCAGGTTATTCCCGGGTCAGCCTGATTTACACTGCACCCATCTGCAGAGTTTCTTACATCATCTGCAAGCGTCTGTGATCTGGCTCTCCATAGGCTTGTAACAAGACCCTGGTTTACACTCCCCCGTTACCCAGGTCCTTCCCGGATCCGCCCCTGGTAGCTAACTGGATTGGATTCCCAGATAACTGAACCCGGGTTATTTTTTGGACCTTTTTCCACTGAGCCACAACCCTGGTAGACCTGGCAGTTACCTGTGATTTTGCAGCAGTGGAAAAGGGGTATAAGTCTGTTAGTAGGGTAGATGGAAAAAACAGGATTTTGGTACTTACCGGTGAATCCCTTTCTCCGATTCCACAGGTGACACTGGAGTGCTCTTTATAGTGGGTATAGAGTGTGTGCCCTCCGGGCTGGCACTTTTAGAATTTTAGAAGTGGGACTAGCTCCTCTCCATCTATACCCCTCCTACAAGCCAGTCTTAGTTTAGTGCCCGCGAGAGCTGGTCACATCCTGGGCTTCTACTCAAAGGCAAAAAATGTTTTTGATGTTAGTCAGAGATTCTGCAGCCAACCATGAGGAGATGGCAGGCAGTGACTGCCCCTGCCTCTCTGCGATGATGGAGCTGGCATAGGCGCCCCTCCGCAACTGCTCGCTGTTCACGCAGTGGTCTCCAACTCAGAATCCACCATCTCCGAGGTAGCACAGGATGCCACTGTGTGTGGCGTGCGTGACGTGTGGCTCGGTCCCCCTAGCCACAACCGCCACCAGCCAGCAAAAGTCAGCTGTGTGACTATAACGCCTGGCTCCTGATTAATTGGATGCCAGGCACAAACAAATGGCGGTGATTTAGGAAGTCCCAGCAGCGGTTTGCATAAAAGAGCGCCATAGCGGGGTGGGGGAGAGGTGGAGCTGGTGCTGCTGATTTGGCGCAATACAGGTGCATTTGCTTTCTAGTGCAGACATAGACATATCATGTGCTAGTGTCAGACTGGGGCATGTAGGGCCCACCGGGGGAATGCAGTGGTAGGTGCCCATGTTTGGCTAACCATTAGAGAGTGCAACGTCTGGGCCCCTTCATAAATATATACAGTAAATTCAGGGCTGTTTCTAGACAATTTGGCTCCCAGTGCGAGATTTAAAAATGCGTCCCCCCATTGCTATAAAAAAAATTGGGTCCCCCCCCCCCCATATAGCTGTAAAAAGAAAAAGCATGCACGTGCCGGAGGCGCGCGCGCTCCCGACAAGGGTGTGTGGCCTGATTAAAATGGGCGTGGTCTCATTAAAGTGGGCGTGGCCTCATCTGATATCATCACGCGCACCACAGGGGAAAAAAATAAAAATAAAAAAGTCCCCATTTTACACATTACAGCAGGCAAGTGTCCCCGTTTTCCACAGCGCGGCAGGCAGGTGTCCCCATTTTACAAAGCGCGGCAGGCAGGTATCCCCATTTTACACAGTGCGGCAGGCAGATATCCCCATTTTACACAGTACGCAGGCAGGTGCCCCATTTTACAAAGTGCGTCAGGCAGGTATCCCCATTTTACACAGCGCGGCAGGCACGTGCCCCCATTTTACACAGTACGGCAGGCAGGTGTCCCCATTTTACACAGTGCGGCAGGCAGATATCCCCATTTTACACAGTGCGGCAGGCAGATATCCACATTTTACACAGTACGGCAGGCAGATATCCCCATTTTACACAGTACGCAGTCAGGTGCCCCCATTTTACACAGTGCGGCAGGCAGGTGCCCCCATTTTACACAGTGCGGCAGGCAGGTATCCCCATTTTACACAGTGCGGCAGGCAGGTATCCCCATTTTACACAGTGCGGCAGGCAGGTGTCAAGTGGGGGGGGGGAAGGGGGAGAGAGAGAGAAATAGAGACAATACTTACATCTTCCCGCTCTTCGGGTCCCGCCGCCTCACGTCCCTCGCGCCGGCCGCCTCCTCCTTCCAGGCTTATCTCTTCTCCTCCCTCTCCCCGAGCGCTCCTGCTAGGGGGGCGGGGCTTTGCGGAATGACGCGTTTGCGTCATGACGTCACGACGCAAACGCGTCATTCCACGAAACTCTGCCCCCCCAAGCAGGAGCGCTCGGGGAGAGGGAGGAGAGGGGATAAGAACACACAAAGTGCCATGGCGGGCGCCCCGTGCGGTTGCCCGCCGCTAGAAACGGCACTGAGTAAATTCAGCTGCTGCATGCATGATAACGTACCATATTAATAACAGATTAATAACAGCAATGCACTATAGAAAATACACCATAGTCCAGTATAAGGTAACATATGTATAATTCAAGTACATAGTCTGGAACCTGATCCTTAGAGCAGGAGGTGGGCCCCCAGCAGTGTGGCCCACCGGTGGTTTCCCCTGTACCCCTGTGGGCCAGTCCAAGCCTGTCCTGTGCTCTGCATATGGCCGTAAATACTATTTTTTTCCTTGTTCTCTTTTCAGAGGACTTTACATGCATTTTGTACTGTATGTCATTTTAAGGTTATCATTTTGCCCAATAATCTTAACTAAAAGACTTCCTCTGTCTTATTTGTCAGAAGCTGTTTTTGGGTTACTGGTTCATAAAGTACAAGAGAACATCTGAAGATTTCTTGCACCGATACAAGGATTTATTAGTAAGGACATTGGACATAGTTTTGGGCTTATGATTTGTGTTGTTATTGGAATGATGTTAAAGATTTTTGCAGTTTATTTTCTAAATGTTTTACTTTAAAAGTATATTTTGAATGAAATTATTGTAATAGCCAAAACTAGCAATGCATCAATTACAGTCATGTCAGGACTCTGCAATGTAAACTACAGTAAAAAAAGATGAAGTGCAAATGTAACAATTGCAATTAATGTTATGATATATTGCCTGTGCAATTTTAATGACATAAAAATACTACCCCCCAAAAAAACTCAAAACAATGAAATGCTACTATAAAATGAATTCTGTCTCGCTTCCCACACTCCGTATTGCTATCCCTACCTTACAGTATAACGATAGAAAGATCTCTGTTGTATTGCCAAAAAATAAAAATAATATTTTTGACTGATATTGATCAATTTTGGCTAGATAAAAAAATAATACTTACACCTGTTTATTTTACAACCCGAACCCTAAATTACATACTATGATAATGGACTTTAATTGTTAGAATGTATTATACATATAGGTGGTCATTTCCGAGTTGTTCGCTAGCTGCATTAATTCACTGTGCAGCGATGAGGCAAAAAAAGGCTCTTCTGTGCATGCGTATGCGGCACAATGCGCACGCGTGGCGTACTATTACAACAAACAGTGTAGTTTTACACAGGGTCTAGCGATGCTTTTCAGTCGCACAGGCAGCCGCAGAGTGATTGACAGGAAGAGGGAGTTTCTGGGTGTCAACTGACCGTTTTCAGGGAGTGTTCAGAAAAACGCAGGCGTGCCGGGAAACAAGCAGGCGTGGCTGGGCGAACGCAGGGCGTGTTTGTGACATCAGAACAGGAACTGAACAGTCTGAAGTGATCGCAAGCGCTGAGAAGGTTTCGAGCCACTCTGAAACTGCACAAGAAAAATTTGTAGCCACTCTGCAATACATTCATTCGCACTTCTGCTAAGTGTAAGAGTCAGATTATTTCTAATAAATATTTAAAATGCCAGCGCTAATATATGTTGCGGACGCAAGGTGCATCTTATTACCATATATGATAAAAGTGCGCTGTACATCGCAAACACTACATCCCTTAAGAGAGAACAAGTACACGCAAACATTTGTCTGAGTTCCAAAGCTCATTGATGTATATATTTGATATTAAAAGGATATGCATACAATATAACACATGTACAATATATATATATATATATATATATATATATGGTTACAGAGTACAATCACATAGGAAGCAGTTGTTTCAAAAGAATCCATAAAGTTACAGTCAGCATACAATTACCATTTTCCCTCAATGCACACTTTTCTCCATCTTTGGATCTGCCTCTACAGCAGCCACACAGAACAGCAATAACAGCATCTCGAACAGCACCCAGCAAACAAACAGAACTTCTTGTGTCTGGGATCAGCTATACACTGTGTATTTTGGGGGAGTACATATCTTCTGTTATTGGTCCAGGGGAGGGAGCTTTCTCATTCATGATGAGTCATTGGTTATTTCATATGCAAGCAACGTCCAGCCTTGATGGTGTAATTACAGGGGATAGCCACTGGTTCTTTTCTGCACGCATGCTGTCTTCCAGGAAGTTCATTGTTCTAATTAGAGTGACTTTAGCTTTCATACATTTAATGATAACTACTCATTGCAATGTGCTACAACTTACTCATGGCTATCAAATTGACACACACATTCTCCTGATTATTTTGACACCATGCATGACATGTTTATCTTGGTCTGTTCCATTAATACCTATACATGATATCATACTTCATTATATAATTTAAAGCATTGTAATGTCTAGTGCTTGATATGTTTAATTTATGTGTGGTATGAAATATGTGTTGAATATATCCTTGTGGCTTGTCTGTGTGAATGCGTATGCTACCATATATCACTGTGCACGCTGTGCGTATTTGCACACACAGAGACTCATAATGTGTAGAGTTTGTATGTTTTCTGTATGTAATATTTTTGACTTCGACATAAGCTAAAATACACTCCCAGTGGGTGGCAGCATAGCGTTTGCACGGCTGCTAAAAACTGCTAGCGATCGAACAACTCGGAATGACCACTATAGTACTTGTAAATGTGTTGCTTAAGAACTGTTATAAAATATAGGGGCCAATTCAGTAAGGTTAGCAAATTCTGCTAATCAGCAGAATTTTTTAACTAATATCACCATAGGCCACCCAGCATGCTGACCGGCGCCTCCCCCCCTGCTTCAAGCAAAAATTGCGAACAGCACACAATTTCTGCTTGTTATCAGAAATTAAGGATGACTTCTGCCGCCCCCTCCCGCCCCGAAACTACCTCTGCCTGATTGACAGGCAGAAGCGATCGTAATTTCTGTGGCTCCCGCAGAAATTGCGGGTACATGCGCAGTAGAGCCTGCTGCGCATGCGCCCGCGGCCCCTCAGCAAAAATTTTGTAAAATTCATACTGAATTTGCCCCATAATGTACTAAATTATTTAAGCACAATGGACCAATTGGAATGTGGTAAACCATGCTAATGTCATTTTCTTGTCTATTGTCTAGGCTTCAAAATTAAGCTCCTAGATGGCATGGGTAACTTATGGACTTTCCACTTTTCTGCTGCTGCTTCGATATTATGTGTCATCAGAGGATGGTGAAATAAGATCAAGTAAGCAATGCTATGAACCTAGGGCTCAAATATACTCTATATATTATATACTATGTTTCCCTCTTTAGCCATGTTATTCCTTCTCTTCCTTCCCTTTCATTATCTTCTCTTTCCCTTGCAGGTTTCTTTTCCATATCTCTCTTTCCCATATCTATGTTTTCCTCCATTGTCTCACTATTTCCCTCCAATATATTTCTCTATTCTACGGTCAATATGTCGACAGCCAAAATGGCGACTGGTACATAATGGTGGCACCCAATTTTAATCACATTCCTAACCCTAAAAATTGACCATGTATACACTTAATTTGTCAACAGTTAACTATGTCATTGTTTCATGTATTGACGTGTTGACGTGTTAGGTGTTTACAGTTTAAACCATGTAGACCAGTGGTCGAAGTGGAAATTCTGAAATGGGGGTATGCAAAAGTCAAGGATGTATATATGCGTGCGCTGAAGGTGCGCGCTCCAGAAAAGGGGGAGTGGTCACCCAAAAGGGGGCATGGTCACCCAAAAGGGGGCATGCCCCATGTAGTAGAACCCCTTTTATTATCTAGTACTGGTGCCCCTTTCACTTTATAGCACACGGTACGAGCTGAAATTCACATTATAGCACACGGTACGAGCCGAAATTCACATTGTAGCACACTGAATGAGCCGAAATTTACATTGTAGCACACTGAATGAGCCGAAATTCACATTATACCACATTGAATGAGCTGAAATTCACATTATAGCACACTGAATGAGCCGAAATTCACATTGTACCACACTGAATGAGCCGAAATTCACATTATAGCACTGTGAATGAGCCGAAATTCACATTATACCACACTGAATGAGCCGAAATTCACATTATACCACACTGAAAGAGCCGAAATTCACATTCTAGCACACTGAATGAGCCGAAATTCACATTATAGCACAGTGAATGAGCCGAAATTCACATTATATCACACTGAATGAGCCGAAATTTACCTTGTAGCACACTGAATGAGCTGAAATTCACATTATAGCACAGTGAATGAGCCGAAATTCACATTGTAGCACACTGAATGAGCTGACATTCACCATGTAGCACACTGAGGGAGCCGAAATTCACCTTGTAGCACACTGAATGAGCTGAAATTTTTACAGCAGGGACAGCCAGAATGACGACTGCAAGAGAGACAGTGACGACAGCGAGAGAGAGACAGTGATGACAGCGAGAGAGACAGTGATGACAGCGAGAGAGAGACAGTGACGACAGCGAGAGAGAGACAGTGACGACAGGGAGAGTGATGACAGAGAGAGTGACGACAGGGAGAGAGAGAGTGACGACAGGGACGACAAGGAGAGAAACAGGGACGACAGGGAGAGTGACGATGGGGAGAGTGACGACAGGGAGAGTGACGACAGTGACGACAGGGAGAGTGACGACAGTGACGACAGGGACAGTGACGACAGTGACGACAGGGACAGTGACGACAGGGAGAGTGACGACAGTGACAGTGACGACAGTGACTACAGGGAGAGTGACGACAGTGACAGCAGGGAGAGAGGTGACAGCAGGGGAACATTACCTAATTTGTTGCTGGCAGCACTGAGCTGTGGGCTGCTGGCGATATCGGGCGACTAGTCGCTGGCGCCAGGCGGCTGGTGGCTCGTGGCTGGCGGCGGCTGGCTCGTGAGCGGGGGCGGCGGGCAGCTCGTGAGCGGGAGTGGTGGCGGCGGGCGGCTGGTGAGCGGCGTGCGCGGGCGACTGGCGACGGTAAGCAGCTGTGAGTTAATACAGCGCTCTACACAGCTGTCGGCTGCCGCGCAGGGACGGGGAGCACCATGTGCAACAGGATGGCCACTTCCCTCGCCTCCTGCTGCACTTTCATGGGCTCATTTCTGGGTCAGTGTAAGAAGTGGCGGTATACCATACCGTCGTATGCCGCCCCACTTCGACCACTGATGTAGACGTTATGACGTTCAACATTATGGTGTCAACCTTTTGACTGTTGACTTTGCAAATGTCAAAAATATAAGTACATGTCATTGCCTACATAGGCAGCCAAATTTAACTAATTAGATATAACAGAAGTTGTTTAACAAATTTTTGCACTTCTAAGTTTTGGACATGCCTCAATTTGTAGGGTGCTAAAGTACATATATACAATCTTTGCAGCGTGCTTCTCCATTCTATGGAATTGCTATTTCGGACTATATCTATAAATTCCCATTTTGCAGAATTTATAGCCTGTAACTTAAACAAGTATGATAATGGGAAGTTCATTCAGCTGTATGGGGTAGTCCTGGAAACACAGAGTGCCAAATCTGCTTCCAAAACAAGCAAAATTCACAGCCAAATGAGGAAGGAGGCAAATAATCTGCGGAACATTTCTGAAAATGTTGCTTATTTCTATTCATAATTTGTTATACAGTGATTCTTCATAATGCATGTCCACATGTTATGTAAGTTACTAAGTTGTGTGATTCTGCTGATCTCTCTTTTCATTCTAAATTATATTTAAATTTCTGAGAACCTGATTTTTCTAAGGACAGAAAAGGCAAAAGCATAGCGAGGGAAGCCAGAACATTTTAATGTGGGATTTCAGGTTATACGGACATAAAAGAAATCCAGAATAAAAATGTAAAGTTAAACTTCAAATCTGCATTGAAGCAGAATGTTGGGGCAGATGTATTAAGCTTGGAGAAGTGATAAAGCAGTGATAAGTGCAAGGTGATAACGCACCAGACAGGTCAGCTCCTAACTGTCATTTTTCAGATCTGTAATGATTGGCTGGTGCATTATCACCTTCCACGTATCACTGCTTTATCTTTTCTTAATCCATTCTCCAGTTTAATACATCTGCCCGGTGGTTTTCTATTACCCATGATAAAGGAATTAAACAGAAAAGCAGGTGATAAATATAATTGGGCTGGTCAGTGTCAGACTGGGACACGAAGGGCCCACCGGGGGAATGAAGTGGTAGAGGCCCATGCATAAGGGGTGTGGCCAGCCATCACAGAGGCTTGGCTAACCATTAGAGAGTATATTATTTTGGACTTTAGAAATATATATACATATAGTAAATAATGTTAGTACAAGCATGATAAGGTACCAGATTAAAAACAGCAATGAACTGTAGAAAATACCCTATAGTCCTGTGTATTATAATATAACATATGCAGTGTTCACAAAAATGCACTATAGCTCATATTTTAACCTATTTTGAGGACTGGGGACTCACATTTCCAAAATGGGAGGGTCCCCCGGGACGCGCCTCGCTGCAGCCAATTGGCTGCATGCTATAAAAACTGGAGGTGGAGCCTTGCTCTTCTACTGGTGGTTAGTGTGAAGGACCTGCACCGGGAAGGCATGCTCCAGTCTGTGTCTCTGGCATGGCTGTGGAATTTGGTAAGTTTGTGTTACAGTCAGCAGGGGGGATGAGCACTCCCGCGACGTGTGTGTGTGGGGTGAGCTGAGTGTTCCCATGTTAGCATGGCTGAGTGGGATGGGGGTCCATGCGCTCTGTTTTTCTGCAGCTGGGGGTTCCTGGATGCTCAGTGATCCGGGGGAGGGGGGCTGTGTGCATAGTGTTCCAGCAATGGGGGGGTTGATGTCATTGTAAAAATTTAGTAGGATGTGGTGCTGGTGGAGACGGATTTTGACAGCATCGGAGGACACCAATAGCAGAGAGCACGCTCACAGAGCACCAGCTCTTCTCCCAGCTCCGAAGTCAGGAGCCTGGGGAAGGGCCATGGGGGCAGCTGAGAAATCTGATCTGCACAAGACAGGAAGGGGGGTGGGGGGGTCATGTGTTCAGTGGCAGTGGTGGTGGTGGTGGGGGGGCTGTGTGCTTACTGTTAGGGTGTGGGAGGAGGATGAGCAGAAAGTCTCACACTTGTTAGTGCTGCATCAGTATCCCAAGTAGGCAAAATATAGTAGGTAGAATAATTGCTAATACAGAAAAAATGTCCTGTACATGACTGAAAATCATCACAATGTGGCCTGTCGGAGTAACAGAAGGAATGGATGGGCGAAAGGCAATGTTACTACAGATTGGTGTTAGTTGCGGCATGTTATTAAGTAAAACTTATACACTCATTCATTATTTAGTTATTTATGGATAACAATTGTGTATTTCTGGAATCTTGATGAGGTGTATAACTACATCTTCCAAGGTGTGTTCTATTTAAGCATGACTCAATGCACCTGTCACACAATGCTCTGCTCCTATGGGCTAGACATGACGGCATATAATGTACTGTTTTACTGCTCTAATGAATGGAGATCCAGAAAAAAGTTCAGAATTTCTAGTGTATGAACACAAGATCTGAAACGTCATTCATTTAGGAACAGGAAGGTGCTTTCCATCTTCGGACAAGTTTCATTTATTGAGTTAGATATATACACAGTCTATACATTGTCAATCTTTCTAGTTACCATCTGTGTTTTCACATAACCAATTAGCAACCATGTTTAAAATGCAGAACAGGACCACCTCCATCTGTTACTAAATGTGACATGCGCAAAGATTAGTTTATTAATATTTTTTTTTTAAATACTTTAATGTCAGCACTTCATTTAATGCAAAGAAAAACAAAGTAGGAAGATCAGGAGCTGAGCATTGTGTATTATGTGAAAAAAGAAGTCATGATGGACGGCAGGGTTGGACTGGCCCACAGGGGCATAGGGGAAACCCCTGGTGGGCCTCACTGGATGCCCCCCTCCCCCCCTCCCCTTAGGTATCAGGTTCCAGTCTGTGTACTTGAATTACATATGTTATCTTACACTGCACAGGATTATGATGTATTCTTTACAGTGCATTGCCAATATTTATCTGGTACATTATCATGCAGACACTGGCAGTATTTATATATTTGTCAAGGGGCCCAGCCCATGCACTTACTAATGGTTAGGTAAACCACTGTAGCGGCTGGCCAGTGGCCACACCCCCTCTGGAGACTGCCCACACCTCTAGACATGGGACCCTAAACCTGCATTCCCCGGTGGGCCCTTCATGCCCCAGTCCGACACTGTTGGACAGCCTGCAACCCTTTTCCTGTATCTGGCTTGCAGAAAACCATGGTCGGCCACATGATGCATGCCCTTGCAGTTGTGGAATGTTGTATTTAACACTGTCTCTCAATACGACTATATTGTTTTAGAACAGTGGATCTTGGGTTCTCCCAACAGGGCAGGGTTTCCAGATCTTACAAAATACCATTTGTAACAGTAAGTAGTATATGCGGGAAACTGATTAATACACTTATGGTAAGAATGCTGGAAACCATGCCATGATGTGGATACCTGAGCTCAGAGGCATCCCCAGGTGTGGTGACACCCGAAGCGCACTCTGGGGCAGATGTATTAACCTGGAGAAGGCATAAGGAAGGGATAAACCAGTGATATGTGCAAGGTGATGAACCCACGAGCCAATCAGCTCCTAACTGTTAATTTACATATTGGAGCTGATTGGCTGGGTCCTTTATCACCTTGCACATATCACTGGTTTATCACTTCCTTATGCCATCTCCAGGTTATTACATCTGCCCCTCTGTATTATCGCCCCCCCTCCCCCGCCCGCTATGCCCGCTGTAGCTGCGGACACCCGAAAAGGGGAGTGACCTAATTTAAAATGGGCGTGGCCTCCCATACTTTTTCTCCTTCGTTTCGGGGGCATGTCCAGCTTCCCCGAAGATGCTGGCTGCCCCCGGAGACTGGTCAGCTTGCAGTGCCGTCTCTTATCTGTGACAGGAGCCGAGTGCTGCAGGAGATTATCTCACTGTCACTACAGAAGAGCTGGCACTTTGGTGTCACCCCTTCCGAGGAGGACACCCGGGTGCGGGCCGCACCCCCTGCACCCGCCTTCTGACGCCACTGCCTGAGCTTAGTATCAAGAACTACTGATTCAGAAATGATATTTTTGGGTGAAAGCAAATGTGTGCTTTAATGTGCCAGGGTCCAGTTGCTCAGTGTTCCCGCTGTGGTGGAGGGGGGGGGGGGGGGGGTCAGGTTATTCAGTTTTCTCTCTAGGGGCTGGGAGGGAGTGATGGGTCCGCGCATTCAGTGTTACAGCTGCTGGGGGTCCGGATGCTTAGTGGTCCGGGGGTGGGGGGGCTTGGTGCTTACGGTTCCCGCAGATTTAAAGTAAACAATTTTTTTTAAGACAAGAGATGAAAAGGGATGTAGTTATAAGAACAGCGGTCAGAATCCCAGGGGTCAGCATACCGACTCTGGGATACCTTTCTTGTGACTGTCCAAGTTTAGCCCATCATGTGTTTAAATTAGAGATGTGCACTTTAAATTTTTCGGGTTTTGTGTTTTGGTTTTGGGTTCGGTTCCGCGGCCGTGTTTTGGGTTCGACCGCGTTTTGGCAAAACCTCACCGAATTTTTTTTGTCGGATTCGGGTGTGTTTTGGATTCGGGTGTTTTTTTCAAAAAACACTAAAAAACAGCTTAAATCATAGAATTTGGGGGTCATTTTGATCCCAAAGTATTATTAACCTCAAAAACCATAATTTCCACTCATTTTCAGTCTATTCTGAACACCTCACACCTCACAATATTATTTTTAGTCCTAAAATTTGCACCGAGGTCGCTTGATGACTAAGCTAAGCGACCCTAGTGGCCGACACAAACACCTGGCCCATCTAGGAGTGGCACTGCAGTGTCACGCAGGATGGCCCTTCCAAAAAACACTCCCCAAACAGCACATGACGCAAAGAAGAAAAAAAGAGGCGCAATGAGGTAGCTGTGTGAGTAAGCTAAGCAACCCTAGTGGCCGACACAAACACCTGGCCCATCTAGGAGTGGCACTGCAGTGTCACGCAGGATGGCCCTTCCAAAAAACACTCCCCAAACAGCACATGACGCAAAGAAGAAAAAAAGAGGCGCAATGAGGTAGCTGTGTGAGTAAGATAAGCGACCCTAGTGGCCGACACAAACACCTGGCCCATCTAGGAGTGGCACTGCAGTGTCACGCAGGATGGCCCTTCCAAAAAACACTCCCCAAACAGCACATGACGCAAAGAAGAAAAAAAGAGGCGCAATGAGGTAGCTGTGTGAGTAAGATAAGCGACCCTAGTGGCCGACACAAACACCTGGCCCATCTAGGAGTGGCACTGCAGTGTCACGCAGGATGGCCCTTCCAAAAAACACTCCCCAAACAGCACATGACGCAAAGAAGAAAAAAAGAGGCGCAATGAGGTAGCTGTGTGAGTAAGATAAGCGACCCTAGTGGCCGACACAAACACCTGGCCCATCTAGGAGTGGCACTGCAGAGTCACGCAGGATGGCCCTTCCAAAAAACACTCCCCAAACAGCACATGACGCAAAGAAGAAAAAAAGAGGCGCAATGAGGTAGCTGTGTGAGTAAGATAAGCGACCCTAGTGGCCGACACAAACACCTGGCCCATCTAGGAGTGGCACTGCAGTGTCACGCAGGATGGCCCTTCCAAAAAACACTCCCCAAACAGCACATGACGTAAAGAAGAAAAAAAGAGGCGTAATGAGGTAGCTGTGTGAGTAAGCTAAGCAACCCTAGTGGCCGACACAAACACCTGGCCCATCTAGGAGTGGCACTGCAGTGTCACGCAGGATGGCCCTTCCAAAAAACACTCCCCAAACAGCACATGATGCAAAGAAAAAAAGAGGCGCAATGAGGTAGCTGTGTGAGTAAGATAAGCGACCCTAGTGGCCGACACAAACACCTGGCCCATCTAGGAGTGGCACTGCAGTGTCACGCAGGATGGCCCTTCCAAAAAACACTCCCCAAACAGCACATGACGCAAATAAAAATGAAAGAAAAAAGAGGTGCAAGATGGAATTGTCCTTGGGCCCTCCCACCCACCCTTATGTTGTATAAACAGGACATGCACACTTTAACCAACCCATCATTTCAGTGACAGGGTCTGCCACACGACTGTGACTGAAATGACGGGTTGGTTTGGACCCCCACCGAAAAAGAAGCAATTAATCTCTCCTTGCACAAACTGGCTCTACAGAGGCAAGATGTCCACCTCATCATCATCCTCCGATATATCACCGTGTACATCCCGCTCCTCACAGATTATCAATTCGTCCCCACTGGAATCCACCATCTCAGCTCGCTGTGTACTTTGTGGAGGCAATTGCTGCTGGTCAATGTCTCCACGGAGGAATTGATTATAATTCATTTTAATGAACATCATCTCCTCCACATTTTCTGGAAGTAACCTCGTACGCCGATTGCTGACAAGGTGAGCGGCGGCACTAAACACTCTTTCGGAGTACACACTTGTGGGAGGGCAACTTAGGTAGAATAAAGCCAGTTTGTGCAAGGGCCTCCAAATTGCCTCTTTTTCCTGCCAGTATAAGTACGGACTGTCTGACGTGCCTACTTGGATGCGGTCACTCATATAATCCTCCACCATTCTTTCAATGGGGAGAGAATCATATGCAGTGACAGTAGACGACATGTCCGTAATCGTTGTCAGGTCCTTCAGTCCGGACCAGATGTCAGCATCAGCAGTCGCTCCAGACTGCCCTGCATCACCGCCAGCGGGTGGGCTCGGAATTCTGAGCCTTTTCCTCGCACCCCCAGTTGCGGGAGAATGTGAAGGAGGAGATGTTGACAGGTCGCGTTCCGCTTGACTTGACAATTTTCTCACCAGCAGGTCTTTGAACCCCAGCAGACTTGTGTCTGCCGGAAAGAGAGATCCAAGGTAGGTTTTAAATCTAGGATCGAGCACGGTGGCCAAAATGTAGTGCTCTGATTTCAACAGATTGACCACCCGTGAATCCTTGTTAAGCGAATTAAGGGCTCCATCCACAAGTCCCACATGCCTAGCGGAATCGCTCCCTTTTAGCTCCTCCTTCAATGCCTCCAGCTTCTTCTGCAAAAGCCTGATGAGGGGAATGACCTGACTCAGGCTGGCAGTGTCTGAACTGACTTCACGTGTGGCAAGTTCAAAAGGTTGCAGAACCTTGCACAACGTTGAAATCATTCTCCACTGCGCTTGAGACAGGTACATTCCACCTCCTATATCGTGCTCAATTGTACAGGCTTGAATGGCCTTTTGCTGCTCCTCCAACCTCTGAAGCATATAGAGGGTTGAATTCCACCTCGTTACCACTTCTTGCTTCAGATGATGGCAGGGCAGGTTCAGGCGTTTTTGGTGGTGCTCCAGTCTTCTGTACGTGGTGCCTGTACGCCGAAAGTGTCCCGCAATTCTTCTGGCCACCGACAGCATCTCTTGCACGCCCCTGTCGTTTTTTTAAAAATTCTGCACCACCAAATTCAAGGTATGTGCAAAACATGGGACGTGCTGGAATTTGCCCATATTTAATGCACACACAATATTGCTGGCGTTGTCCGATGCCACAAATCCACAGGAGAGTTCAATTGGGGTAAGCCATTCCGCGATGATCTTCCTCAGTTGCCGTAAGAGGTTTTCAGCTGTGTGCGTATTCTGGAAACCGGTGATACAAAGCGTAGCCTGCCTAGGAATGAGTTGGCGTTTGCGAGATGCTGCTACTGGTGCCGCCGCTGCTGTTCTTGCGGCGGGAGTCCATACATCTACCCAGTGGGCTGTCACAGTCATATAGTCCTGACCCTGCCCTGCTCCACTTGTCCACATGTCCGTGGTTAAGTGGACATTGGGTACAACTGCATTTTTTAGGACACTGGTGACTCTTTTTCTGACGTCCGTGTACATTCTCGGTATCGCCTGCCTAGAGAAGTGGAACCTAGATGGTATTTGGTAACGGGGGCACACTACCTCAAGAAATTGTCTAGTTCCCTGTGAACTAACGGCGGATACCGGACGCACGTCTAACACCAACATAGTTGTCAAGGCCTCAGTTATCCGCTTTGCAACAGGATGACTGCTGTGATATTTCATCTTCCTCGCAAAGGACTGTTGGACAGTCAATTGCTTGGTGGAAGTAGTAAAAGTGGGCTTACGACTTCCCCTCTGGGATGACCATCGACTCCCAGCAGCAACAACAGCAGCGCCAGCAGCAGTAGGCGTTACACGCAAGGATGCATCGGAGGAATCCCAGGCAGGAGAGGACTCGTCAGAATTGCCAGTGACATGGCCTGCAGGACTATTGGCATTCCTGGGGAAGGAGGAAATTGACACTGAGGGAGTTGGTGGGGTGGTTTGCGTGAGCTTGGTTACAAGAGGAAGGGATTTACTGGTCAGTGGACTGCTTCCGCTGTCGCCCAAAGTTTTTGAACTTGTCACTGACTTATTATGAATGCGCTGCAGGTGACGTATAAGGGAGGATGTTCCGAGGTGGTTAACGTCCTTACCCCTACTTATTACAGCTTGACAAAGGCAACACACGGCTTGACAAATGTTGTCCGCATTTCTGGTGAAATACTTCCACACCGAAGAGCTGATTTTTTTGGTATTTTCACCAGGCATGTCAACGGCCCTATTCCTCCCACGGACAACAGGTGTCTCCCCGGGTGCCTGACTTAAACAAACCACCTCACCATCAGAATCCTCCTGGTCAATTTCCTCCCCAGCGCCAGCAACACCCATATCCTCCTCATCCTGGTGTACTTCAACACTGACATCTTCAATCTGACTATCAGGAACTGGACTGCGGGTGCTCCTTCCAGCACTTGCAGGGGGCGTGCAAATGGTGGAAGGCGCATGCTCTTCACGTCCAGTGTTGGGAAGGTCAGGCATCGCAACCGACACAATTGGACTCTCCTTGTGGATTTGGGATTTGGAAGAACGCACAGTTCTTTGCGGTGCTTTTGCCAGCTTGAGTCTTTTCATTTTTCTAGCGAGAGGCTGAGTGCTTCCATCCTCATGTGAAGCTGAACCACTAGCCATGAACATAGGCCAGGGCCTCAGCCATTCCTTGCCACTTTGTGTGGTAAATGGCATATTGGCAAGTTTACGCTTCTCCTCCGACATTTTTATTTTAGATTTTGGAGTCCTTTTTTTACTGATATTTGGTGTTTTGGATTTTACATGCTCTGTACTATGACATTGGGCATCGGCCTTGGCAGACAACGTTGCTGGCATTTCATCGTCTCGGCCATGACTAGTGGCAGCAGCTTCAGCACGAGGTGGAAGTGGATCTTGATCTTTCCCTAATTTTGGAACCTCAACATTTTTGTTCTCCATATTTTAATAGGCACAACTAAAAGGCACCTCAGGTAAACAATGGAGATGGATGGATACTAGTATACTTATGGATGGACCAGCGACTGCCGACACAGAGGTAGCTACAGCCATGGACTACCGTACTGTGTCTGCTGCTAATATAGACTGGATGATAATGAGATGAAATTAATATATATATATATATATATATATATCTGTTAAAAAAGCATATATAGGGGGCGCTCCATAGTGCATAAAAGTATTTAATAAAAATAGACAGACGTACAGAATAAGATTAAACTCGTACCGCAAGGTAACCAGTGTGGGCTGGTTACCACATGATTTTACAATAATCTCCCGACAAAGGCTGGAACCAGAAGTCACTTAGTCCGTATTGGAATCCTCACCCCGCCGTTAGCTGCTGCCTTTTGAGGGCCGCGAGTAGGAACACATCAGCCGTGGACATCAGGATTCAACAGCCCCAGCGAGTACATGCGTCAGTAAGCTCCGCTGGGGCAGCTAACGGCGGGGTGAGGATTCCAATACGGACTAAGTGACTTCTGGTTCCAGCCTTTGTCGGGAGATTATTGTAAAATCATGTGGTAACCAGCCCACACTGGTTACCTTGCGGTATGAGTTTAATCTTATTCTGTACGTCTGTCTATTTTTATTAAATACTTTTATGCACTATGGAGCGCCCCCTATATATGCTTTTCTAACAGATACATTACATCCGTGGGAATCGGATTGATTAAAGGGGAGCAGCGGTCCGTGAAAATTTGAAGGAGGATCTAGTGACTTTCCAAGCATTTAATTTTATGCACTTGATTTTACAAACACATTTGTGGTTTTTTATTGTTCATTGCTATCTCAAAGTATAACCAGCGCTTACCCCTGTCTATATCTGTTATATATATATATATATATATATAATATCACTAGTACTGCAGCCGGACAGGTATATATATTTATTATGTAATGACTGATGACGGACCTGCTGGACACTGTCAGCTCAGCAGCACCGCAGACTGCTACAGTAAGCTACTATAGTAGTATGTATAAAGAAGAAAGAAAAAAAAAAAACCACGGGTAGGTGGTATACAATTATGGATGGACGAGCGACTGCCGACACAGAGGTAGCTACAGCCGTGGACTACCGTACTGTGTCTGCTGCTAATATAGACTGGATGATAATGAGATGAAATCAATATATATTATATCACACTAGTACTGCAGCCGGACAGGTAGATATATTTATTATGTAATGACTGATGACGGACCTGCTGGACACTGTCAGCTCAGCAGCACCGCAGACTGCTACAGTAAGCTACTATAGTAGTATGTATAAAGAAGAAAGAAAAAAAAAACCCACGGGTAGGTGGTATACAATTATGGATGGACGAGCGACTGCCGACACAGAGGTAGCTACAGCCGTGGACTACCGTACTGTGTCTGCTGCTAATATAGACTGGATGATAATGAGATGAAATCAATATATATTATATCACACTAGTACTGCAGCCGGACAGGTAGATATATTTATTATGTAATGACTGATGACGGACCTGCTGGACACTGTCAGCTCAGCAGCACCGCAGACTGCTACAGTAAGCTACTATAGTAGTATGTATAAAGAAGAAAGAAAAAAAAAAAACCACGGGTAGGTGGTATACAATTATGGATGGACGAGCGACTGCCGACACAGAGGTAGCTACAGCCATGGACTACCGTACTGTGTCTGCTGCTAATATAGACTGGATGATAATGAGATGAAATCAATATATATTATATCACACTAGTACTGCAGCCGGACAGGTAGATATATTTATTATGTAATGACTGATGACGGACCTGCTGGATACTGTCAGCTCAGCAGCACCGCAGACTGCTACAGTAAGCTACTATAGTAGTATGTATAAAGAAGAAAGAAAAAAAAAAACCACGGGTAGGTGGTATACAATTATGGATGGACGAGCGACTGCCGACACAGAGGTAGCTACAGCCGTGGACTACCGTACTGTGTCTGCTGCTAATATAGACTGGATGATAATGAGATGAAATCAATATATATTATATCACACTAGTACTGTAGCCGGACAGGTAGATATATTTATTATGTAATGACTGATGACGGACCTGCTGGACACTGTCAGCTCAGCAGCACCGCAGACTGCTACAGTAAGCTACTATAGTAGTATGTATAAAGAAGAAAGAAAAAAAAAAAAAACCACGGGTAGGTGGTATACAATTATGGATGGACGAGCGACTGCCGACACAGAGGTAGCTACAGCCGTGGACTACCGTACTGTGTCTGCTGCTAATATAGACTGGATGATAATGAGATGAAATCAATATATATTATATCACACTAGTACTGCAGCCGGACAGGTAGATATATTTATTATGTAATGACTGATAACGGACCTGCTGGACACTGTCAGCTCAGCAGCACCGCAGACTGCTACAGTAAGCTACTATAGTAGTATGTATAAAGAAGAAAAAAAAAAAAAAAACACGGGTAGGTGGTATACAATATTATATATATATTATATACAATTATATATATATATATATATATATTAAACTGGTGGTGATTATTAAACTGATGGTCAGGTCACTGGTCACACTATCAGCAACTTGCAAGTAGTACTCCTAAGCAGACAATCACAATATATATTATACTGGTGGTCAGTGTGGTCACAATGGCAGTGTGGCACTCTGGCAGCAAAAGTGTGCACTGTACGTTATATGTACTCCTGAGTCCTGCTCTCAGACTCTAACTGCTCCCCACTGTCAGTGTCTCCCCCACAAGTCAGATAATACAGTCACACTATCTATCACTTCAGCAAGTAACTAGTCTAGTACTCCTCCTAATGCTCCCCAAAATTACTACTGTTTCTCTCTCTACTGTCTCACTCTCTTCTCTATAAACGGAGAGGACGCCAGCCACGTCCTCTCCCTATGAATCTCAATGCACGTGTGAAAATGGCGGCGACGCGCGGCTCCTTATATAGAATCCGAGTCTCGCGATAGAATCCGAGCCTCGCGAGAATCCGACAGCGGGATGATGACGTTCGGGCGCGCTCGGGTTAACCGAGCAAGGCGGGAAGATCCGAGTCGTTCGGACCCGTGTAAAAAAAAATGAAGTTCGGGCGGGTTCGGATTCCGAGGAACCGAACCCGCTCATCTCTAGTTTAAATGGCAGTTTAATAGCAATGTTGCAACTACTGTATTTTAAACTCCTGTCTTAAAAAAATAGTATTTACCTTCATTCTGATGGGACCCAGAAAAGGTAAGGTAGGACCCCAACTTTTGAAGGTGAGGGATACTTGGGACCCAATCTTTTTTTGGCTCAGTGCAATCACTGATATGTATAATATATAATATAAGTGCACAATCTGGAACCTTATCCCTAGAGGAGGGGTAGGTACCTCAAGCAGTGGGGCCCACTAGGGGTTTACGCTGTTCCCCTGTGGGCCAGTCCAACCATGGGGCTAGTGAATTATGGTTAAGTGTACCTACCATACAATCACTTCTAGCGCTTCACTTGTGATACCCTCAAATTTCATTCACTTACAGTTTTCTAACCGCCACTGATAAATTTACACTTCAACCACTGAGGCAGGTCATATACTGTATAACTGTACACTTATAGTATAACTATAGTAAAGTAATGAACAAATGTTTTTATAGATCAGTGCGCTTATCCAATAATCAGGAATCCCCTCTAAGGGTCAGGCATTAGCAGTTTGAAAAGTCTTAGAAATGTCACTGTCCTCAGCAAAATGGTAGGATCATCTAAATCCTATGGGCACACTCCAGAATTCCTGGCGGCAGCTCAGTTCCTCAGTAAATGACCCGGGTATATTCAGTCACTCGAAATTCTATAGTACTAGGAGAGAAGAACAAGCGCCTTATGGTGCAGTAATTTTGTTAATAGTGTATTGCAAATACAACAAATGGAAAGGTCTGTACCAGATAATAACTTGTGTTAGGGCCTATCGATTCTTTATCCAGTAGGTGTTCTCCACCAGATAACACTTATGTTAGGACCTATCGATTCCTTATCCCGTAGCTGCTCTCCACCAGCAGAGCGACCTTAAATCACTGAGTGATTAGTGATATTATAGTAATACCTGTTTGAACTTTGAACACAGAAGAATATTTTAAGTGTCATACATGGAGTGACACAATAGCATAAATAGATGAGTACATTTTTATAAATTGTTGTACACAATACTGTTTTTGCCTTATTGACACATATGGTGCATTCGGCAGTGGAAGTTTCTAATAAATTGACCTTCATTTTCTGTGTGGAATCCCCCTATAATTTTTTTGTCCATCTGGAAGTTCTTTTTTCACCTTAACCCACAGTAGAGGAGAAAGAATTAACACATAGGTCGCACCAACTGTATTTGTAAATTCAGCGAAATGCAGAAGGTGCAAAGCAAATGCAAAAATCAAAGCTTATACTGCAAAAACTTCTGTCCCTGTGTAATTCGATATGTAATTCCAATGCTACTTTTACAATAAAAATGTTGTGACTCTAGAAATAAGCGCTAGTAATAAAAAGAAGAGGATAATACGTCTCTGGTGTAGAATATTAGTGATCACAGTAATGGTCTCGAACGGGTGTCTCCTTATTCTATCCAATAGTGCGGCCAGATTATACAAAATAAATAAATATACAAACGCTTAGAACAGTTTTTCATATACAAAATGACACCCTCTGTAAAAAGGAACGATGGGGTATTGGTATAGGCGTACCCCAACTCACACTCTTATGTTGTGTCGTATACGTAAAGGTTTCTTTTCACCAAAAAAACACCCAACTTCATCTATGGGGGGATGAAGAAATTGACAGATGGGCGTACCCCACTCACTGACTTATAAGTTGTTGAAGCAAATAAAGGTATCTTTTTCTGTGGTTTGAGATGTCCTGGTGTACTTCTCTCCTTATATCCTCTCATAAAGATGCAAATTTATGCAGAAAGAACAAAAATACACATATGTAGAATTTTTTTTTAACATATATATAAACATTGATGCACCCTTTGTGAGGAAAGAAATATGACGTGTGAATATAAGCGTACCCCAACTCACACTCTAGGAAGTGTTGTCATGAACAAAAAGGTTTATTTTCCACCACTGTATTGAATACTCAAGAAAACTGTGCTGAAAATATACCAGGAAAAGATAGATGGGCAAACCCCACTCACTCAATTCTGAGGCTAATTGTGCACATAAAGGTATCTTTGTTGTAGACGAGTGATTTCTAGTTATATACGTAGCATAGAAAGGCTGTTCCCACTCTTAGGGGAACATTTACTAAGATGGGAGTTCTATTTAAGATGGGATGTTGCCCATAGCAACCAATCAGATTCTACTTCTCATTTAACTAGCACCTTCTAGAAGATAATACCTGGAATCTTATTGGTTGCTATGGGCAACATCCCATCTTAAATAGAACTCCCATCTTAGTAAATTTACCCCCTAGTTGTCAACACGTTTTGGCCCACCTGTGGGCCTTTATGAAGACATGGTAAAACTGAAATCTAAATTGCAGTGTAAAAATAAGGCAGTCAGTATTTACCCTGCAGCGAAACAATATAACCCACCCAAAGCTAAATCTCTCTGCACCTGTTACATCTGCCCCACCTGCAAAGCATCATGGTTTTACCCAATTGCTAACTTTTTTGGTTTGCTAGCAACTCTGAATACCGCCTGTATACACAACATTATGATATAAGAGAAGCCATATACTGTATATGATAACACAAACATTTTTTAAACATTTAGATCAAATGCAAATAACACGTGGCTCTCTATTTTTTTATGACTTTCATGGTATGCTTGGACCTGTAGTTCTACAACAGTTGATGAGCCACAGGCTGCCTAAGCTTGCTTTATATGTTTTTATCCGCATCTGCATAACCTCAGATACCATTAGTAAAAGATCAGATTACTAATATTAATGCAGGAGCCTAAGCAATTATTTCAGTAGAACACTGGCTATAGCTTTTACAGATGTTTGTAAAATGTGAAAAGAGGTGATATTCTTAACTTTCCCTTGTGAATTTGACACCTCTTGATTTTTAAGTGTGCTAGAATTTTATTTTAGATCATTTCTTTTGTCTGGCCTCAGTGTGTTGGCAATTGCATTTGATGTTTCAGGTTACCCTTTTTCCCACTTTCACCTTGTCTTGCACTTGCTTCTAGGAATTTATCTTATTGAATTTATCTGTTCTGGATGGCATACAACCTCGTTACACTCAAAATCTATGCAGAACAATGAGCTATGCTTGCACTGTTTTGTCAATTCTAGGTATACAGTGGGAAATGGTTTATTATAATCAGAGTGGCTGACTTTCTGGCTGTACCCTCCATGAGAGGATAGCCAGCTCGGTGCAGCAGGGGACGGGTAGGGCTGGGATAGCGCAGCATAGGGATGTAATAGGGCCTGGCTACATATTGGAGACAGCACAGAGGGAAATGGCAGTCATGGCCATGTCATTGTAGCAATGCCCCCACTATACAATGCCGACATTACAGGTATTGAACAGCAGGAGGGGGGGGAGTTACAATGATGTGATTCAGCGCGAGTCATCAACTCCCCTCATATCGCCCACTGGTGCTCCTCTGTAAGTGGGCGGCCTAGGGGTGGGGGGTGGGGGAGGGGGGCTGCGGCACTGCGTGAGGCTTGCCCACCTTTCCGGGGGGCCGGGACTGGCACCTGATTTTTGGAGTCTCCCGGCCATTCTGGGAGGGTAGGAAAGTATGATTCTAATAGATTATTTCAATAAATAAAAAACTTAACTGAAATAGCTACAGTATGTCATCTCCTATGGACAGAGATCCGCCAGAGAGCGATCTACTGATCCCTTCCCAGCAGCATCCATGCTCCTTCTCTTGTAGCTATCACTGTATTTCTCTCATATGCGGTCTGATGGCAGTAACGAATTAGCAATCACTTTACAGCAGATCTCTCCACCATGGCAAGCTCCTGTCAGACTGTCTTCTCCAACAAGATATTTTTTTGTTAAATAGAGCTGAAAAATTTATTTCTCCTGAAATATGCTGAGATAAATTATAGTTTTCAGTGCCCCACTGCTATCAATGATAAATAGACTTCATAGGGCGTTATCCAATTTTTGTGGGTAATTGGAAAACCCCATAGTGTTTTTTTTAAGTCCTTAACCACTTAACTGATGATACCCCCCCCCCCCAAAAAAAAAAGGCTCAGAAATTGTCAGCTTTTTTTTTATGAGTGAATTAGGTGAAGAACATGAATTTTACCTTATCCAAAATGATATTAGTTAAAAAAAATATATAAAAAAAATATATATATACAGGTTGAGTATCCCATATCCAAATATTCCGAAATACGGAATATTCCGAAATACAGACTTTTTTTAGTGAGAGTGAGATAGTGGAACCTTTGTTTTTTGATGACTAAATGTAGACAAACTTTGTTTAATACACAAAGTTATTAAAAATATTGTATTAAATGACCTTCAGGCTGTGTGTATAAGGTGTATAAGAAACATAAATGAATTGTGTGAATGTACACACACTTTGTTTAATGTACAAAGTTATAAAAAATATTGGCTAAAATGACCTTCAGGCTGTGTGTATAAGGTGTATATGTAACATAAATGCATTATGTGCTTAGATTTAGGTCCCATCACCATGATATCTCATTATGGTATGCAATTATTCCAAAATACGGAAAAATCCGATATCCAAAATACCTCTGGTCCCAAGCATTTTGGATAAGGGATACTCAACCTGTATATATATAATGTGTTGCTGTGAGAGGCAGCACTCAGAGGACTTCTCATAAAAAATCACACTGCACGACCACAAGTACAGTACTGACGTTTCGTAAATTTACGCCCTTCTTCAGAGTAAAAAACAAAAGTGTAAATAGACTTACCCAAATAGATCCCAAAACCAGTGCAGAGAGACACCCATCATCCTGTTCCCACTATCCTACACGGCCGCCACCCCCCAGGTTACCATGGAAACTGTGTAAACAGGAAATGCACAGAAACGAATGGAGAACAGTGCAAGTCAGAGGAAAGCAAATGATTAAACAAAAGCATATTATCTTCAATGCCTGCATAATATAATCAGGAGAACACTATGTACATAAGCATCAAGTGTGCTATGAACTAGGCACACAATTTCATACTGATCAGGGGAGATAATCCGCCCCAGGAGAGTATGTATAAACTCTATTGTTATCTGAAAAAATGTAATATAGAATATAATATTGAATATATGTCTAAAAATATGTAGGAAAAAATTACTAACAAATTAATTAGTTAGCATAGCAGAACTACAGTAGATAATAAAAAAAGAAGGGAAAGAAGCAGGTAGAGAAAACAGTGGCGTAAATTCCCATGAAGCAGCTGAGGGACAGGTTCTCATTTAATCCTGCAGGGGAGATGGTATTCAAATTAAAAATCCACTTTGCTTCCAATCTCAAGAGCGCTCCATCCCTGTCACCACCACAGATTCTGGCTGGCACATGGTCGATCATCTTATACTGCATAGAGGTCAAAGAATGCTTAAAATCCCGAAAGTGCCTTGCCACGGGCTGGTCACATGGCTGTCCATCCAGGGCTTGTCTCACACTGCATCGATGTGCAGCCATACGTTCTTTGAATTGTCGCGTTGTTTTGCCAATATTGGGGGTAATTCCAAGTTGATCGCAGCAGGAAATTTTTTAGCAGTTGGGCAAAACCATGTCCACTGCAGGGGAGCAGATATAACATTTGCAGAGAGAGTTAGATTTGGGTGGGTTATTTTGTTTCTGTGCAGGGTAAATACTGGCTGCTTTATTTTTACACTACAATTTAGATTGCAGTTGAACTCACCACACCCAAATCTAACTCTCTCTGCACATGTTATATCTGCCTCCCCTGCAGTGCACATGGTTTTGCCCAACTGCTAATTAAAATCCTGCTGCAATCAACTCAGAATTACCCCCATAAAGCAAGCCACACCGAATGAAATAGATGACAATAGCAGGTACTTTAGTGATTTTAAGCATTCTTTGACCTCTGACCTCTATATAAAATTATAACGGTACACTATATAAGTAAAATTTGGCTTACAAGTTATTACTACAGATGTAGCCATGCTCATGAAAAAAAGAGTAAATGAAACCCAGACGGTTGTACAAACATCCAAATCCGAAGACTTGTGAATTAGCATTTAGCTGAGAATGGATCCTCTAAAAAAGAAAATACAGATGTAGCCATGCTCATCTTACTGCGATGCAGCATGCTGCAGTACGGGTTGCCGCATGGCATGACAGGCTGTGAGTACTCTCAGCAGTTGATCGCTCCATTAATTCCTAAAGGAATTAATGAAGCTATCGCCGGCTGTGACTACTCACAGCCTGGCACGCTAAGCAGCATGCCGTGATGCAACATGCCACGTCGCAGTAAGATGAGCAACATGCCGTGTCGCAGTATGATGAGCAACATACCACGCCGCAGTAAGATGAGCAACATGCCACGTCGCAGTAATTTGAGCAACATGACGCGTCGCAGTATGATGAGCAATATGCCGCGTCGCAGTAAGATGAGCAACATGCAGCGTCGCAGTAAGATGAGCAACATGCCGCGTCGCAGTAAGATGAGCAACATGCCGCGTTGCAGTAAGATGAGCAACAAGCCGCATCACTGTAAGATGAGCATGAATGAATGAAGCTATCGCCGGATGCGACTAGCAGTATGCCGTGATACAGCATGCCGCATCGCAGGAAAAGGAGCATGGCTACATCTGTACTTTCTTTTTTAGAGGATCCATTCTCATCTAAATGATTCGGATTTGGAGGTTTGTACAAATGTCTTGGTTTTTTTTGGTCTATTTTTATAAATATATATTTTTTTAAATGTTGTATTCTTGGCATACATGACATTAGCAGTTAACATTTTGGGTTATACAAATTTTCCAGACAAATGAAACTAAACCAATTTTAACATATTATGTGTCATTGAGGGTGACAGTGATAATACACACTGTATAATATGAGAGATGACGTTTGTCTCAGTAAAATGGTAGCATTTGCAGGCACACTTTTAACATTTTACTTTATTTCATTCCATGCTGTACATTACTGTTTTTTTTTATGTTATCCAAAAACACATCTTACATTGTAATCAGTACATGAACTTCAGAATATATTAAGATTAAAACCGATTCAGTATAAGGCATTACTTTACGGAATGTGTGTAAGAATGTAAGCATGATGACTTAACCCTATAATCATGAATTTAATGCATTCTACAGAACATCCTTATAGGACTGACAAATGCTGACATACCATTTAACTATTTTTATATATATGAATTTGGTGAGTGCCATTTTGTTCCGCTTACATTTGTGGAGCTGTCAACACAAGATTTGTGTGACTGTTGTTTGTGCAGTCTTGAAGGAGAGCACAGTATTGTACACACCAACAGTAAAATTGTGTAGACAATGACCAGGCAGGTAGCTTAACCAGGCTCTGTGTTTTATTTGTGGAAGTGAATGTACAGCCATACTCACTGATACAGATATTGGTTCAGCAGTGGAGCAGAGTCTGTAGTAGAGCAGGTGTGCAGGCAACTCACCAGCTGGTGACTGTCCTCTCTCACTGAGTACTGGGGGCACAGTACAGGGGCATAGCACAGGAGTTACATTACTGGGGGCACAGTACAGGGGGCACAGTACTGGGGGCACAACTGACCACGCCCCTTCTCTGAACCCACGCCCCTATTTTTTCGCCCTGGCCGCCACAAGGCCTAGATCCGGCCCTGTCTCTCAGGGTAGCAGTGCAGTGCTCTGGAACAGCGGATGAAGCGGGATAATGTCACAGGTCTCATGAGCTAAGAGGAGGATGTCCATCCCTCTCTATGTTGCTCATATACAGTGGCAAGGTGGTGCCACTCATACGCAGATATACTGTACTATCAGTGGCCATCTTGGAAAGGCAAATTAAGCATCTCTTGAGGAGCCATTTTGTTTGAGACTGCACTGTAGCCCACTCCACTTCTAACAGAAACAACATAGAGAAAGGATGAAGGTTAGAGAAATATGTTAACAGAGCAATGAGAAAATATTTAAAGGTACAATTGAGGTGTGGCATCATTATCGTATAACCCTTAAATGCACATCATATCAACTGTTACTAATACTGTTTGATAGTGTTTGCTGTGTTTTGGGGTTTTATTTGCTTGTGACTACAGGCATTGATAGACATATGTTTATGAGAAACCTTAGGACCAAGTTACATGGGTGTTTTCTCGCTGTGTTTTCTTTTTTCTTTTTTAACGTCATTGCAATATAATTTACACCATTAATGAGTTCTGGAAGAAAATGTCTATGTGATACAATAAGCAGGTTCAATTTCAGTGCCATGTTTAAAGTGACACCAGTAGCGGAATACTGCAAGGGTCCGTAATTGGCCTTCTACTGTTCAATAAATTTATCAATGATTTAGGAATAGGTCTGGGAAGCACAGTGTCAATCTTTGCAGATGATACTAAACTGTGTAAGGTAATTAATTCAGAAAGTGATATGGATTCTCTACAAAATACCTTATTTAAACTTGAAACCTGGGCGTCTAAATGGAGAATGAAGTTCAATATAGAGAAATGCAAAGTTATGCATTTTGGGATAAAAAACACATTCACATCCTACACTCTAAATGGGGTAACTGTGGTGGAAAAAGATTTGGGGTGCTCATAAATAATAGGCTTAACAACAGTACACAATGTCAAAATGCAGCAAAGAAGGCAAATAAAGTGCTTGCGTGCATAAAGCGGGGTACTGAGACGAGGGACGAGGATGTAATCCTGCCGCTGTATAAATCTTTGATGCGTCCCCACCTGGAATATTGTGTTCATTTTTGGGCACCATATTATAAAAAAGATATAGGGGAGCTAGAAAGAGTTCAAAGGCGAGCTACTAAACTGATTAAAGGGTTAGAGAATCTGCAGTACGAGGAAATGCATACTTGGTTAAAAATGTATACACTAGAAAAGAGGCGTCTAAGAGGAGACATTATTAATATCTTCAAATATGTAAAGGGTCATTACAAGTAGTTAGCAGCAGATTTGTTTATTAAAAGAACTCTGAATAGGACACGTGGACACTCAATGAGGTTAGAGGAGAGAAAATTCCGTACACAACGTAGGAAAGGGTTCTTCACGGTAAGGGCAATAAAGATTTGGAATTCCCTGCCAGAACAGGTAATAATGGCGGACTCTGTAAATACATTTAAAAACAAATTGGACAAATTTCTAACTGGAAAAAGTATCCAGGGCTATAGCTCTTAACATAGTGACATTATATATCTGGGAGTGGTAAGAACCATAGTTGTCAATTGATACTAAACCATTACTTCAGCATGTGCTTTATAATATGCACAGCTTAACACAGAATACAGGTTGAACCCGATGGACATTTTGCCTCTTTTCAACCTCACTAACTATGTAATTAAGTAAATAACGGAATTCACTTGGAATTAAGTCAAATGCCTTGTTTGTTGCCAACTTTAAGAACATACATAATTAATGAAAATATTATTTTTGTTCTGTTTCATTAGGTTGCAGAACGGCCCCAAATGATTTGGTTTTCATCTTAGATGGCTCATGGAGTGTGGGTCCTGAAAATTTTGAAATACTTAAAAAATGGGTTGTTAACATTACCAGCAATTTTGAAATTGGACCCAAATTTACTCAAGTTGGAGTGGTTCAGTACAGTGATTCTCCCGTTCTTGAAATTCCACTTGGCAGACATGAATCCATTGAAGATCTTGTTGGAAGAATGCAAGATATTGAATATTTAGGTGGGAACACACGAACTGGAAATGCAATTCAGTTTGCAGTAGATAAACTGTTTTCTAGGTCTCTGCGACCATTAACCAAAATTGCCATTGTTCTAACTGATGGCAAATCTCAAGATGATGTTAAAGACATAGCAGAAAATGCAAGAAACAACAAAATTACACTTTTCGCTATTGGTGTAGGCTCAGAAATTGAAGAAAACGAACTAAGAGCAATAGCCAATAAGCCATCCTCTACATATGTGTTCTATGTTGAAGATTACATTGCAATATCAAGAATACGTGAAGTCATGAAACAGAAGCTGTGTGAAGGTAATTTATTTTCTAGACTATGAAAAAGAAGAATGTAATTTTCACTTTATGAACTGATCAACTTAAAAAAATGGTCTTTTTCAATATTTTGATTGTAATTTAACTTCTAGTAGTAAATAGTAGCACGGATTTTTAAAAAGGACTGCCATTGCAATAGTCTTATAAAAGATATAGGGAGGTATTCAATTAGCTCCGTTTTTTCACCTAGGTGAAAAAACTGGACATTTTGCTAATTTTTGGGTGAATGGGGATTCTCCCTATTCAATAGAAGGGCCATTTTTTCGCTTAGGCGAAAAATTCAGCAGGAGCGAAAAACATGTGGATCGGCGAATCCACATGTTTTCTCACCTGCTCTGGAAACAATGTGGGTCGTTTTTGCAGATTTTGAGGCATTTTTAGCCAATTACTTTTCACACAAAAAAAAAATGAAATACATTGGCGAAAATGTCTTAAAAACGGGCAAATATGGGCTGCAATTGAATAGGCAGGGAGGTGAATTTAATAGCTCCGAGATTACCGTAGCTACCCGAGTACCCCCATAGGGGGGAATTCAGGTGTCTGTGAAAATGCGGTAATTTATCGCGTACTAACATTTTGCATATATCGTTCTCCCATTTTTTAACCTATCCAATTGCAAATGTGCAAATATGGGATTCATTTGATAATTCTTGCTGGCAAAACCAGAGAAAAGTGTAAGTAAAAATGGGGAAATCAGCATGTACCTCCAAAATCTAAACTAATATAGTGTTACAATATTGAAGTTTATTAGTGGTTATAAAAAATATTTGGGGTTCTTAAATTGGGCCAATGGCTATTATATCCATTTTTTTTTAAAGTGACAAAATTATAGAAAGCAAGTGTTTTTCCTCAAAATTGAAATTAAATACGGGGTACATAAAAATGTGTATAAGCATATATATGGGTCATTTTAAGCCAAAGAAACAAACTGATTATTCACACCTACTGTACAAGCAGGAAAACAATTATCCCACTCATAAAGCACCCCAATATGCCTGGCCAATACCTTATACCCCAAACGTCCATCATTTTGCACTTTCTGACCCCAAAAATGACACATCATTATTGGCCAGTTAAAAAGAATTCACATTTTTAAGTGCAGAACTAGTTATTACGGGGGTGTCCCAGGGGCTCTGTACCAAATCCCAACATTTTTACCTTAAAATAGTGAATTTTCCCCCCACCTTTTCTCCTGCTCAGGAGGTGGTGAAAAGAAATTTGTGGTACACCTATGCAGAATTATCATCGATAATTTCTCGTAGACAATTAAATAGTGACTTTTTCCAGATATGATACAATTTCCCAAAAATATTTTAAAATACAAAGGGTTAGATTTGCTAAGCCTTGGAAAGGGATACAGTGGAGAGAGATAAAGGCCCAAATGTATTGAGCCTTAACAAGACATAAAGTGGCCTTAAGACATGTATTGAGTCTTAACAAGACATAAAGATGGATAAAGAGTGATAAATTACCAGCCAATCAGCTCCTAACTGTCATTATTCAAACACAGTCTGTGACATGGCAGTTATGAAGCTGATAGGCTGCTCATTTATCTCTCTTTATCTGTCTCCACTTTATCTCTTGCTAAGGCTTAATACATTTGGACCATACTATCAACCAATCAGCTCATAACTGTCATTTTTCAAACACAGCCTGTAACATGGCAGTTAGGAGGTGATTGGCTGGTACTTTATCTATTTCCACGTTATCACTCTCTAAGGCTTAGCACATCTCCCCCAAGAAAAAAATAAAATAAAATCTTTATAAAAATCAAATCTATTAAATAGAATCCATTAATATTTTTCAACAGTAAAAAATGACCTGCAATATATTTTTTAAAACAAAAATAAAGACCTAGCCTCAGCTACAATCTGTAACCTAGAAGTATCCTGTGAGGGGAGCAGCCACTATGAAGCACACTGAAGCCTGACCTGTGTCCTTAAACACCCAATTCCCGGGCCAGGGTTTTCTCCATGGGGAAATGTAAACCCCTTTTCCCACAAAGTGCATTACGGCTGTTAACAGCTTTGATTTTACAAAAATGTGCAGACTATCTAATGTACAATGGAGATTCAGACCAATCATATCACATGAAATGTAAATATGCCAATCAGCTACCATAACAAGTGTTACATGTCTATAGTTTCATAAAAAGAGCTTACAGCCTTGGTTCACCCACTATTTCTAAATTGTAGTATGTGAAAATGTTAGTGGATGCTTTTGTGATTGTCACTCTAAGTAGCCTAGACTCAGGGAATATAGCTAGAACTTTGTGGACCCCATAACAAAATTTTGAAGGGGTCACCAATACAACTTCTATAGACAGCTTGCTCAGCAGCAGTCCACCAGAGTAAGCCTGCCTAGTGCTGCCCGGAGGGTGTGCTTACTGCCAATAATAATTTTAATTTATTTTCTTTAAATTATGATTTTCATGCAAGCACTGGGTCGTTCAGTATCACTGGACAGTGGCTAAAAGCACAGCTCACCTTCGGTCAGTAGTCCGTCCTTCTGTTTTCTATACTTTGTGGAATCTTGAACCCTTGTCCTCCATCCACAGTGCCTACTGCTGTACCGGGAATTCTGGGAGGTGTGACATCATCAGACCTCCCTGTAGTGCTTGGTGATTGGTAGGGTTGCCACCTTTTTTTTTTCTATTCCCTGACAGGGTGTGTGGCCAAAACTGCACATTATAAACTGTAGAACCCTTTTGTAAAACACAATACACAAACAAATTCTGCAAAATATCAGTGTCTTTTCTTCAATAAATAGATCTTACTTACTTTGGGGCTCATTTACATTTGGCTGTAAGCCATTTTTATGACATGCCTCTCAGATGTAGCAGTACATGTCAGCGCTGATAGGTGTTAACTTTCACAATCTCCCTGAAAAGCTTTTTCAAAAGTAGGCAATTATGTAGTATATTCTAGTACATTTGCTACATAAGGCGATATCCAATTATTTGCAATGAAACATCTGGAGTGAAAAACTGTAGTTTTAAATTTTTTTTTAAAATGGTAGCGGGTAATTGGATATCGCCAATTGTCTGTAAAAAGTATTGCAGCATTTTCTGCATAATTACTGTTTTCCACCTTTTGTGCACAGATTTTACACCTCAGCTTAACTCAAATAGGTGTCAGAATACAGTTAGTTCCTTATAGCTGTAGGACATTTTGCTGCTGAGTGGACCTTCAAGCATTAAAATCTTCATCATGAATATCTTTCTAATTAAGAATTTCAGAATTAGTTTTACCTGTAAAAGCCAGAATATCCAAATTTCCTAGTATTGTCAGTTAAATCTGAAAAAAGGCAGAAAGCTGATTGCTAGTCATAGTTCCCCAGCAGCATATGGGGACCTTACACAGTTTCCCCAGGTACCTTAGCAATTTCACATTCCGTCAACTATCCCACCAGCGCTGCTCTGCTCTTACATAGAAACCAGATGTGCTTTATCATTATAGAAGCAGTTGGTATCAGGGCCCCAATGTACAAGAGCAAGCACAGTGATTTGTTTCACACTGGGAACAAGGGAAAAATACACTGACCGTTTCTTCCCATTACATTATCTACAGAACTGCTATGCAAGTTCTGAGTTGGATTTATACATCTTAACTAACATATACAAATGAAGAGTCGAGTGCAGCAGTGTAATTACATACTTTTTAAAAAACTGCAGTGTATATGTATAAAAATTCAGACAGATGAAAATAAAATGTATATTTTTTACTACAGTAATTATCTAAAGGTGTGTTTATTAGCTTAGTTGCTATCATTATTATTGCAAAGCATGCCTATGCCCAATTTCGTTCATTATGAATGGCAAATCTTTACATTTCTTTATGTCACAGGAGATGAGTACAACTCCTTTACTCTAAACAAACACTTTTTAATCCATACAGGCCTATTTCTGATCACTAATGGGCTTGTTACTAGAGATGTGCGGCGGGCACTTTTCGTGGTTTGTGTTTTGGTTTTGGTTCTAATTCAACTTTCGTGTTTTGGTTTTGGCTTGGTTTTGCCAAAACCACCCTTTCGTGTTTTGGTTTTGGATCTGGATGATTTTTGAAAAACATAAAAACAGCTAAAGTCACAGGATTTGGGGGTAATTTTGCTCCTATGGTATTATTAACCTCAATAACATTCATTTCCACTCATTACCAGTCTATTCTGAACACATCACACCTCACAATATTGTTTTTAGGCCAAAAGGTCACACAGAGGTGGCTGTATGATTAAGCTAAGCAACACAAGTGTGCGGCGCAAACACCTGGCCCACCTAGGAGTGGCACTGCAGTGTCAGACAGGATGGCACTTAAAAAATCTAGTCCCCAAACAGCACATGATGCAAAGAAGAAAAAAGAGGTGCAAGATGGAATTGTCCTTGGGCTCTCCCACCCACCCTTATGTTGTATAAACAGGACATGCACACTTTAACAAACCCATAATTTCAGCGACAGGGTCTGCCAAATGACTGTGGCAGAAATTATGGTTTGTTTGGGCCCGCTCCAAAAAAGAAGCAATCAATCTTTCCTTGCATAAACCCGCTCTACAGAGGCAAGATGTCGACCTCATCCTCAGCCTCCGATTCCTCACTGTGTACATCCTCCTCACAGAGTATTAATTTGTCCCCACTGGAATTCACCATCACAGGTCCCTGTGTACTTTCTGGAGGCAATTGCTGGTAAAGGGCTTCCCGGAGGAATTTATAATTCATTTTGATGAACATCATCTTCTCCACATTTAGTGAATGTAACCTCCTACGCCGATCGCTGACAAGGTTACCGGCTGCACTAAACACTCTTTCGGAGTACACACTGGAGGGGGGGAAACTTGGGTAAAATAATGCCAGTTTGTGCAAGGGTATCCAAATTGCCTCTTTTTCCTGCCAGTATACATACGGACTGTCTGACATGCCTACTTGGATGCTGTCACTCATATAATCCTCCATCATTTTTCAATGGTGACAGAATCATATGCAGCGACAGTAGACATGTCAGTAATCATTGGCAGGTCCTTCAGTCCGGACGAGATGTCAGCTTTCGCTCCTGACTACCCTGCATCACCGCCAGTGGGTGTGCTAAGAAACCTTTTCCTTGCAGCCCCAGTGGTGGGAGAAATTGAAGGACGAGCTGCTGACGGGTCACATTCCGCTTGAGTTGACAATTTACTCACCAGCACCTCTGCACACTTGTGTCTGCCAGAAAGAGAGATACAACTTAGGCTTTAAACCTAGGATCGAGTATAGTGGCCAAAATGTACTGCTCTGATTTCAACAGATTGACCACCCTTGAATCCTGGCAAAGTGAATGAAGGGCTTCATTCACAAGTCCCACATACTTTTCGGAATCGCTCCATATTAGCTCCTCCTTCAATTTCTCCAGCTGCTTCTGCAAAAGCTGATGGGGGAATGACCTGACTCAAACTGGCTGGGTCTGAACTGACTTCATGTGTGGCAAGTTCGAAGGGTTGGAGAATCTTGTACAAGACGGAAATCATTCTCCACTGTGCTTGAGTCAGGTGCATTACCCCTCCTTTGCCTATATCGTAGATGGATGTATAGGCTTGAATGGCCTTTTGCTGCTCCTCCATCATCTGAAGCATATACCTCTTGCTTCAGTTGATGGCAGGGCAGGTTCAGGCGTGATTGCTGGTGCTCCAGTCTTTGGCACACGGTGGCTGAATGCCAAAAGTGGCCCACAATTTTTCGGGCCACAGACAGCATCTCCTGTACACCCCTGTCCTGTTTCAAAATTTTTTCCAAATTAATTGTATGTGCAAAACATGGGACATTATGGAATTTGCCCATATGTAATGCATGCACAATATTAGTGGCGCTGTCTGATATCACAAATCCCCAGGAGAGTCCAATTGGGGTAAGACATTCTGCAATGATGTTCCTCAGTTTCTGTAAGAGGTTGTAAGCTGTGTACATTCTCGGTATCGCCTGCCTAGAGAAGTGGAACCTAGATGGGATTTGATACCGGGGACACAGTACCTCAAACAATTCTCTAAGTCACACTGAACTAATGGCAGATACCGGACGCACATCTAACACCAACATAGCATGACTGCTGTCATATTTCATCTTCCTCACAAAGGACTGTTGGACATTCAATTGCTTACTGGAAGTAGTACAAGTGGTCTTCCGACTTCCCCTCTGGGATGACGATCCATTCCCAGCAGCAACAACAGCAGCGGCAGCAACAGCAGGCGTACCACTCAAGGATCCTACGGAGGAATTCCGGTTAGGAGAGGACTCCTCAGTCTTCACAGTGACATGGCCTGCAGGACTACTAATGTTCCTGACTGAGGAGGAAGTTGACATTGAGGGAGTTGGTGATGTGGCTTGCAGGAGCTTGGGTACAGGAGGAAGAAGGGATTTAGGTGTCAGTGGACTGCTTACGCTTTTACCCAAATTTCACAACTTGACACTGACTTCTGATGAATGCGCAGCAGGTGACATATAAGGGAGGATGTTCCTAGGTGGTTAACATCCTTACCCCTACTTATTACAGATTGACAGAGACAACAGATGGCTTGACACCTGTTGTCCAGATTTTGGAGAAATAATTCCACACCGAAGAGGTGGCTTTTTTGGTAGTTTGCCCAGGCATCACAATGGGCTTCTTCATCCCATGGACAACAGGTGTCTCCCCTGGTGCCTGACTTAACCAAACCACATCACCATCAGAATCCTCATCGTCAACTTCCTCCTCAGCGCCAGCAACACCCGTATCCTCATCCTGGTGTACTTCAACAGTTACAGCTTCAATTTCAATATCAGGAACTGGACATTGGGTGCTCCTTCCAGCACTTGCAGGGGGTTTGCAAATGGTGGAAGGTGCCACTTCTTCCCGTCCAGTGTTGGGAAGGTCAGGCATCGCAACCGCCGACACACTTGGACTCTCCTTGGGGATTTGTGATACCATCTCAGAACGCACAGTTCTTTTCTGTGCTCTTTCCAGTTTAACTCTTTGAATTTTTTTAGCGGGAGGATGAGGGCTTCCATCGTCATGTGAAGCTGATCCACTAGCCATGAACATAGACCAGGGCCTCAGCCGTTCCTTGCCACTCTGTGTCATAAATGGCATATTGGCAAGTTTAAATTTCTCCTCAGACCATTTAAATTTCTTTTTTTGGTTCTTTTTACTGAACTTTGGCTTTTTGGATTTTACATGCCCTCTACTATCACATTGGGCATCGTACTTGGCAGAAGACGTTGATGGCATTTTATTGTCTATGTCATGGGTAGTGGCAGCAGCTTCAGCATTAGGAGGAAGTGGTTCTTGATCTTTCCCTATTTTATCCTCCAAATTTTTGTTCTCCATTACTTTTTGGGTGTTATATAAGACAATATGCGGCACAGAAATGACTGGAATGACTGATGGCCTGGACACTACCACTGGTCTGATGCAGCACAACACAGCAACAATGTAAGGGACTTGTAGTTGCTGTTATAATTATTATAATACTGTAGCAGTGGACATATAGCAGCAGCATACATCGTTGTTGTTATTATTATTATTATTATACGGCAGCAGTGGACATAAAGCAGCAGCGTATACCACTGTGACTGCCTCGTCACTGGAATGACTTTTGGACAGGACACTACCACTGGTCTGATGCAGCACAACACAACAACACTGTAAGGGACTTGTAGTTGCTGTTATAATTATTATAATACTGTAGCAGTGGACATATAGCAGCAGCAAATATCGTCACTGGAATGAATGATGGACAGGACACTACCACTGGACTGGACAGCACAACACAACACCACTTTATAGATATATGGCAGCAGAGGACACCAACACTGTGACTGGCTGGACTGATGCAGCACAATACACTGACTACACTGGACTGGACAGCACAACACAGCACCACTTTATACAGTTACACTGGATATATAGCAGCAGAGGACACCAACACTGTGACTGGCTGGACTGATGCAGCACAATACACTGACTACACTGGACTGGACAGCACAACACAGCACCACGTTATACAGCTACACTGGATATATGGCAGCAGAGGATACCAACACTGTGACTGGCTGGACTGATACAGCACAATATACTGACTACACTGGACTGGACAGCACAGCACAACTTAATACAGCTACACTAGATATATTGCAGCAGAGGACACCAACACTGTGACTGGCTAGACTGATGCAGCACAATACACTGACTACACTGGACAGCACAACACAGCACAAGACTCGCCACCCCACTTTCCCGCCCCCACACAGACACTGAACACTGAGGACACATCCTCTCAATACACTCTCCGAGACTGGAGTGAAAATGGCTACGACATGCGGCTCCTTATATGGAATCCAAATCACACGAGAATCCGACAGCGGGATGATGACGTTTTGCCACGTTCAGGTTTCTGAGTCAGGCGGGAAAATGGGTTTAATATTAATAATTTTCTGGTGGGAGGGCAGCTTGCTTGACTGCAGATATCTCCAGTTCCTGGAAAGGGATGCAGTCAATTTATCTACAATCAATATCCCCACGGTCAAAACACCGACATTAATTGACCGATGGTCAAAATACTGACAACGTCAAAATACCATCATTAAAAATGTAGACTGGGTCAAAATACCGACATTTAAAATGCCTACAGGTCACAAAATCGACATGAGTTTTTGATGATTTTTTTAATTGAAACCGACTTGTTCATACTTTACCATCCCAGTTGACATGGAGGGGGAATATAATAGTGTGCCGAGCACAGCGAGGTGCCATTCCCAAAGCATGTCGAGCGCAGCGGGCCATGCAAGGGGACGCGGTACACTTATATGTTGTCCATGTCGTCATATGTCGACATACACGCCAAATGTCGAAAAACGTGTGTTGACTTTTTGACCTGTCAATATTTTAAATGTCGGTATTTCGACTGTGCCGACATTTTAAATGTCGGTATTTTGACCATGCTGGTATTTTGACCTTGTCTGTATTTTGACCATCGGTCAGCTTTGTCTGTATTTTGACCCCCAAGAGGGAGAAAAGGTGTCGGTATGCTGTCTGTCGGGATTCTGGCGACGGTATACTGTGCGCCGGGATCCTGACAGCCGGCAAACTGAAGACCACCTCTTTCAGGAGGTACTGGGGACTTGGGAATAAGAGTTCAGAAGCCAGAGCAATCCACCAATGAAAATATAAACATGTGTACCAGGCGTGTGAAGGTGGAGCACGGACCAGCTGCTTGAAGGCTGATATCTTTGGTTCTGGGCACAGTAGAGACAAACTGCCAGTGTCCACCGAAAGGGAAGAGTCACAGCTTTTGGAGTACCTTTAGAAAAACTCTAAGTCAGACAGAACCCGAGATATCAGGCTGGGAAGAGAAATTAACAGGCTTGGATGCGGACAACTGCTTTGAAGTCAGATATCTCCAGTTTCCCAGGGCTGATTTAAAAAAAAGTCTGGTACCCCTGGAAAAAGGGGACCCTCAGTTGTCAGTCTAGGTCCCTTATACTCCTGGGGCCCTTGGGCAACTGCCAATTAAGTCCATACAAAAAGAAGGCCTTGGATCAGATTAATCAGTACCCACTGCCCCACCCCTCTTGGGCCACTGTGTAACTGACATAGAACATAGCAACACACCAATCAAGATGTACAGAAACACACAGAGAGAGAGAGAGAGAGAGAGAGAGAGAGAGAGAGAGAGTCATTCAGTCATTCAAGCACATGCAGTAAAATTTAAAAAACCTTGGCCCTCATTCCGAGTTGATCGCTCGCAAGGCGAATGTAGCAGAGTTACACACGCTAAGCCTACGCCTACTGGGAGTGTATCTTAGCTTCTTAAAAGTGCGACCGATGTATTCGCAATATTGCGATTAGCACACCTCGTAGCAGTTTTAGAGTAGCTTCAGACTTACTCTGCCTGTGCGATCAGTTCAGTGCTTGTCGTTCCTGGTTGACGTCACAAACACACCCAGCGTTCGCCCAGGCACTCCCACCGTTTCTCCGGCCACTCCTGCGTTTTTTCCGGAAACGGTAGCGTTTTCAACCTCACGCCCCTAAAACGCTGTGCTTCCGCCCAGTAACACCCATTTCCTGTCAATCACATTACGATCGCCGGAGCGATGAAAAAGCCGTGAGTAAAAATACTATCTTCATAGCAAAGATACTTGGCGCAGTCGCAGTGCGAACATTGCGCATGCGTACTAAGCGGATTTTCATTGCGATGCGATGAAAAATACCGAGCGAACAACTCGGAATGAGGGCCCTTATTCAAACCAGAAACTAAAATAAGAGTACTCAACAGTGTTTGCTGGTTTCTTTGGTGGCTCCTAGCCAATATGACTTGCTTGCGGTTCAGATTATATTTTCCTAATTTACTTTTACTTGGCTGACTGCCATAAAAATAAAGCTACTGCTTATGTTACATATGTTATCTTCTTAATGATCAAAAAGGTGAAAAGATTCTGACAAAAACATAATGATTAGAGATGTGTGCCGACTCCTGTGTTTTGGTTTTTGGTTGTAATTCGTGATTGGGTTTCGGTTTTGCCAAAACTGCCCTCTAGTGTTTTGGGTTTGGATCTGTTTTTTTTTAAATAGATAAAAACAGATAAAATGCCATAATTTGGGCCTTTACTGTTCCTACTGTATTATTAACCTCAATAACATTAATTTCCATTAATTTTCATTCGGTTTTGACCATCTCACAACTCACAACATTGTTTTCATCCAGTTTAGGCCAGAGGCTGCAGCGAGCTGGCTAATTACTAAGAGACAGAGCAGAGGCACAAACACACATCAGTTTACAGCAAATCTATGAAACGTTGCCAAACAGCAGTGTTAGAAAAGAAAAGTGGTGCAAGATGGAATTGTCATGAGGACCACCCTTTAATTTTATGTTGGATATTAAACATACACAGTTTAACAAACCAGGCACTTCAGTTCAGTGGCTGCCTCCTGCTTCTAGCCTCTCCCTGCTCACACCCTTTCACCACTCACTCACTCCCAGCATCTGGGTAAGAAAGTGGGAGCTGGAGGAGCTACTGCAGAGTGCTGCGGTGAGTGACAGGAACACAGGCAGCTGGGCAAATGGCACACAAACACACACATAGAAATATTCTACCTGGTGAAATGTGTATAAGGGGCTTCCTGGTGCAATGTGTATAAGGTGCTGCCTGGGGCAATGTGTATAAGAGGCTTTACCTGGTGCTATGTGTATAAGAGGCTCTACATGCTGCAAGATGTATAAGAGGCTCTACCTGGCACAATGTATATAAGAGACTCTACCTTGCAAAATTTGTATAAGAGGCTGTATCTGGCATAACATGTATAAGGTGCTCTGCCTGGTGCAATGTGTATAAGGGGCTCAACCTGGCATAATGTGTATAAGGGGCTATACCTGGTGCAGTGTGTATAAGGGGTTCTGCCTTGTGTAATGTGTAGAAGAGGATTTGCCTGGTGTAACAATGTGTATAAGAAGCTCTGTCACAATGTGTAAAAGAGGTTTTACCTGACGCAACATGTATAAGGGGCTCTACCTGGCACAATGTGTATAAAGGGCTCTGCCTGGTGTAATGTTCATAAGAGGCTTTACCTGGTGTAACATGTATAAGAGGCTCTACCTGGTGCAATGTGTATAAGAGGCTTTACCTGGCATAATGTGTATAAAGGTCTCTGACTGGCACAATGTGTATAAGGGACTACCTGTCATAATATGTGTAAAGGTCTCTGACTGGCACAATGTGTATAAGGGACTGTATTTAGCGTCATTTGTGTAACATGCTCTACCTGGCATAATGTGTATAAATGGAGCTCTACCTGATGTAATGTGCATAAAAGGGGCTCTAACTGGTGCAACGTGTGTAAATGGGGCATTACCTGGTATCAGGTGTTTAAAAATGGCTCTGACATAACGTGTATAAAAGGGGCTCTACTTGGTGTAATGTGTATAAGAGGCTCTACCTGGTGTGTATAACAGGTACTACTGTGTGGTGTAATGTGACTGACGGACGCTACTGTGAGGTGTAATGTTAATTGGTACTATTCTGTGGTCACGCCACTGCTCAATGAATCCACGCCCCTAAATTTCTGACATGAGCCTTCGGCGCACACTGTGCCTCTTTTGAATGGGTGGGGACACTAAAGGAAACATTCGCCCTGGGTGTCACAAGGTCTATAACTAGCCCTGAATGACATGCACCAGCGTGCACCAATAAAGAGTTAATGCTGCACTGTACACAGTGGAAAAAAAACACCTGTGTGCACTGTGCACCAAGGGTTTATGCTGCCCCTGTAGTGGGAGGACATCTGGGCTGCACTGCAGGTAGCAACAAAAAAACCACCACTGTGCACCAAGGTTTAATGCTGCTCACGTATCAAGAGTAAATCTGGTCTGCATTTTGGACAGTGACCAAAAACAACAACAACAACAACAACAACAACAACAACAACAACAACAACAACACACCAGTGTGCACTGTGCAGCCAGGGTTAATACTGCCTAGAGATGTGTGGCGGGCACTTTTTGTGTTTTGGTTTTGGTTCTAATTCCCCGCTCGTGTTTTGGTTTTGGATTGGTTTTGCCAGAACCACCCTTTCGTGTTTTGGTTTTGGATCTTGATGATTTTTGAAAAAAACATAAAAATGGCTAAAATCACAGAAGTTTGGGGAAATTTTGATCCTACGGTATTATTAACCTCAATAACATTAATTTCCACCCATTTCCAGTATATTCTGAACACCTCACACCTCACAATATTGTTTTTAGGCCAAAAAGTTGCACCGAGGTGGCTGGATGACTAAGATAAGCGACACAAGTGTGCGGCAAAAACACCTGGCCCATCTAGGAGTGGCACTGCAGTGGCAGACAAGAGGTCAGATATAGAAAAAAAGGCCCTAAACAGGACATCATGCAAAGATGTAAAAGAGGTACAATGCGGTAGCTGTATGACTAAGCTAAGTGACACAAACAATTGGCACATCTAGGAGTGGCACTGCAGTGTCAGACAGGAGGGCACTTAAAAAAAAATAGTCCCAAAAAACAGCACATCACGCAAAGATAAAAAAGAGGGGCAATGAGGTAGCTGTATGACTAAGCTAAGCGACTAACAATTGGCCAATCTAGGAGTGGCATTGCAGTGTCAGACAGGATGGTACTTAAAAAAAATAGTACCCGAACAGCACATCTTGCTGAGAAGTAAAAGAGGGCAATGAGGTAGCTGTATGACTAAGCTAAGCGACACAAGCGTGCGGCACAAACACCTGGCCCATCTAGGGTTGGCACTGCAGTCCCACTGCACTAATGGCAGATACCGGACGCACGTCTTACACCAGCATAGTTGTTATGGCCTCAGTAATCCGCTTTGCAACAGGGTATATATATATACGGCAGTATCACTGGAATTATATGGCAGTACCACTGGACATATACGGTAGTATCACTGGAATTATACGGCAGATCACTGGATTTATACGCCAGTAACACTGGAATTATACGGCAGGATCACTAGAATTATACGGCTGGATCACTGGATTTATACGCCAGTAACACTGGAATTATACAGCAGGATCACTGGAATTATATGGCGGGATCACTGGACTAATACGGCAGTACCACTGGACATATACGGCAGTGTCACTGGACTGGATTTATACGCCAGTACCACTTGGATTATACGGCAGCATCACTGAAATTATACGGCAGGATCACTGGATTTATACGGCAGTGCTGCTGGACATATACAGCAGCACGGGGACACCACCACTGGACTGATGCAGGACAACACAACACCACTGCGATGGATTGGACTTATATAGAAGCAATGGACATATGGCAGCAGAGGACACCACCACTGTGACTGGACTGATGCAGCACAAGACACCACCACTGGACTGATGCAGCACAACACAGCACCACTGGACTGGACTTATACAGTAGCACTTGACATATGGCAGCAGAGGACACAACCACTGTGACTGGACTGATGCAGCACAAGACACTAACACTGAACTAATGTAGGACACCGAGGATGGAGACACGTTTTTTCTCTACACTCTCCAATGCCGGAGTGAAAATGACGGTGATGCGCGGCTCCTTATATGGGATCCAAACCCTGCGAGAATCTGACAGCGGGATGATGACGTTTTGCCTCGTTCTGGTTTCCAAGTCAGGCGGGAAAACCCGAGCCTGACTCGGATCCATGCTCGGGTGGTGAAGTTCGGGGGAGTTCCGTTCTCTGACAACCGAACCAGCTCATCTCTAATACTGCCCCTGTATTATGACCTCTGGGCTGTACTCCAGACAGTGACTTAAAAAAAACACCAGTGAGCACTGTGCACCAAGGTTTAATGTTGCCCTGTGGTAAAAACTCTGGCCTGCACTCCGGCCATTGAAAAAAACAAAACACCAGTGTGCACTGTGCAGTGCACCAAGGGTTAATGCTGCCCCAGTATTAGGAAGACCTAGCAGTTACATAAAAAACACCAACAGTGTGCTGTAAACCAAGGTGCTGCAGTTAAAGTGCAGCACCAATGTGAAACACTTTTCCAAAATTCAAGTAATGCACTATAAAAATGAAAAAAAAAAAAAAAAAGAATGTTTTGCTAACTGCCTACATCCATCTAGGTCAGCCAGCATATTAAGTTAACTAGGGATATGTGGTTGGCTGTCAAACAGCATACCTCCCAACATGACCCTCTCCAGGAGGGACAGGATGCTCTGCTCCTGGACTTCCCTCTTCATTTATGATTACCATCACCTGTGCTGAAACGCCTTTGTTATCCATTACCTGTTAAAAACAGGTACCAGCAATTATATATTAAGAGTGAAGTCCAGAAGCAGAGCATTGTGTCCTTCCTGGAGAGGGTCATGTTGGGAGGTATGAAACAGTGACTTTAATCTTTTAAAGCTTTCTCCCCTCCAGCGTTTCTGTGTGAATCTGAACAGGACAGCCATCACCCAGAAGTTCAGGTGGACTCGGTTCTCTGAGAACCAAGCCTGCTCATCGCTAGTAATGACCTAATATTTTTACTGTCAATCGTAGGTCCAGGATAATTCAATCTGTAATCTACTGTTGACAAAAACTTGAAACCAAAATATAATTAAGGGAGTCCGTTGCAGTAGAATCAACATCGTTGTTGCTTTTGCTATAATAGCCTAAGTGCACTGACTGAGATGAAATCACTTTCCCTTTAAATGGAAAAGTGACCCTTGTGTTCCATGTGCAGTTGTTCTATTTGAAGGAAACAAATCCAGATTATAGTTGAAACAAATAATGCATGCCATATGATATTATGTTTTATAAATACTATAAAGTAAAACAGACTAACAATATTGATTGGTTCCTAAAACTTAATAAGGAATAATAGTGTGAGCAATACTTTTTCTCTAAATACCTTCAAATAATTTTTTTCCTTGTGGAAAATGTTTATAAATAGACAGAAATGTGTTTCTAATTATACCATCTATAATGTACTTGTAAGTTTGTTGTCTCATTTCTAAACATTTGAAATAAAAAAAATGGTATGGATGTCCAATACAGATGAGTGGGCCCGGTTCTCGGAGAACCGAGCCCACCCGAATTTACCTCATCCAAGGTAATCTGGACCAGGGCTCTGATCTCCCTGCCATTTTCGTATTCCAAATTAGGTAAAATGTCATCATCATGGCGTTAGATCTTGCAGGTTTGGATTCAAAATATGTCCCTGAGTGCCATTTTACACAGGACCGCTGCAGAGTTGTGTCCGCTGACAGTCTGTGCTGACTCCACACTGTGTCCCTCCACTCCAGTGCTGAGCTGACCTTTATGTGTCCACTGTGTCCATCCACTCCAGTGGCTGAGCCGACCGGACCTACTGTATCTGTGTCCATCCACTCTAGTGGCTGAGCAACCTGACTTTTATGTGTCCATCCGCTCTATTCACTGACCTGACCTATCTGTCCACTGTGTCCATCCACTCCAGTGGCTGAGCTAAACTATATGTCCACTCCAGTACTGCTGAACTGACCTATCTGTCCACTGTTTCCTGCGGGTGGTCTTCTGTTTGCCGGCGACCGGGCTCCCGACGACCAGCATACCGGTGCCGGAATCCCGACCGCCGGCATACCGACCGCCGGCATACCAACCGCCGGCATACTGACCGCCGGCATACTGACCGCCGGCATACCGACATCTTTTCTCCCTCTTGGGGGTCCAAGACCCCGCTGGACGGAGAATAGATAGCATGGCGCGCATAGCGCGCCACCATGCCCGCAGCGTGGCGAGCGCGAGCCCGCAAGGGGCCTATTTGCGCTCACCCAGCTGTCTGTATGCCGGCGGTCGGGATTCTGGCACCGGTATGCTGGTCGCCGGGAGCCCACCCACTGGCATACCCTACTACACCCGTTTCCTGCCACTCCAGTGCTGAGCTGATCTGACCTATCTGTTCACTGTGTCCATCCACTCTAGTGCTAAACTGACCTCACTTATTTCTCCATCCAATCCAGTGTTGAGCTGACTTGACCTATCTGTCCATCCACTCCAGTGGTGAGCTGACGTATCTGTCCAGTGTCCATCCACTCCAGTGCTGAGCTGACCTGTCTGTTCACTCCAGTCCCCTCAGGCTCCTTTGTTGTTTTTAATATTGGCTGAGCTAGTTTACAGTATAAGCAGTTAGCAAGTCATTGTTTATTATTTCTATAGTGCAGGAACTTGGTTACATCTTTTGTCTAAGTGTGTCACACTGGTGCTGCACTGTGACTCTGCAGGACATACCCCACTGCATTCACATAAATAATATAAGCACTGTGACTCGGCAGTGCGAGATGTCATTTACAAAAAAGTAAAAAAAATTAAAAAGTTAAAAAGAATTGAAAAAGTAGTACAAAAATATTCATTTTCTCTTTTAAACTTGTGTATGCTTAACACCACTGTGTTCACATAAATATAAGCGGTATAAATATAAGCGGTATGACTCCACAGTGTGAGATGTCAATTATAAAAAAATTAAAAAAGTTAAAAAGGTAAAAAATTTTCTTTTTTTTTGTTACAACTTGTGTGCACTTTACCCCCACTGCAACTTTGGTGGTCATTCCAAGTTGATCGCTAGCTGCATTTGTTCGCTTTGCAGCGATGAGGCAAAAAAAGGCACTTCTGCGCATGTGTATGCGACGCAATGCGCACGTGCAACGTACTATTACAATGAACAATGTAGTTTCACACATGGTCTAGCGAAGCTATTCAGTCGTTCTGCTGGCCGCAGAGTGATTGACATGAAGTGGGCATTTCTGGGTGTCAACTGACCATTTTCAAGGAGTGTTCGAAAAAACGCATGCGTGCCAGGAAAAATGCAGGCGTGGCTGGGCGAACGCAGGGCGTGTTTGTGACGTCAAAACAGGAACAGAACAGTCTGAAGTCATTGCAAGAGCTGAGTAGGTATTGAGCTACTCTAAAACTGAACAAAAAAACTTTGCCGCCGCTCTGCGATCCTTTTCGTTCGCACTTCTGCTAAGCTAAAATACACTCCCAGTGGGAGGCAGCATAGTGTTTTCATGGCTGCTAAAAACCGCAAGCGAGCGAAAAACTCGGAATGACCACCTTTGTTCACATAAATGTAAGCAGTGTGACTCCCCACAGTGTGAGGTGTCATTTGTGAAAAACATATAAAAAAAGATTTTGTTTTTATAACCTGTGTGCTCTGTACTTCACTGCAACTTTGTTTACATAAATATAAGTGGTGACACTTCCCACAGTGTGAGTTATGGTTTGTAAAAAAAATGAAAAAAATTAAAATAAATATTTTTTTGTACAACTTGTTTGTGCTATATCCTACTGTGTTTGGTCACATCAATATAAGTGCTAAGTGCACAGACTAAGTTGTCATTTGTGAAAAAAGTAAATAAAAAAAATAGTGCAATTTGTGTGTGCTATACCATACTGCATTTGTTCACCCAACTGTGTTTACATAATATAAGCAGTTTGACTCCGCAGGCCATACTGCACTGCGTTCACATAATATCATCCTGCAGTGTGAGTTGTCATTTACAACAAAGTTCAAATAAGAAATAAATACAAGACATAGTTTTTTTTTTTTTTTACAAATTGTGTGTGCTGTGGGTGCTGTACCCCATTGCGATCACATAAATAGAAGCACTGAGTTGATACGGATCACGATCAGTCGATAGACGAGCAGGAGCAGCAACCAAGTACTAATGTCGTAGCTGCTGCCAGTCAAGATAGTAGTACAATATACTGTATACAGTAGTAAAGATGGTCAAGGCGGCAGAAAGTTTAGGACTGTGCACCTGTATTCAAAATCTTTACAATGTTAAAAAAGGGGTAGAGGTGTCATATTAAAAACCAACAAATAAGTGCCTCAAGATATAGAACACTAAGGCTGAAGAACAAACTGTGTGTTCACAAATCCGTGAGGAGAGTCTAGGGGTGTCCATGTTAGCAATGTCTGACATTTCTCAGACTGTACACATGGAGAAGCCTTCTTCTGCCATTTCTGCCCATCTGCAATTGTGGGGATGAACAGTACAAGTAAAGATGGTGATGATGATCACATAATAGAAATAATGGATGCAGCTGTGGAAATAGAAAAGGATGAAGGTGATATTTGTGTACTATCTGATGCGGATGATGAGGATGTTGATGATGATGTGCCAGCAGTTGTTGCCCGTGATAAAAAGAAAGCCATTGTGATGCCTGGGTAAAAGACCAAAAAAAAACACCTCTTGGCTATGGAATTATTTTTATCCAAATCCTGTCAATGTTTGTGAAGGCATCTGCTCAATTTGCCTGCAACAGCAGACTACTTTTAAAGTAGATGCCACTCATGGGGATGCAGAAGTTATCACTCCCCCGCACCCGCGCCTCCATCATGTTTGGGGGGGTCAACCTGTCCCCTTGCCCACCCATTCTGACGCCTCTGCTTCATACAGTTAATTAGCTAGATTCCTCTCATATCCTCATCCAAAATAATAAATCTAAAGATTTCATGTATTAAGTATGGAGAAGTGATAAAGCAGTGATAAAGATATGATAAGTGTAAGGTGATAACGCACCAGCCAATCAGCTCCTAACTGTCATTTTTCAAATCCCTAATGATTGGCTGGTGTGTTATCACTTCTCCAGGCTTAATACATCTGCCCCTGAAAGCCATGTGTTTTCCAACCTTATACATCTTCTTTATTGCTGACCAGACATATTTATTAAGCCCTTTCTTATGGAGTTGAATTTCATTCCTTAAAACTAAAGATGTACGCTGACCCCCATGGTTGTAAAACTACTCTTAAATGTTTTGGTTCGGATTTGGTTTTCAGTTCGGTTTGAATTTGAGTTAAAAAAAATATATTCATTGGTAAAAAAAATGTATAAGAACAGCTCAAGTCATGTCACTTTTACAATCCAAAGTCCAAAATTTGGCTAAAAAAATCAAAAGTCCGAACCGCGGGAAAAGCCGAACTGGGAATCGGTTTAGATCGAATCTCCTCTGGAGATCCAGACCTTAGTTTGGTTCAGATCCACAAAATTCGGGTGGATTTAGATTGCTGGAGAACTGAACCGCACATCTACTTAAAAGATGTCTAAAAAATGCATATTACTTGTACAGAGAATGAACGTTGGCCTCTCTAGCACCGTCCTTGACTGGTTTAGCTCTTACCTCACTAACCACTCTTTCTGTGTCTGCCTCCAACACCACCTCACACCCTTCCATCCTTCCTGTTGGTGTCCCTCAGGGTTCTGTCCTAGGCCCCCTTCTGTTCTCCCTGTACACCTCTTCCCTGGGTGCGCTCATTAACTCCTTTGGCCTTCAATACCACCTCTATGCTGATGACACACAACTCTACCACTCATCTCCTTATCTGTCACCCTCTGTCGTCTCTCAGGTTTCCAGCTGCCTCTCTGCCATCTCCTCCTGGATGTCTGAGGCTCTCTGAAGCTCAACATGGACAAAATTGAACTCATTATCTTTCCTCCAGCCAGAGCAACACCCCCTACAAATATCTCTATCACTGTTGACAACAGAATCATCTCCCCCATTCCCCAACTCTGCTGCCTGGGCGTCACTCTTGACTCCTCCCTCTCCTTTGCACCCCACATCGAAGCTCTGGCGCTATCCTGTCGGTTCCAGCTACGCAACATTGCTCGCATCAGGCCATTTCTCTCCCAGAGTGCAACTAAACTTATCATCCACTCACTGGTCATCTCACGACTCGACTACTGCAATGTTCTCCTCACTAACCTCACTTGCTCCCATCTTGTTCCCCTCCAATCTGTCCTCACTCCACAGCTAGGCTCATCTTCCTCTCCCGCTGTTTCACATCTGCCACTCCCCTTCGATAAAATGTACCCTGGCTCCCATTCCCCTACAGAATCCTCTTCAAACTCCTCACCCTCACATACAAGGCCATCTCTAATTCCACTGCTCCCTACATCTCCAACCTCCTCTCCCTTTATACGCCCTCCCGCCCACTTTGGTCGGCCAATGACCATCGCCTCTCCTCTGCCCTGGTCACTGCTTCCCATGCAAGAGGTCAAGATTTTGCCCATGCTGCACCCCATCAGTGGAACGTGCTCCCCTGCTCCATTAGACTCTCCTTGACCTTGCAAAGCTTCAAACGGGCACTGAAAACCTACCTATTCATCAAAGCGTACCCCCCCCCCCCCCAATGCATAACCTAGTCCTTAGGCTGCTCCTCCATCCCCATGCCTTCAACATCTCTGCTTTGCTTACATACTGCCATCAGGCTTCCTCCCGCTTACTTGCGCCTCATGTTATCTGTCTGTCGCCCCTCCCCACTAGATTGTTAGCTCTTCAGAGCAGGGCCCTCTTTCCTCTTGTTGTCAAAGCACTCTTCTCGACACATTTCACTCGCAGATCTCTCCTACTAAGCGACCATCTTTACCCGTTTTTTCTCCTGCTGGTAAAAGCTCATCTCTATCTATGGCCGCCAGCCCCAAGTAGTACGGTGATTACTCCCTCGCTACTTACATCTAAGCTGTATTACGTTTTGAGAATTGTGATGCTCTTTGTTACATATACTCTGTTTTTGTTATTTATTTACTGTAATGCTAAGTTTTGTCTCACTGTACTGTCCTTTGTACGGCGCTGCAAAACACTTGTGGCGCCCTATAAATAAAATGTAATAATAATAATAATAATAATAACAACCTCAAGTCAAGATATTTTTGCAGTAGTTTTATGACTTTTTTATTTTAAGTAGAGTAACAGGTGCAGTTACTGTACCTAATAATAGTTGTACTTGTTTTTGTAAATGTAGTCTGATAATTTTACAGTTATATTCACTCCCTTTTATATTTGTCTCTTATAATGTAGTGAAAATTCTATTTAAAGAAACACAATGAAAAGCTGTCAAAAGCATTAACACTTGAATTGTTTTCTTTACATATTTATGGACATTGGTCTTATAACATTTGCCATCATATTTTTACAGAGAATATTTTTATTTGAATTGTTAGAACAGTATTTCCTTTACAAAATGCCAGGAACTTAAATAGGACATAGGCATTTATTTTGTTCCAAAAAAATATGCCAAATATTTCTTTACAAGATCTTTCTTAGAGAATTTGTGAATACATTTGGCAGTGCCAATTTTATATAGAAAACATTTTTGACATCATTTGGATTTAATATTAAAGTCGCATAAGAGGGCTGACTTATATGAGAACTTGGAAATTAGAATTTCCTGAATTTTGCACAGTGACTGCTCAATAGATCAGATATTACAGCAAGAGGACAGTCCAGTCAAGTAACCAGACGGATCAGAGTTTTTCTCTAGATATTGGGACTGTGTGGAGTAGTTATAGACATTATTATCTGCGAGTCGTCAAAGTTAAAGAAAGGGATTACATACATCAAAAACATGGAACACAATACAAAGGCATTAGAATGACATCAAAATGAAAAACATACAGAAATAATTAAGAATAACTAAACCAAGAGAGTACAATAAGCATACTGCAGGGTTGCTGCAGACATTCTGGGTGATACCTTTTAGGGGTTATATATTCCACCCATGAAAGGTACCAGGTGAGGCAGCCATCTTGGGTGCACTATGTAGGCTTACCCTTGGTGAAATAGGGCACACCCAGAAGAGATGACACAAAATGGGTGGTTGTAGAGTCATAGCGCTAGGAGTATTGTCCCAACATAATTGTCAGATCCAGGTCATTTGTCTTTCTATCCACAAATATACCAGATGAGGCAGCCATGCTGGCCGTAGTATAAATGTTATGCTGTGGGAGATAAGCTGTATACGGATTCGAGGCACATATGGTAAAACTGATGTGTGTAATAGTGTGCTATAGCCTGCATTAACAGATCCACATGTAGTACATACCGCCCACAGAGGAATCATCTGATGCAGTCATCTGGTTGCTACTGGCAGGGCGTATAACCAGCGGAGGTAAAGCATACTGATATAGCATAAAAAGTGAACAGCAAAGTATTACATAGCTTTCACCAGCTCAGAGACTGACACCGAAAAAATAAAATAAAAAAATAATAATAATAATAATAATAATAATAATAATAATACATATTGGGAGTGGGACCAAGTAAAAGTCCAGTCCAAATTCCAGTCATACTGTAACTTCATGCTTCAGATAACATGCTTAAAATACAGGCTTTAGGATGACAAGCAAGCCCGTGTGGCAGGCTTCCAAATCATTTACTTTTCTAGAAGATGCTGGATCAGCTGGTACAGGGGGTGGGTGTTTGAGCAAATGGTTCAACAAGCTAATCAATTGTGGGGGAAGTTGCAGCCACACAATTGCAAAACAAACTTCCAAAACAGATTATTCTTGCAATGAAAAGCATCAGGTTTGGAAGGTGGAATTAAGGTTCCTGTGAAGAGATGAGATGGTTTAAAAACTTCAGTCCAATCATAATTCCTTGCTTCAGATGACATGCATAAGATGCAGGCTTTATCAGATGACATGCATAAGATGCAGGCTTTATCAGATGACATGCATAAGATGCAGGCTTTAAGATAGCAGGCTTCCAAATAATTCACTTTTCTAGGAGATGCTGCACTACCAGTATTCTTTTTGACAGCTATCTGTGTTTAATTCTGTAGAAGATGTCATATAATTGGATATCAATGGTTCTAAGGCAGCAGGTGCAACCACCTATTGTCAAACTGGCTGAAAAGAGGCAAGATGTATTTTTATCTCTATTTAATAAAAATATGGTTGGTTGAACATCACCCTTGACTGTATTTCACAAAGAAAAGCACTGTATTGGCTATTTATTTAAAAAAAAGACGTTGTAAATATACAGTTTATGCATAAAAAAAATCTAATCTGAAGTGTTCACATGAAACATGTGAGTGGTAGTGGGCAATTCAGAGGTGGTTGTAATGCTGTGCCATGACTAGATTTTTACAGCCCCTGCTTAACAACGCAGTCAGACTTGGTTGAATAACCTGGTAGCCTAAATTCTGGGAGTCCCTCCAAATATGTGTTTGCTTTGAACTGGGTTGGTCAGCTTATGGATAGATTATATAAATAGAAGCAAAAAGATGAAAATAGCCATATGTTACCTTCTCCCAGCCAATTTGAGATACAGTGATTGAAGTAGAGATAAGCAACATTTTCAAGACTGTTTAAAGGAACATTTGCCTCATTCCACATGTGGAAATGGAATTTTTCATGTTTCTATAGTGGAATTTAGTCTTACCCATTCCACATGGCATGCCACCATCAACCCCACAAAGCAGAATGAATTTAAAGTGTCACCTCATCTCTATTTATAAACTGAATTCTGTGAATTGTAGAATGTGGTATTGGCAAATACAATGCGGAATGCCAAAACAAAAGCAGAACCCAATGATTGTATCTCTGGAACATCACACCTCTGCCAACCCACCATGAAAATTACATTTTGGGAAAATTTCCATCACAAGTTTGTTCACTTATAAAATGATGTAATGCAGTATGGACTCTGGGACTGACAAGTATTGCCCCCAGCCATGGTCATTGCTGTAGGAAATAGCCAAGATCACTAGGTGATCCTGGCTAGTAGGCAATGTCTGAAAGTTTAGATTTTAAGAGTTTTCCCCAACATTTGGAATCCAGCATCTGTTTGCCATCACAATTGGCAAACTATTTAATCCATTTTGAGATTTACCGGTTTGGTTTAGCACATTGGTTCCCAAATGTATTAAGCTTTAACAAGTGATAAAGTGGAGATGGAAAAAGAGTGATAAATGACCAACCACCCAGCTACTGTCATTTTTCGAACACACAAACAAATAGCAAAAAGGCAGCACTAAAATAGTTAATCAGATGGATTGTAAAGAGTAGGTACACATAATTTAATCTGATACTAAAAAATGACAGTACATAATATGAAAACATAAAAACATGAAATAATCTTCAAGTCACCAAAATAATAGAACCTTGTTTCTCTGTGCCTGTTCCTTTAATTACAAACTGGAAATGTAATGGATAAAAATAGACGACTTATACCCCTTTAGAACTGACAGCTCAGTTCCCAAATTGATAATACAAAATGCATGTCCACCGCTGGAGGATAGTCCCAAAGATAGAATAGATAAACCAGAGGGTCGTTACCAGATTTACGGTGTCTTTATATCGCAATCCAGTCCTTGAATAGGCAGGAGATCATCCCAGTAGATGTTGTATTAACAACAGTCCAGTGTTGGTTCTGGCACTAATGTCAGGAATCTGCATTTTACATCAAATCACTTACCGGTGCTCTGATGTGCTGGCCTACGGAGGTCACATCCTCAGCCTGGCAGCATGTTCCATGATTGCCTGCAATGTGCAGAGCCTCTCTCCAGTGTATACCACGCTTGCCATACAGCGTGTACCCCAATATATTCCCACCATCTCTGGAGTATTGGCGCCGCCATGACACCTGCAGTCAGCTGACTTGGTGCTATCCACTCCTGAACATTGGAGCGCTCACATGACTTGATTCTCCAATCCTTGCTGACCAGGGGGTATATAACCAGAGTTCCTGCACAGTATCATTGCCTTGAACAACGCGTCACGTCCTGTGAACAAGCGTCTGCTGACTCCAGTCTCTTGTCTTTAAAGATTCCCCTATGTCTAGCTCCGTGGAACTACAGGCACCAGCCATCCAGTTTGGTTGCAGCTCCATCTGCATTCTGCTCCAGCATTCACTAGCAGTCTCCTGAGAATCTCCTGTGTCAGTGCTCCGTAGAACTACAGGCACCATCCATCCAGTTCAGTTGCAGCTCCATCTGCATTCTACTCCAGCAATCACTAGCAGTCACAGAATGTCTCCAGGTGCAGCATTATTACTCACACCTGTTCATTGGCTGCCTGCAGCATTATCAGTGCCATTCTATCTGCATAGGGAATCCTGCTTTATTTCACAACTGTCTCCTGCTTAGCCAAATCTGGTTCTATTGTTGCATAGTGTACCAACTGCCTGCGTCATTCCAGCACCTGCTCACCATCGGCTTCCAGGCCGATCATCAATTGTTCCTGTTCACCATCGGTTCCCAGGTCGATCATCATCATTATCCCTGTTCACCATCAGTTCCCAGGCCGATAGTCATCTACTCCAGTTCAACATTGGCTCCCAGACCGACCATCAATTGTTCCAATTGACCATTGGCTCCCAGGCCAACCATCGATTGCTCCAGTTCAGCATCGGTTCCCAGGCCAATCATTGATTGTTACTGTTACCCATTGGTTCCCAGGCAGACCATCATCTTCTCCTGTTTACCATCAGTTTCCAGGCCGACCATAGATTGTTCCAGTTCAACATAGGTTCCCAGGCCGATCATCGATTGATCCAGGTTACATCGGTTCCCAGACCGATAGTTGTTAAACCTCTGTTCATTATCAGTTTCAAGACTGAACATTTACCAAGAGACTATTCTATAACCAGAGACTCTGTCTGCTTCCACGCTGATTTTTATGCACATACCACCATTATTCCAGTTGCCTTTGTTTCCTGTGTGTATTCTCAATAAATATCATTTGCGTACATGTGCAGGAACTTACTCCAGCCTCCTCATTTCCTTCATAGCACCACCATTGACCCACTTATGCCTCCTTCGTGAACAGACACAAACCCAGACCTGACAACTAATAAGGTCCACCCAGTGTGATAGAGGTGACAGGGAGGCACAGCAACACGTTTCACTGCCAAACCTTGCAGATTTTTCTAAAACACAGCCTGTGACATGGCAGTTAGGAAGCTGATTGGCTGGTCGTTTATCACTCTTTATCCGTCTCCACTTTATCTCTTGTTAAAGCTTAATACATTTGGGCCTGTGTGCCACAAGGCTCTTGCAGGGGTAACACGGGTTGGTGGTCCAAGACCAGATCAAATTATTTATGGTCAAAGTGATATGCAAAACCAGTGCTACTGGATGCCAATCATAAAACATGTGGACAATCAGAAGCACAACTGTACACAACCACATAAATTAACCTAAGGAAGACCGGAAGGCAAAATTTACTTAATTTAATATTTATTTTTCCAGCTATATTAATAATTAACTTTTATTCTAGGGGTGCCATGAAAAAAGTGCTAATACTTTAGGGTGCTGTGATTCAAGAAAGTTTGGGAATCACTGGTTTAGAAGATTGTTTATATAAGGGAAGTATTTTTTTATTAATAGTCTAGCAAACCAAAATCCTAATTTTATTGTTTTAATTTTGACATCCCAAATGCAATTATTTAATTTTCATACCCCTCTTATATGTTTTAATAGCACCTATCACTAAAAGGGGACCTAACACTTTGATATACTAATAATGGACGGTTACTGCAAAAGTAAATATTTGCCTGCACATTTTGAAAAATTAAAGTGAAAGTTCAACCCAGGTTATTTATGTTCATATTCATTTCACATTTTATTCCAACAATCATTTAATTACTAGCAGAACACAAGAAGTAGTTCTCTTGGCATAAAAATACCAAAAATGAAACGCTAGGTTGACTAAACAATACTTTGCACTATTTTATCCAGTACATTCCAGAGACAGATCATTCATTATGGAAAACAGGAAGCTCTCAAATTGTGTCAGATTGCAGGATTCCAGGCCAAACAGTAAATAGACTTTACTATAAAGCACCACCAGAGAAGAAAAAAAAGTTGCTTTCTTGTGGCACACATTTTAAAATACACAATAAACTACAGTCCAGATCAATGCTGTCAGTGGTTTTGAGACACATTATGGGGCTGACAATAGACAGTAAAGTGTGCATATTTTCGCTCATATACAGTATCACTTTCAGATGCACCCACGATGTGGTCCTAGATGTGGTAGCAGATGTGCCTGCTTTAGAATAAGAAGAGGTCGCCGACCCTTCTTACTGAAATGCGACCAAATTATACACCATTTCCTTTATGTGTAACAAATGCATTTCAGATTCAACATTCATTTAAATGCTAAAACAAATCTCACACAGCAGAACCAACCATCTACTATGCATCAGTGGTTCCCAAAGGTGGTCCTCAGGGCACCCCAACAGTCCAGGTTTTAAAGATATACATGCTAAAGCACAGGTGACTTAATTAATACCTCAGTCAGTTTGATTATACCATCTATGCACAAGCATGGATATCCTTAAAACCTGGACTGTAAGGGTGACTTAAGAACTGCGTTTGGGAATCACTGATCTATAGTGACAAATAAAACAATTACATTAAACATGAATGCTGGCAGAAGTATATTCTGTGCCAGAGAGTGGAAGGGAGCACCGGTCAGTCTGTGTGGAATGTTAGCAAGCAGCCAGTTACTAGCAATTTGCTAAATCCAACAGCCATCATTACTAGCATCAGATATTTGCAGCAGCCCCTGCCACTCGCAAAGTTCCTGTCAATTCAGGGCATATTTTTGTCTTTCTAAATCAGCATGCAAGTTCCCTTACCACACATTGCCTACTACGGACAAAATGTCTCTGTCACACGCCAAACTTCCCTTACCGCCATAGCTGCTGGTGTAAGGCTGTATGGGCACATATTTGTGTGCACTAGTTCTGAGCATTAGCAGAGCATCTCTGCACAGTCTGCTCTCTGACAAGTGTCATAGTGTTCACTCAGCAGCAGCCCATATATGCATACAATTTATACAGAGAATCTGAAGGAGTAGATCATGGTGGTAGATAGAGCTAACTGAAATAAGTCAGAGCTGATCTGCAAATATTTGCTTTGCTTAGATGTGTCATTTTGCCTATTGCAAGAGTACAAAATGTCACTTGGTGAAGCATACCATAGCTACTATCGATCATTTAAATATCTCCAATTATATCTAATATCTAATTATAGTAAAAAAAAAAAAGATGCAAAAATGATGCACAGTAGGATAATGCATATCTTTCTCATTATTCAATATTATCCAGTAGACATGCTATTTATGACTTTATTTTACTGGTGTAATGTCTTTGTAACATGGTTGTTTATATTAATTAAGATGTAGATTTTATCCAAATAAGCATATAATTAATGTTTACGCAATAATCCAAACAGTCTTTCAATAACACAAAGATTCCAGTGTGATCTTGATTGGTTCCAGAGAAGAATTTAACCTGGCACAGTTGTATAGTTTATAGTGAACAATGCATTTTGTTTGCTTTTTCCCCCCAAAACTTAATAGGTTATCCAGATCCTCCCTTTTCGGAAGCAGTTTATGGCCACAGTAAGATCCAGAAAGGTATATTGCACAAACTAGCCTGGTTTTCTGGAATGTGCATGTGTCCTTTTTGAAACCACTTAAGGTCATGGCAAAATATTGCTTATTTAATAACGTATCATTAGTGCAAATCTGGTGCTAAATTGTAACTGTAGATTTGACCGGTGAAAGAAAAGCATTTAAAGTGCTAGAACATATTTTTACTATTATAGTAGGTTATTGTAAACAAATCTAAATTTCATTTTGTAACATATTTGCAGTAAAGTGTATTAAATGAGCGTTAATTTATTGTCAATAGCTGCTTTTTGAGTATTTTCAAAGAGGAAACATTTCCTCTTGCTTTTTTATACATGACATTCTATTTTCATTAAGTGGCCATACAAGTGTTACTTTTAATGGAAAATAGAATGCTGTAATGTTTTTATATATTGCATGGAAACTCCCTTTGAAAACTGAAACATGATCATGTTGCAAGGAATTTAGTTACAAAAACGTTGCATCATTAAGATTGCTTGACATGGCTGTTATAATTAATTATTACATCATTGGTTGAGTGACAGCTTAGCCCTAAATGATGCTTATGCTTCAAAAGACAAATTCTACAGATTCAGAGCTGTGAATTTAAATGATTGAATGAAAAGAAATGAGAAATTTTTACTTATGCCTATTACCAGAATTGCAGCATGGTATCTTGATTTTATAGAAATCTTTATGATTATTGATGCTGTATCATATACTATATATTGCATCTGTGTTTTGAGCGACTTCCTTTAGTCTGGTTACATTTGCTTTATTCATAGGATGTCCATAAACAATTTGTTATTTTGCGGATAGATTTATTTACATTAAATTAAATCTACATTGTAAGGAAGACTTTTCATCCAGGGACTCTAGGTTTGGTTATTGTTGAAGAGTATAAAATATCTAGTACAAAATTTGATAAACTTAATGAAATAATAAGAAATTATTGAATATTCTATTAAATATAATGTATAACAGAAAATGTGAAAATATGACAAAAACAATCACTAGAAATAGCTACATTACAGAAATAAAGGAATATTCTAGTAGATTTATTGCAGAAGTAAATATCAATACATCATAATGATCAAGCATATACAAAATGTAGTTTATTACATATAAAAACAGAAAATACAGTATTTTAATAACATACTGTACTACAGAAGTGCCTTGTTACTAAGCTGAGATAGAGGATTGCCACAATATAATGTCAAATCCAAATTATTTCTCTTACTAACCAAGATCTGGTAATCAGTGATAGTATCATTGAGGCACTACAGCTGAAACCTACAGTGAGAAACTCACCACTTCAGGTGCACCACCATATTATTACACACTACTTTACAGAGAATATTTAACTATTCAATCAGTCATTGCTCCAACGGAACTTGCTGTGTACATTCCCTAGCACACAAATAAATACACAGACCAGGGACTAATTTGTCTGAATGGAATTACCCAACCTGTTTGCTTATGCACTGTTTAAGTAAACCTCATTAAACGAGAAAGAACATACAATTTAACACACATAGTAATCTAGGTGGAATTAAATCCATGGTCGCAATGATAAGTAGCAGCAATGGTAACTCCTGGGCACAATAAATTGATTTAACAAACATCATGTGATAATATGAGCCCTCTTCATTTTTTAATAAAAACCTAGGCACTCGTGTGGTATGACATGAAGTTTGCTCAAGTCAAGTTACTCATCGATTTGGTAACCTATTCCCACTTATGGTGCGAATTGTTGTAGATCACGAGTATGAATTTTGTGGCATGTGCTATAAGGAAATTATTCTAAGTGGGAAAACAAAACTAATAAGAAATTTAGATCTCTCCTATTGGACCTCCAGCTAGTAATCTGAGTATAATAATATGATTACTTTTGTCTGCTGCCTGCCACTACGCATGAAACCTACTGTATATCAAAATGTTGTGAGTCACGCTAACAACAGGTGGGTGGGTTATAAATCACAATAAGTGGTATATTTACTAAAAGTCAATTTAACTTGATTTGCATTGCTTTTAAATCAGTGATTGATTTAGATTGAGTTTCATCAATTTTAAATAAATAAAAATCAAAGAAAATTGACCTTTAGTAAATATACCCCTAACACTGTTGTATGGTGCACCCCACCAAAATGTTGGTTTTCTAGAAATACATTTAATGCTAGGTGTACCCAGGCCTTTTTTCATGATTGTCATTAACTTTTTCTGCACATTATATACCGTATTAGCGAAATAACTGGAGATAAATGTGACAAGCAGCAGCAAAGCACAGCACATAAATGTGACAAGAAGCAGCAAAGCACAGCACATAAATGTGACAAGCAGCAGAAAAGCACAGCACATAAATGTGACAAGAAGCAGCAAAGCACAGCACATACATGTGACAAGCAGCAGCAAAACACAGCACATACCCTAGCTGAACAGTATGAGGTCAGTTCAGTTAGTGGTGAAGGCCATAAGGGCCTAGTGTTCTGTCCATTTTTTCTGGAAACTCCCAGTATGTTCACATTGGAGATGTTTTGTCACACCCAGTAGAGATGTACAGATGGGGCCACGCTAATTGTGGCTCCATCTGGGACGCTCGTGCGTTCGTGACGCACACGTGCCCCATTCACTACAATGGGAGCATCTCTGTGCACTCCTGTAGGGGGGCTAGGTGCCGAATCACCTAGTCCCATCGGGAGTGCACGTTTGCGATGGAGCCGCACTAGATGAGTGTGTCTCCATTTGTACTATACAGGAAAATCAGCAACAATGGGGCACATGGGGTTGTGGTATAGAAGATCTACAATAATTAGGTAGACAGTCATTATGTTGACCCCATATGGTTGACATACATTAGGATGACAGGGTCAAAAGGTCAGCAGGTAAACGGTAGACAGTGGGTAAGGTCAACAGGAAAAAAGGTCTGCACTGTCTAAAGGATCAAAATAACAATGGTCAACACAAAAATGGTTGACATAAGTTTTCTTGGGTGTCATTTTGTATGTTTCATCAGGGTAAACGTGTACCCTCGTGGGCTCTCACGAGCAAGATGGCTTTCTCTGCAACTACTGCACTTGGTACAGGTTACTATTCCCAGTCGTAGTCCACGTGGATGGTAAATCAATCAAAAGTTGGGAAACATGTAAAAAAAAACTATATGCATGTCGGCCATTGTCATGTCAACCTTTTCAACCTTTTGACCTTTTATACCTGTCGAACTTAAGCACTGTCTCCCTCTTACCTGTCCACCTTTTGAAACTGCTGACCTTTTTGATCTTGTTGACCTAATGCATGTTGACCATATGGTGTTAACATATTGACTGTTTACCTAGACATTGTCGACTTACAGATGGAGCCATGCTAATCGTGGCTCCATCTGTGAGTGAGTGCACCCAGCTAGGCAGACTCCCAGGCATGAATTGGATGCATGTGCGTAGTCGACGCGCAAGTGCCCCATTCAAAGTGAGTTGGAGCATCACTGTATGCTCAGTGGCATGCCGCGTGCCCCTGCCTGCAATGTAGCCATGCTCAATGAGCGTGGCTCCATCTGTATCAATTGGAATCCAGCACATGATTGTCTTATATCTTTTTTTTATTTTTATAAACTTTTCTTTATTGAAGCAATAAAGGCATATTACAACAAACACAATCGTGTGTGTACAATTCCATCATAAAAGGTAGAGTACATCAGAATTTGCGGTATAATACATTGAGAGAAAAGATTTATATAAATATTGTATATAAAATACAAGGTAAATGAGCAAGAGAGAAAAAAAATACACACATACACATATACATGGTTAAGGAAGGGTCGGGAGCCATAGCTATTACATTTACACCATCAAATGGAAATAGGAGGGCCTTGAAGAAAGACTCTAGTTTTATGCCATATGGTATTACGAAGGCAATTGAGAATAGCCTCTATAGTGGGTATGGGTAGAACCTCAATAAAAGTTTCCCACGTAGCAAAGAATTTTTCAGTGCGGGATTCTTTTTGGAGGGAGGCCTCCAACCAATCCATGTGACAAATATAGAACAGTTTGTCTTTAAACATATCTAAAGTAGGCACCGAGCTTTGTATCCACATATGTAAAATTGATTTACGGGTAGCTGAGGATATTGCCAGGAGTAATTGTTTAACCTCTTTGGGAGCTCGAGTGTTTGATGGTAATAGATCAAAGATTGCCCATTCAGGCGTATGGGGAATATAGTTCACCAAGTATTGAGAGGAAAAATGCCACACTACTAGCCAAAACCGTCTAAGGGAAGGACACGCCCAGAAACAATGGTAAAGGTCAGCAGGTTGTTGTCCACATTTAGGACAAAAGGGATTATCAAAGAGGCCCATCATATAACCCCTATATGGCGAAATATAAGAACGGTGAAAAATATTAAGGTACATCTCCGTATATTTAGCTGCTGGGAATGTGGAGATCAAGGTCTGTAACATTTTTAACAAACCCTCCACCATCAGGGATGGGAAATGCTCCAACCAATTAGCAATACCAGTTTTGAGGGTAGAGTGTTCCACTGAGGTTCTAAGACAATTATAATAAGGAGAGACAGCCCCCTTAGATAGGGGCGGCTTTATCAACATGTTATCCAGAGGGTTGTTCCAATCACCTGCCGGGATCAGTTTAGAGATCTGACTGACAGTGTTGAGCCTGGAGAAAAGCAAGGTTGTGGGGACCAAGAAATGTGAATTTAGTCACAACATCTAGGTATGAGAGTGGTTTGTGGGAATCAGGATAAATTAATTGGCCTATTCTACAAAGTCCCTCTGATCTCCACATAGAAAAGGATGAGCGGCTTCACCGTTTTGGAAATTCGAATTCTGTAAAAAGGGTAGGTGGATGGAGAAAGTTTGGTGAATTCTATATTTATGTCGTAACAACAACCATACCTTCCTTGTGGTGGTAAGAAGAGGCTTGTTAGTCAGGTGTAAAGGTATTTCCGCTTCCGACATGTGTAAAAAAGCTACTAGTGATAATGTAGGGATGAAATGTTGTTCTAAGAGCGTATCGGTATATGTTTGTTCATTATGTAACCAGTCGTTAATGTAACGGACATGGGTGGCATAACTATATGTTAAAATATCAGGGAAATTAATTCCTCCATTAGACTTGTGTTGACAGAGCTTAATCAATCCAATTCGTGCCAGTTTGCCATTCCAAATGAATTTTCGGAAAAGGGAAGTTATCTCTAGAAAATCTGTTTGGGATAAAAGTATAGGAAGAACCTGCAGCGGATATAAGAGTTTCGGAAAATAGATCATACGAAGTAAATTAGGTCTACCCAAAAAAGAAAGTTGAAGATGGCTCATCCCCTCAATCCCCCTCTTTGATCGGTTGCTTTATATCTTAAGTTAAGACAGCAGCAGACATCTTAAATGTTTAAAGCCCAATATCCTTCTCTTACAAGTAATTAATTGGAAATCCGCCACCCTAATGTAGTGAGAGGTTCCTAGGGGAATTTAAAGTGGCATCTTTTTCAGCCAAACGGAGAGGGGTTCTCATTCTTTTTAATAAATATCTCCCATATCAGATAAGCTATGGTTTATACAACTCTGAAGGTTGCTATTTATTTATTAAGCTCATTATTTATGGAGTTCTTTATTCTATAGCTACTATCTACGCGCCCAGCAGCTCCAATTCACTTCTTTTTACAGACCTTTATGCCAAATTGCAAGACTGTGTGGAGGGTCAGATTATCTTAGGCGGGGACTTTAATACTGTTCAGTCTCCTGGTTTGGACAGGTCCACCTCTGCTAGTTCACATAGAGATGGAGCAGCACTCATCCAGTACGGCTCCATCGCATATGTGCACTCCTGGCGTGACTAGGTGATCCGTCTGCCTAGCCCCGCCGGGAGTGCACAGAGACGCTCTCCCATTCTAGTGAATAGGGCACGTCTCCGTCAAGGACGTGCGCACGCCCCGTGTGGAGACACTCTTGGCATTAGGTGCACCTGGGAAGGCGCATCCAGGCACAGATGGAGCCACGTTTAGTGTGGCTCCATCTGTATTTGCACTCCACCCCTATCCTTATCACTCCTGACTGACACATTGAGGCTTTGTGATCCCCGGAGATGCCAACACCCTGATTTTCGTGAATATACATTTTACTCCCAAGTCATTCTTCTTCTCATCTTGATTATTGGCAGGTTACTGACACCCTTCTACAATGAATGGCAAAAAACAAAATAGAAGCCATATCATTATCTGACCATGCCCCGTTGGTTCACCCTCAGTCTACAGGCCCAGGTTTCTCAATCATATACTTAACTGGAAGTTTCTGGCATATATGGTTAATTCCTCTGATTTTTGTACACATTTGGAGCAAGCATTCCTTAATTACGTAGATTATAATATCACACACGTATATTACATTATTTTATTCTGGTCAGCTTCAAAACCAGTGATTCGTATACAAATCATGGAGTATGTTTCCAGGAGACGCAAATTACTTACTACCCAATTACATGTTCTTGATCGTAATCTGGCCCGAGATCTATAATACACTTTTATTACAAGATTCACCTGAAAATAGACAGGCTTATCTTGCTGTTAAGCAGCTCTATGACTCATTGTGTACTGATAGGGCAAGATTTTCTTGTGATGTACAACGGAATACATTTTTCTGTGGAGGCAATAAGTCCGATAAATTATTGGCAAATCTGGTTCGATCATACTCCCCTCCTTCTCGTATTTCTCAATTTATTACTGATTCTTCCACCACTGTTTTTGATATGCTCTCTATCTCGGAAGCAATACTACATTACTATAAAACCCTATATGTGGACCCCCCTGCCCACTCGAAATTGGGAATGCAATTCCTTGAGACGGCGGGACCGCCTGTTTTAACGGAAGAGGAAAGGAATTCTTTAACTGAATCGGTTACGGAACCGGAGTTACTTTCCTTTATTAAATCATTACGTAATGGCAAGTTTCCTGGCCCAGACGGGTTTGGTACGGAGTATTATCGAATCCTTGCTCGCCATATAATGCCTCATTTATTAACTCTTTTTAATGCATTGTTTAAGGGAAAACCTCCTCCTGTAGGATTTAATGAGGCATGGATAGCATTATTTCCGAAGCCTGGTAAGGATCCCCGATATACCCAATCTTATCGACCCACTTCTTTGTTGAACCAAGATCTGAAGCTTTTTATGAAATTAATTGCGACACGACTTCAACCTATCCTGCAGCGTGTTCTACATCCTGCACAAACTGGTTTTGTCAAAGGTAGAAACTCAGTGCATAATATTCGTACGCTGATTGCAACAATGTATAGTTTACAACAGTCGGCCTGCCCAACTGCTCTTCTCATAAGCTGTGATGCCGATAAGGCATTTGACCGTGTCTCCTAGTCTCATTTACTTCATGTTTTTCATGTTCAGCAATTTGGTGTAGCATTCATTCACTTATTTAGAATGCTATATACTCAACCACAGGCACACTTGACAATAAATTATTTAAACTCATCTCCCTTCACATTGTGTAGAGGGACACATCAGGGTTGCCCTCTTTCTCCATTGTTTAACTTGGCCTTAGACCCTTTGATTCGTAACTTTGTACAGGATCCTACCTGGCAGGGTATTAAGGTCGGAAACCATGATGTCAAGGTTTCTGCATATGTGTCACAACTGAGGGCCTGAGCTGACAGGAGGAAGCCTCAGTTGTAGGGGCTGAGGTGAAGCTAAACTTCGGAGGTTTTATCAGACCCCTGGACATACGAGTAGGATGTAGAAAGGTTGCCCGAAGGAGTTACCATGACAACCAGGATTAAAAGTCAATAGGTATTTATTAACAGAACTCCATGTAATCACAGCAGTAATAAGTCAATGAAGATATACAGCAGATTTGATAAAAACAGTTCCTGGAGAACTACGGGTTGGCCACGGCCACAGGGTACTGGTAGCAGTAGGTACAGTTCTTAATGTCCCAAAGATGGAATGTCCTTACCAGACCCATCCGTAGTATAAGGTAAAGCCAAGGAACACACCAGCAGATGTTTCACTGGAAGCCGGTAGCACTGTAGTTGAGGTAGCTGCTGAGGACGCTGGATGGAACCAGCCAGGTGTTAAAACATGGAGAAGATGCTGGATAGAACCAGCCAGATAGTTTTTATGAAGCTAGGGAGCGAATATGTAGAAACCGATGGTTTGCAGGTACCGATGGTATGCAGGTAACCGATGGTATGTAGGTAACCGATGGTATGCAGGTAACCGATGGTATGCAGGTAACCGCTGGAAAAGCACCGACTCTTTAAGAAAGCTGATCACTGCTGGAAGCTGACCGCTGGAAGCAGATGAGACTGTAGCTGGAGACTGGAGCAAACACAGGAGACTATAGAGTCAGGCTGCACTGCAAGATGGTAGGCTGGTGCGGGTCTCTTAGTGGAATCTGGAAACAGGAGCTGGAAACCTGAAATGGAAACAACCACAGGAGAGAGAGACTGGAAACAAGGTTTGACAACCAAAGCACTGACGATTTCCTGGTTCAGGCTCAATCCCTTTATACCCTTAGGTATGCAGGGATTGGATGAGCAATTAGGTAGACTTCAGCGGAGCTATGGATTGGAGGACAGGATCATGTGACTAGAACTAAGATGGCTGCGCCCATACCGGCCAGTGGAGGGAAACCTTGTTTGTAACACCACATGGAGATTCCTCTGTAATGGCGGCGGTGAACACAGAGAACGCTGACTTGCGTCTCAGACTTCCAGCGCGGACGGCCGCGGCCGCAGTAGATGAGGAGTGCCACATAACCTGTAATGCATTGAGAATACACAGACGATGCCCGAGGCCCCGCCGGCTGGTGACGCCATGCCAGTCGCCCGGGCACTGGAAGGACAATATCCACGGACCAGCAGAGATGAGACATGACATATGAATGCTAGCAACACAGCTGGGAACCGGGCCTAGGACGCTGAGCCAGCCTCAGGAGACACCTGAAAGGTAAATAATGGCGTCCAGATACCCGGATCGTGACAATATGCAGATGACCACTTATTATATTTTAGCAATCCTAGACAGGTTTTCCCGTTGTTATTAACTATGTTACATGATTATAATTTAATATTGGTCTTTTAATTAATTTTGATAAGATGGAGGCATTGGCATGGGGGGGGGCAGGTTTGGGGTGGAACCATTTGTTTCCCTTCAAGTGGGCTATACATATTTAAAATATTTAGGCCTACGCATTCCCTCACATCTCACTGAGTTATATTCTTTGAATTTTTCTCATTATATTACTCAAATGATGGATGACTTTGCGAAATGGCAACACCTGCCCATTTCAGATTTGGGCAGGTGCCACTTGTATAAAATTATCTCTTTCCCTCACCTACTGTACTAAGCGTGATATTCATACCATTAACAAAGCCCTCACCAAATTTATATGAGCAAATAAACGCCCGGGTATAGCACTTTTTAAATTGAAACAACCTCCATTACTTGGAGGTATTAATCTCCCTTGTCCAGAAGTCTACTTGTCCAGAAGTCTACTAAGCTTCCAATTATAGGTATGCCATAGATTGGCTAGGGGGTCATAGTCACTTTATTAATCATGCCTTGGAACAAGCTCTCACACCTCAAAAAACCCTGTCACATATCTTGCATTTTGCTGACAATCCTGCACTGCCTGCAATGCATCATAATCCATTGTTACACGGTCCTTGTAGAGCCTGGCGTCTTCTTCAGAAATGCTTGGGCCTTTCCTTACCAAATTCTTTATTCCAGCCTTTGTTGCTAAATTCACACTTTCAGGGGTGAGACATTAATATGGTTGTACGTGATTGCCATCTTCAGGGACTCAGCTTATTGTGCCAATTTTTGAATGTAGCATGTACAGCGATCTTGACATTATCTCAACTGCAGGAAAAATACCCTGCTCTTCATTTTCCTATCTTTGCCTACTTTCAAATACGTAGTTATGTTACTAGTATACTATCAGGACTACGTCCCCATGACCTCACCTTCCCTCTAGATGGCCTGATATGGCAATGTCCGGGTTCTCCTTATTCTACTTCTTTAATTTATTCTCATACCAGATGGAGGTTGGACCTGTCTAAGCTAACGATTGGACTGGCAAAATGGACTGAAACCTTTCCAAACACTGATCTATCTATCTATCTATCTATCTATCTATCTATCTATCTATCTATCTATCTATCTATTGTGATTCGGTGGTGTGATATGCTCAACAACAACTAGTCTCATCATCATATGCAGAGATGCTCTGGTTCGTCACAGGGATATCTGATAATTCCCTATGTTTTAAATGTAGTTCCCGAAATGCTGAAATTGTACATTGTCTTTGGGTGTGTCCAGTGGTGCAAACATTTTGGAAAGATGTCAAGACTTACATTAATGTCAAACTGGGTATTACTTTTGACTTCTCCATGGTATGGGCCTTCTGGAATCATATTGCTATTTAAGACCCCTCCTTCTCCAAAGGACTAAATTGTTGTTGGCTCGTGTTGCAGCTGCCATAAAGAAAACAATTTTGTCTCAATGGATAAACTCAGATCCAATACCCTTGTCTCTTATCTTACCCCGTATAACTTACTTTCTTTACCAAATGGATTGGGTAGATTGCCCCTAGATGCTGAATCCCGCTGCCCCAAATTCTTTCAAATCTGGTTACCTTACTTACTTACATTGCCGCTTACCACCAAAGAATATGTACGTTAGGTAGTTCGAATAACATCGTGGTATAATATGGAAACTCTCGCCATTGGCTACCCACAGTTTTGATCTGCCTGATAGATTTTCGATTCAAGTGGTCTAATTCTGATACTCCCTATTCGTTTATGTTTTATGTTGTATATTGTATTTAGAAGTCCTTTCTCATTTTTTTCTCTGTAGCTTCTGTACTTTACAGTAGTTATTCTACTTGTGTGTACTGTGATATACAGTGCATCTGAAAAGTATTCACAGCACTCTACTTTTTCCACATTTTGTTATGTTACAGCCTTATTCCAAAATTGAATAAATTAATTTTTGCTCTCAAAATTCTATTATTTTTAAGATTTTTGAAAATGTATTAAAAATAAAAAACTAAGAAATCACATGTACATAAGTATTCACATCCTTTACTCAATACTTTGTTGATGCACCTTTGGCAGCAATTACAGCCTCAAGTCTTTTTGAATATGATGTCACAAGCTTGGCACACCTATCTTTGGGCAGTTTCGCCCATTCCTCTTTGCAGCACCTCCCCAGCTCCATCAGGTTCGATGGGAAGCGTTTGGTGCACAGCCATTTTCAGATCTCTCCAGAGATATTCAATCGTAATCAAGTTCGGGCTCTGGCTGGGCCACTCAAGGACATTCACAGAGTTATCCTGAAGCCACTCCTTGATATCTTGGCTGTGTGCTTAGGGTCGTTGTCCTGCTGAAAGATGAACCATCGCCCCAGTCTGAGGTCAAGAGCGCTCTGGAGCAGGTTTTCATCCAGGATGTCTCTGTACTTTGCTGAATTCATCTTTCCCTCTAGCCTGACTAGTCTCCCAGTTCCTGCCGCTGAAAAACATCCCCACAGCATGATGCTGCCACCACCATGCTTCACTGTAGGGATGGTATTGGCCTGGTGATGAGCGGTGCCTTGTTTCCTCCAAACATGACGCCTGGCATTCATGCCAAAAAGTTCAATATTTGTCTCATCAGACCAGAGAATTTTGATTCTCATGGTCTTAGAGTCCTTCAGGTATATCTTGGCAAAGTCCAGGCAGGCTGCCATGTGCTATTTACAAAGGAGTGGCTTCCATCTGGCCACGCTACCATACAAGACTGACTGGTGGATTGCTGCAGAGATGGTTGTCCTTCTGGAAGGTTCTCCTCTCTCCACAGAGGAATGCTGTAGCTCTGACAGAGTGATCATTGGGTTCTTCATGATCTCCCTGACTAGGGCCCTTCTCCTCTGATCGCTCAGTTTTGATGGCCGGCCAGCTCTAGAAAGAGTCCTTGTGGTTCCGAACTTCTTCCATTTACGGATGATGGAGGCCACTGTGCTCATTGGTACCTTCAAAGCAGTAGATATTTTTCTGTACCCTTCCCCAGATTTGTGCCTCGAGACAATCCTGGCTCAGAGGTCTACAGACAATTACTTTGACTTTGTGCTAAGACATGCACTGTCAAGTGAGGGACCTTATATAGACAGGTGTGTGCCTTACCAAATCATGTCCAATCGACTGAATTTACCACAGGTGGACTGCAATTAAGCTGTAAGAACATCTCAATGATTATCACTGGAAACAGGATGCACATGAGCTCAATTTTGAGCTTCATAGCAAAGGCTGTGAATACTTATGTACATGTGATTTCTTAGTTTTTTTTACATTTAAATTTGCAACAATCTCAAAAAAACTTTTTTGATGTTGTCATTATGGGGTATTGTGTGTAGAATTTTGAGTGAAAAAATAAATTTATCCCATTTTGGAATAAGGTTGTAACATAACAAAATGTGGAAAAAGTGAAGCGCTGTGAATACTTTCCGGATGCACTGTACAATTTGTAATTGCTTTGTGTGTTTTTTTAAATAAATACATTTGAAATAAATAAAAAAAAGATAGCAGCAGTCAAGAATTTTTTTTTTATTGTATTGAAAAAACAGTTTGCTTGAAGATCCCTGCTCATCCTAATAGGACAGGCAGGTAAATATTGTATCTTAAGCTTTATAGAGTTAATAGAAAAAAATAATTGTGTATCAAATGTATCTTTTATTCCCCCCCCCCCCACACAATTTTTTTTTAAAATAATATTGTTACATACATTGTTCCAACACTTGGCTAGCAGTGTTTATCCAGAGGAGGACAAAACAAATCACCAGCGTGGCAGCTGACAATTTCTCTTCACAGTCTGAAAAAGTCCTTTCTAACCCCATAAATGACAATTCAGTTAATACTCTGGATCAATCACCATAACTCTTCTACTCTTTCTATAAAATGGGAACACTCCAATCCCTTGATACGTATGGTTGTCTGTCTCTGAACCCTTTCAAGTTCTGCTATGCTCTTCATGTAGACAGATGTCCAAATATGTACCACATGTGTTATCTGGTAAGTGACTTATATAGTAGTAAAATAATTTTACATCACATGCATCTATCCCAGGATTTAATTAGTCGCAGTAAATCTTGCTTGACACTGAGTACTGTCATTCAGATGATTTTAATTGAATTTCCAAATAATTTTCCATTTGAGTTTTTCTTAATTGTATACAACAAAATCTGTAATTAGAAGAACTTTACCATGGCTTAAATGTATAAACTTAATTTGGGTACACATCTGACAGATTTACCAAAAAATACTAGGGTCTAGGCTATTTTTGGAGACCGATGGTCGACATTCCATATATATTTCATCCCGATAACCTACTATTGGGTCCAACAAATGTTGTGCAGCTCAATGGTTTTGGTCTGACTATTGTCATGGGTGGACTGTACACACTATCAGATACTTGGGCTGTACAGTACAGTAAATCATTTTCTTTTTGGCCCAATTATTGTAAAGTGTGTGCAGCTTTACATTTATGTACATTAAACTTTGTTTGCCATTTTCTAAGTCGCTTAAGTTATGTTGCAGCAATATACTGTTGTCTTCTGGTTATAAAACTTCATAGTTACACAGTAAGATTGGAAAAAATAGAAATTTTTCATCAAAGTGATTGTTTCTGAAAGTTTAATTATGTTGCTCTGTAGAATAAGAAAACAAAACCTCCAGTGTGACAGTTAGAGGGGAATCTGCCTCCCAAAATGCCATTCTAATAAATTCCCTTGATCAGTTACAACATACTGTAGTTACAGTTAT